>NC_085963.1:22748964-23065310 GCF_910591565.1 Cydia splendana
TGACAATGTCGCTGTGACAGCGTGCTAGTTTCTAAGTAACTGACGATAAACACGGTTCCAGCAACGCTTTAAATCCCTTGTGGAATGTCACGTAAATATCTCTGTTAACTCGTTCGTAGCCTAAGAGCTAGCCCCGAAAAAATGTATGCAATTTTAAGTACAACGAAGTTTAGTTTGTTATCTTTATTACTCGTGGACGCGACCGTCTCCGGACGGACTCCATCGGTTCTGCCATACATAATGTACAGGCGACTGCAGCCGGTCGGTGGGAATCGTACATAACTGATTCAGACGTCGTGAAAATCAATGAAATTCTGAGCAATAAGCCAGATAAGGTGTTTTAAAATCTTGTAATGTAACTTCGCGTGAAGACTTAATTGATTGTTACTTCATTCATAAAATCGGCTTAGAAATTACGACGCTATAGTAGAAATACGACATATACTATCCTACACACTCGCGCAGTTCAAGTGAAGTGATTAATTACACCTGTACGACGATATTCGAGTTACTGTTGGACCATACTTGGGTAGGTTTTCGGTACCTTTTTCCGAGACTAGCTCCTAGCCTATCTCTAGCGCCGTGGGCGGGCCGACAACGGTTAAATGTTAATTAGAGCGATCGAACGGATCCCTAATTCGATACCTGCGAGATTAAACGCGTGTGTGTGTCACATTACACACGTGTGACTTCAATGAAAGGATGCACTGAATGGTTACTCGGTTCTGATATATGTTTGGGATAGTTTCTATGTAGTCATAGTACATAGCGAGGTCTATAATTGAGCAGAGAAGGAATGAAAGACTCGAGCTTACAATATTCTTACAAAGTTACACACAATGTTTTTCATCACACTTGCGAAGAAAAAACTAAATTTTAAGCGAAATAATTCTTAAATACGGTGACGTCGGTGACATTTCAAACATTCATCCGCCATATTATTGTCATTTTTTGATAGGTTAGGCATCGAGGGCACAGATTTCCGGCATTCAGCCACGATTAAAAATTGTGTAAAAATATTTTGAAATTACGGCTATTGAATTAATTAACAATAGTACATTGTGCAACATGGGGCGTAAGTTGAATATAGCAAACGAGAGTAAGTTAAATCGCGACGGCTTGCCGGAGCGATTTATAGACTCGAGTTTGCAATATTATTACGCCCCGAGTTACACACAATGTTTTTCATCACACTTGAAAAATTAAGTATAAAGACAAAAAACTCTTAATTATGGCACTAGAAACTTCATAACTCCCTAGGGAGAACGCTTTTTCTATAACTCCCGCTAAACCTGCGTGCAATTCTACATTTACTGAGCGAGTGTGATGAAAAAATATTAAATTATAATCGTCGGTATTTTAAAAGTAAAACTCCTTCATACCTTGACTTTCAACAAAGTATTTTACATATAAGTTATAACCTACATGGTTCGTATAAATTACTGACATAATAAAAAAAGGTATAACTCCCTTATTATTAAGTATAGACCTCACTTACAAAATCTCACCCTCCACGTTGCACAATGTACTATAGTACAACCACGGCAAGTATATTCCACATCCGGAGTATTATGACATATGAGCAAGAAAACCAATAAGCATGCCCCGGCTTCACCGGTAACCCCCATTCGAACTGTTCCACGTACCTAATTGCTAAAGTAATATCGTAAGCCGCTGGCTACGGCGCCTTCTTGGCATAGTATACGGCTAAGAAACAGTGCGTATTTATTAGAAATAGAAATAGAAATAGAAAAAGTTTATTTGGTTTATTCGACTAATAATTCTTGAAAACCGCCTAAGGGCCGACACAGATGGACTGCAACGCGAATTCCAATGGGAACTGCACGCCGACTGCACGCCAACGTCGCCGTGCCGTTCCCATACAAGTTGCAGTCGCGTTGCAGTCCGTCTATACCGGCCCTAAGCCATAAACACAAAATGTTACTTCATTATGTAAGGAATAACAAAAATTTTATAATGGTGTAATAAATTATCATGGTCAGATCGGATTGTACTCGCGCTTAGTTGACACTTTTTATACTCAGTTTTCCAAATCGTTTTTAATGCAAGTGCCTTCTATGTAAGTATTTTAAGTTAAATATATGTATGCATTGGTTTTATTTTTAGTATGTTTAATCATTTCATTTCGTTTTTAATGCCTTCAAGTTTCTCTGTTTATTTTTCCTACAAGAGTTTTTCTTACCCCATAGTATCCTACCCCACCTTGTGACGTCACCTCTATACTAACATCTATCTTACCTTATCTTATCTTATTATTAGCATACTGTTTTAACAATCCTCCTATAGAACCCAAACTCGTGCCTCGCAGAAGTTTTCAAAACAAATTGCCTCGAACACGGTACCAGGAGGCATTCTAAGTGGGTAGACTAAGAGCTCCTAGATTATGTCGCCCTGGATTACAGGCTTTCCCTTGTTTTTCGTGGTGTTAGGTAATGTTATCTTTTATGTAGCATAGGCCGGGTTTGGTCTTAAGGTGAAGCTCTTGGGAGGGTAAATGTACCTATGTCACTGGATCTTCGTGTCGAGAGATAGGTCATACATGTATTATTTCTATCTCTTTACAAATGTACATGATTGTACATAAAACTAAGTTTGACTATGTAAATAGTCAAACTTAGTTTTATGTTTGGTAAAAGCAATGTGAATATAATTTAAGTATGATTTGTTGACGTCTCAACATAGCTACGATTTACAAAGGAGTTCATTCTTCATTGAAGGAATTCTAGTAGAAAGCAACTGTGGTACAGTTAGACCAATATAAGTCTGCAACGATTTTGATAGCACACGTAGTGCAAGTTGTTATTTTAAACGTTAAACTTCTATGAAATTATGACGTATAAAAGATACTTGCATTGCGTGTGCTATCAAAATCGTTGCAGACTTATATTGGTCTAACTCTAGCATCATCAACTAGAGCAGCGGTCGGCAACCTTTTAACAGCCAAGGGCCAATAGTAGTTAACGGAGGTGACGCGGGCCGTATTTTGTTAATATTTATGACTTTATGAGACATTGTCGTTTGTCACTATTACATACAAAATAGCCAAGGCGCTTCTCGGGCCGCAAGTGATAGTTTCGCGAGCCGCTTGCGGCCCGCGGGCCGCAGGTTGCCGACCGCTGAACTAGAGTGTAGTGTGCCTACTTGAATAATAAACTATCTTTATCTCTTTATCAACTCTCACAGTTAACTGGCAATTCATTTATAGATCTTATTTCAAAGGCGTACAGTAGGTATACACCGTGTTTTTTTTTATTTCCGTTAATTTCAAGGGTGCATCCCTGAGCTTAAATCAAGTAACTTTCTCAAAGACACCGATATTCTAATTAACTCCATTTCGGAGTAAATCAATAATTTATTTTTTCTTCTAAGGCCTCCACGAGCGTGTACATTTGCCTTAGGGCCGGTTTACATATTGATTAGTGTTTAGAATGAGTTCATACATTTGCTACTGCATCGATGTTCGAAATGACATTGATATGTCAGAGATTTCAATTTGTTTTGTTGTGTTAAATGTAATGCCCGTGTTACAACAACGCTATATGCTACATTTAATTACTTTTAAACTTAATTTTTTATTTTTCTTAAAGCAAAAAAAAAAATTAATTGAAAATTAACTATGCCATGTCTTAAACGTACTTAACCATACCCCGAAGTTAACGGAATTCAATAAAAACACGGTGTATACTTATGGTCAATCAAGATATTTGTTACTACTAAACATGGTCTAATAAAACATGGTCTTCTATTCCCAGAGTGACACAGGCCTACGTCACAATAACATGGCCGCTATATATAGCGCTATCGCATATTATCATATAGCGCTGTCGCATGATGACGTAGGCTTGTGTCAGTTAGGTGACCTAGAAAAGACGGGAATAGAGTACCAGGCGGAGTATATTATTATACCATGCTACTAAACAACTGCAAATCTAAAGGTATGCTGGTTGCACTTCTAGTGAACAATGTTCATACCTACCTTGAATTGAAAGGCCCTAGACTTTTAACGTCGAAGCAATTTGCTGTCAATATCGTTTGCCGTTTTATCCTCCTAATAAAATTACTCGAACCGTACTAGTCCCGAATGACCGTTACAAAAAAGAAAGGAATCGTTTAAAAATCGAATCTGCGTGTCGAGTCAAGGGGTGATTACACGGACGAGTGACTTGAACGTTTAGCTCGACCGTTAGCGGTGTGACTGGCGAAACGAAATTCGAATTACAATAATAAAATCGTTAGTGAAACGGGCTGAAAAAAACTCACGCGAAATTAAACTCTGTTACATTGAAAGAGGACTAATCAGAATTTGGATCTGTTCGCATTAGCTGGGCTCTTTAGAGACAATAAAATTACGAATGCAAGTTTTGACGGTGGTCCGTGATCGTGACTGTCATTCTTAATGAAGGGGTCATGACATTTGATCCTATCTGTGAAAAGGGTAGTTTTCCATTTACCTACAATAATTATATCCTTGGAATATTCAGGCATTAATGAGAAAACAGAAAGGTTCTTGATCAGAGACTGCGAACCGCAAGAAGACCTCAAAGTAGGTGGACGTTGGACTCTGGTTTCTTGAAAAACTGGAAACGTTAGATGAAGGCAGCGTACGATATGTCATTGTGGAGAGCCTTAGTGTAGACTTAACACTTATTGTCAATAATGATGACCTGTACGGACGTGATGGTCGTTCTTGTCTACGTGACAGCGCGATAAAACAGTATCGTAAAACGGGGTGAAAACACACGATTTTCAACTTCAAGGACGATTTTCGCCAATAAATCAAATGATAAAAGTAAACATTTTAATATCATTTTTTGAGTCTTGGTTTGTTCTTCAATTTTGCATTTGTGAAATCAGTTTTTACCCACCCAATTCAGAGAAAATCAAAGAAAACTACCTATTTTCGCCATATCCTTTAAACGGGGTCGATAGACACAAGAAAGGGGTGAATAGAAAAATTAAGTTTTAGTTGTCATAGGCATCGAATTTGGTCATTATTATGTTGATACTTTATTGGCAAATAGTAAATATGTGTTAAACAGTTATTTGAAACAAAATTGTTTTTTCGTGTCTTTTAACCCCCAAGGCGTAACTAATCACCCCATATGCGTGTCCACTGACCCCTTTATCATGTAAAATTGCTTCTTGATAGTTTTTTGTAAGAAAATGCTTCATTATAGAGAAAATTGGTGATATTATTTATTATTTAGGTATTACAGATACTATATTACCAGGTTAGCTAATTTTTACTTTGTTAATGTCAGTACATTTACCGCTAGACCAAAGTTCAGACAGGCTTCATTTCTTACCTCGGCGAAGCCTTACTTTAGAGTTTAAAAAAATCTAACTTTTAGGAGTGAGTTTAGAGTTATACGTACTTAAATATAACAACTTGAAAGAAAAAGTTCAAAATTTCTCTATTCACCCCGCGATTTCTGTTGACCCCGTTTTACGGTATCCGTCTTTTTCTATCCCGCGGTGTTAAAAAGTGACAGTTCTTTTATGACGTGATAAACCCATCCATAATAGCCTGCCTGATAATGACATGGTGATAATGATGACCATCTTTGTGAATTCACCGTTCAGATTGAATCATCATCATTATCATCATATCAGCCCTTTATCGCCTACCGCTGAGCATAGGCCTCTCTTCTAGTACGCCACTTGTCTCGGTCCTGAGCTAATCACAGATTGAATTAATCCTGCGAAGGTGTAAGTTCCTCTATGTTACGAATCGTTCAAAAATGAACTCATTTTTGATCCTGTCTTCGTTAGGTTAAGTTATTAATATTAGCAACTAAAAACGCCATTCATATATTTTCTAAATCATTTTAATTTTTATGTAATAAAATATTTCATAATTTATATTATTCAAATTGTCTATTTTTTTATTAAAATATGCAATGAAATGTATAAATCCAATCAATCAGTCTCTATGTTTCAAATTTAACTATGGCAATTTTGTATTCAAAGCTTTGACAGTTAATAGAGCTTTCAAAAACTTACTTTGTCATCTCTCGAATCCCAACGACAATCTACTTTGCCACTTTTTGTATTTCTCGTAATTTTGGAAGTAAACCAGCGTTAAACTACAGTCCACTTATTATTTCACCACCTTTACAACACCTGAGACCAGCGAAGATTTTACATCTATCTCTCCAGTATATCATCATCATCATCATCTCAGCCATAAGACGTCCACTGCTGAACATAGGCCTCCCCCTTGGACCTCCATACGTGCCGGTTGGAAGCGACCCGGATCCAGCGTCTTCCGGCGACCTTAACAAGATCGTCTGTCCATCTTGTGGGTGGACGTCCTACGCTGCGCTTGCTAGTCCGTGGTCTCCACTCGAGCACTTTTCGACCCCATCGGCCATCTTCTCTCCAGTATATAAAATACTTTTATTTGAACTCAATAATTGCTAGCCTAAATGTAGCTTATAAGCAATAAAAACCCTAGTAAACAACAAAGACAAATTATGCACATGAAATTATCACAACTTATGTCCTACACAAAATGGACTGACCGACGGGATGAACGCACTGTTCCGGATTTTGCGCCCCGGAAAGGCCGGAAACGCGAAAAAAGGATCCTTTCCTCGTTTCTGTGGTAACCCATATTAATTGCAAATGCCATGGCTCGGTCATCCTCCATACATAAACGAGTATCGGGCCCAAGGACGAATATACAAGTATGCGATGGAATTCGTTCCTGAATTTTAGTGGTCCAAATTATTGCGAAGTAGCCTTATAGAGGCTTATAATTATAGGCTTTAGAAATAATTAAGATGGGTCTCTATTTTTATCCCAAAAAGTTTTAAGTCATAATGTAGTTTGTCCGCATTTTCGCTAGTCATAATTTATTTGGTTCAGAAACGCGTAACTTTTCAGGATTGCCATAAAACAAACCTAACCTAATAGGATAACCTTACGAAACTCATGAAAAGTTAACGGTTTCAGTTTTAGGACTAATGGTAATATGACAAACAATACATTATGACTTCAAACTTTATGGGAAACAAAGGGACCCCATTTAAGATATTTTAGCTAAAATTGTTCTTTTTACTGAAATGTTAAGGTAGTAAAGATATTCGTGTGTACAATCAGCAACACTCTTAACTGTCCATCGGTGGACCTTATTACAAAAAGCATAAGGTCCACCAATGGACAGTAAATATAACAGTGTGGTCATTTTTAGTAAGATTTTTTTTCATAAATAGGCGCGTGAAATATTTCTTTACAATGTATTTGCTATTCGACGTTCCAAACTAGAGGCAAAACTAATCCCGAATTCTGTAAAAGTAAAACCTATGAAATCAATGAAGTACTTTGCTATGCTTTTAAAAACTATTTCAATTTTCGGATGTAGGTAAAACTCCTGTCTTCCTTCCGTCAAAGTGAATACTGTGTCTGACGAATCTAAAACGATTTTTCCATTTTCAAAGCGCTTTCACTGGTAAAATGTTGTACAAAAATAAGGGAAAACTTGTTAACATTCAATTCTATGTCCTTTACGCTCGAGAGTCATAAATTCGTTTAATGGTTTCAAATTGCCGGCCGGTGCAATTATCCGGCTGCTGAACTGATAATTGCACGATAACCTCAGGAATGACGATTAAAACGAGCTTATTACCATACCCATTATCAATACAAATAAACCCTATTATAAACTAACTAAGGTCGAAGTTAAAAGTCGACATGAAGAAGCTATAAGTCTTTTTTTAAATCCTTTATTCACCTGAAACAGGAAATTTCTTTTGCCAGGAAAAATGAAGCAATTAACAGTGTTAACAGATACGGATTTTACTGATTATTCTACTTCGTAGTTTATCTAATAAGCTTTGCCTTTTTGTAAGCGAACTTTTATTTTAAATAAGACTTTATCATTTTCTTTATTAGCGTTAGTCTGTTATTAAGCTTTTATAGTGAAGGTGGCGCAAAATCCTTTTGCCTGTAAGTCCAGCTAATCCAGCGATACTGTTTCTATTTATGCAAGTTTACACGGAAGCGGTAAGTTCACAAGCGGAATTTGGAAAATGACAAATATCTATAAAACTAGAAGCACTTAATACTTTAGCAACATTTCACTTAGATACGTATCTGCAACGCTTACCTAAGCAGCATCTTACGTTATTGTTACAATAAGTGCGTCAAACTTAGTAAATAATTGCCATTTTCAAAATTACCCCGCAAGTTAATTCAATGATTCAGATCGTTTAATACGGTGTAAACGTACATGTCAAAAACATAAAAATAAAAACACACACACACCTAAGCCTCTACCATCAGTTTTAACATTGACATAACGCTCACGTCTACGTAATTTACTTTCTGTACATCTCGCTTCCACTATTGCTCGCATATGCGAGTACGAGCGAGATGCATAGAAAGTAAGTTACGTAAACGTGAGCGTTATGTCAATGTCAAAACTGGTGGTAGCCGTACTAAAACGAATTAAACCTAAAACTATACATATACACAATTACACAAGTCAATTAATTAGAGAACAAAATATGACAAGATAATAATGACAAAATAAAAATAAATAATAATAATTAGTACCCGTGCTCGTTGACATCACGATCCCCCATGATGAGAATCTCGTGAAGGCCGAGAAGGACAAGTCCAGTAAGTACCTAGACTTGGCTCACGAGATTACCGCCATGTGGGATGTTGATTCGACGATCATTGCCCCGATAGTCGTTTCAGTGAACGGTCTAATAGCGAAGAGTCTCGACCAACATCTTGAGAGACTCTCGCTAGGTAGTTGGATCAAGGGTCAGATGCAGAAGGCGGTGATCTTGGACACGGTGCGGATAGTACGTCGTTTCCTCTCTCTGCAGCCCTGACCACCCGTAGCTTGGGCCTTGCCCCGCTGCTGGCGGCACCCTAGGTTAGGTTTTTTTATAATGTGTTTGTATGTATTTTTATTGTTTTGTAAGTGTTTTTATATTTTACTTTTATATTCATATTATAAAACCCTAGCCTAAGAAGGATGATGAATAAAGATAACATTACTAACCCATAAAATTCAGTAATACTATAAAAGGCTTTATCAATATACTATACTATACTTTTTTAGTTTATTGACAGACAACTCATAAGGAGTTGCCACTTTGATTTCCGGGCTCGAAGCGAATTTATTTTTAATGCACATTATAAATTATTTTTAATAAAGGGTAGTCTATTATATCGTTATACAGAACGTTTTACATGTTGACAAGTGTATTTAAAAGATGGATGTAGAAAATATTAAAAATTGTTGCACAATAAAATACAAATAGAGGCAGGAAATGAATGCCTTGGAGAAATGTGTCCAAAAATTTTAAATATATAAATTACGTCGTATTTATTACTTTTTCATTGAACCGGAATAATAATAAAATTAAATTCACAGGCTGCTTTATTGTACAAACAGTAACACTCTTAATTGTCCATCAGTGGACCCACACCTTATGTATTTTGTAATAAAGTTTACGAACTCAACAGTGTGGAAGGAAACGAATCATCCAATTCCCTCACCTCGACAAAGTAAATTACAAAGCTTACCTTGTTTACGTTGAAGATTCATTCCACCCAATATTTACTGATTGGCTCAACTGCCTTGCTTTATTACGATTATTACTCCGCCCAATGATCCGGAAATTATACAAAAAAAACAAACATCGACATGTAAACACTCTATCTTCTCCAGCCAAATACCTTTGAAAACCGACGCAAACGAAAATCAATCTTCACTACTTAGAAGTAGGTTCTAATTTAGATTGCGAAGAAACGCGAGTTACGTTGTTTTGCGTTTGATTTTAAGTATGTTTAAGGGTAGGTGCCCCGACATTATTTGCATAAGGTTGTTTATAAAATTCTCCTGCTCTTTGTCAGTCGACGCCACGTCGGCGCTGCCACTTAACTAGATATCTGTTTATTCAGTAAAATTGAAAGCAAACACAGCAGGTACTCGCATAGTTCGTACTCGAGTATTTACTTTATGGTATCTTTACTAGATGCGGGCGTTTTTATGGAAGTGTGAAAGTATTTTGGATGTTTTATGTGTTTTACACGTTTTCGAAGGCGGTTTTTTATGTGCCATTTATTTATGGCCGGGTAAAGGTACTACGGCTTAAAATATTTATCACCTGAGTGTATGTTATGGCTTTTCTTTTCCTTGTTCTCAGTTTGTATATCTCTACATTGTTTGTAAGGACATATAAGTAGGTATACAACATAGAAGATAACAGTAAACCCAATTGTAGTTCAAAATCTTGCAACTTGTGGTCCAAAACTAACTCAAATATCTTGGTTGTGACAGTTTATTTGAATAACTTATGCAAAAGACTTTTACTAACGAAAAAAAAACGGAAAAACTATAAATAACGTTGCTTTTGATACTTAAAATGAGAGAGAACGACTGCGCAAAACCGCCTTTTTAAGCAAACGTAGTCCCCATTTCCTCTCTGGATATTAACATTATAGAAAACATACTTTTTTATTACTCGTAATTACTAAGAGATAGAAAGAGAATGGAAGCATTTGAATGTGGTGCTGGAGGCGTATGGAAGGCATTAGTTGGAAAGACAAGATAACGAATGAGGAGGTGCTAAGAAGAGTGAATGAAAGGAGAGCTATCCTGAACACCATCGCAAATAGATGCGGAAAAATGATTGGACACTTAATACGACACGACCACTTCTTTAAAACTATCCTGGAGGGGCGGATAGGACACAAGCGGGGAAGAGGAAAACCCAGACGCAGCTTTTTGGAGCAAGTAAAAGAAAAAGTGGGGGTCGTGTCGTATCAAAAAGTCAAAGAGCTGGCGCAGGATAGGGAAAGCTGGAAGATACTCCACCGACAAGAGAATAACTCTTAAGTTGATGATGAATTACTATTAAATCGGTCGTCCACTTTTCTTTTAATATTACCGGTTACCGTCACGACAAGTTATTAAATTTAGTATGGATATAAATGCTAGGGTAAGCATATGCTTACGAGGGGATGAGTTCCACGTTGAAACGGCCCGAATCGAACTTTAAGATACGTCAAATATTACGACTAAATACGATATGGATAAGATATGTCAGTGTCAAAAGTGACGTTTCTTCAAATAAATACAACTCTTTAGATGCTTTAGAGAAAGATGCTTTATTAACAGTTCTATGTTTATTACAGCTACGGGTCTGCACATGTGCTCGGTTTATAAGGGATTGGCTTTGAGGAAGACCGATGTGTATGTTTAGGAGGCGAGAATTAATATTTATTTACGTAATGTTTTATATAATATGACATACTGACGCAAAATAGAGTACTTGATATGAACTTTGACGTCCTATATGGCAACTATGGGACTACAACTATGGGACTCAACTTTAGTAAGTAGTTAATTATTAATTCTTATACTGATGGTAATCGCTTACCATCAGGTGATGCTCGTTTGCCTCCTATATCATAAAAAAATCCTTGCCCTGTACGATGTGAATACGCTTATGTAACCTTAACTACGAATTTGTAAGAACTTAGAGACAAAGAAAATGTAATATCCTGGTCAAGGCACCAATTGAAAACTATTTCCCAACGAAGTATAATAACTATGAAAATCTAACTAAAGCTCAATGATGACCCTACGTGTATTACCTATGCCGCGAGTAACTCAACTGCACTGCGCGCGGCTTGTCATCGTCAAATTTTGTAATGCCGTGCCAGATATTTGACTTGTTATTAGCCAATCTAAACTTTTAGCGACCAAGCACAACTTTTTTTAATACGAGATATTTTGTCTTGGGTAGTATTTATAACTGCGAGCGTATTATACGTATGAAGAAGGGATAACTGATAACTGTCAATGGTGCGTATCAGATAAGTGTCCGTCATGTGGATCGTTTTTGCAAGTCAAAATGTATTTTATTTTATTTCCACACATACAATTATCATTACAGGCTGAACCCAATGCAATAATGTAGCAGAAAATTAAATACATAAACAGACAAAAACAAGTACCTATATCTAACAAATCAATTTTTTACCTACATATGTACCTATTCAATAACAAAGACTTGATAATAGTACTTTTGTAAATTCACTCATCGTACATGAGAATACGTCTATATGCGTGGCTATGACGTTCAGGTTACGCACGGCGTGCGTCATGTACTATGAGCTTCGTCTATAAAATATACCGACGCTGCTATTGCCCTTTTTCATGAATGAAATCTACAAGCAGTCACAATAGTCACTTAAATGTAACCAAACGGAAGCATTCTCATGCTCTGTTATAGAAAACATCGTTGTACAGAGCCTAGTCTCGACTGACCTGGTTGCCGTCACAGACGCAGACAGCCGCCATTGAAATGCTAAACGAGATCTGCTTCCGCCGGATGGAGCCGAGAGCCTGTTTCATTTGGAATTAGATGCTGCTTGTGTTGCAAATACAATACAAGTAGGCTGTATTATAGATAGATTTAATACTTAATGCTAGTGGTTCAAGCAGGTTGCTTAGCCAGTATTCAACATTCATTGTTAATAAGACTTAACTGAACGATATTGGCACATTCAGGGCCAAGAACCCGACTGTCGGGTACACTGTTCGTAGCGACTACGCGCTACATACATCAAAGACGTGGCTACGCGCTACAAGTGTAACCCGTAGCACTTAGTAGCAATGAATGTGTTAAAAGCGTTAATCAGATCTTCTCATGGAATTTAATTTTCACTTTCAATATTTTATAGGATAAGTTTGATGCCCTTTTAATTATGAACATAATTGGTCAATATAACTGAGAATATTAAAAAAATATTCTATGTGAAATCACTTAATTTGGTAATATATAAATTAAAGTTTCATTGCAATTTTATTATAAACTTGAACGTCTCCAACGTAGGCATGTCTTGTCGTTATTTGTAAAAACTAAAAAAAAGACAAGTCAAAAGTAAAAGACATATGAATACATACAAAGGCGAACTTATACCTAAAAGGGATCTTTTCCAGTTAGCCTTTGAGAAAATGAGATGAAAGACAAATTACAACAACAATATTAGAATTTTTGACGTTATCAATATCATTAATGAAATTTAAAATATATCCCTTGAATATAGCATAGCACGAATCCTTTACAGTGCACATAGACTTAGACCAAGAAAAGTTTGCAACGATTTTGATAACATACGCAGTGCGTTATTTATACGTCATAATTTCATAGAAGTTTGACTTTTAAAATAACACTTGCACTGCGTGTGCTATTAAAATCGTTGCAGACTTTTCTTAGTCTAACTCTACCTACAACAGTAAGGTATATACTGTTTCATATTCAAGCCTAAGACGCATGAATATATCACGAAGTAACGTCCCAGACGTTATCTCAATAGAGAGCGGGCGATTGAGTCGCTTTGTCCGTTCCCAAGTCCCCGATGACTCTGGTCGGGGATTGCGGCATTGTCGTAAGACTTGATTACGATAAGTTTGGATGGCGTCTCTGGGGGTGCAAAAGCGACGTAAAGGACAACTAGTTAGCTAGTTCTTTAAGTACCTTTTGAGATTCGTTTTTTAGGGTTCCGTACCCAAAGGGTAAAACGGGACCCTATTACTAAGACTCCGCTGTCCGTCCGTCCGTCCGTCCGTCTGTCACCAGGCTGTATCTCACGAACCATGATAGCTAGACAGCTGAAATTTTCACAGATGATGTATTTCTGTTGCCGCTATAACAAAAAATACAAAAAACAACAATAAAATAAAGATTTAAGTGGGGCTCCCATACAACAAACGTGATTTTTGACCGAAGTTAAGCAACGTCGGGCGGGGTCAGTACTTGGATGGGTGACCGTTTTAATTTTTTCGTTTTTTGCGTAATGGTACGGAACCCTTCGTGCGCGAGTCCGACTCGCACTTGCCCGGTTTTAAGATCCACGGCAGAAAAACTCATCATCATGAGCAGAAAGATGACCACTGTTGAAAATGGACAGGATTATTATAGCGACCGGACACAGGGGCGGCAACTACAAAGACACAATATATTATATTGTATCTCTCTATATAGAATAATTAGACTGCAATAGATACTTTTGACATGTAGTCTGATCCGCTACTTTGAATGCTGACTGTACATACAACTAACGATATCATAATTTTTTTTTTAATAACATCAGATTTGATACTAATAATTAAAATATTCCCGCTATCGTCTCAGTTCCAATTAAAACCTGAACACGTGCGCCCTCGATTCTGCGCCTAACTTGGCTGATTTCAACTTAAAACTAATTATTTTCAAGTATTCGACACTTCAGAATCAATTAAAACGCAGCCACACTTGTCGGTCGATTGGTCGGTGCCGTCGGTGGGTTGTCGGCGAAGAAACAAATGAAAATCACAATTGAAAATAGTTTTAGACGTTTTTAACTAGCCACACTTATCGTTCGATTGGTCGGTGCCATCTGTGGGGAACAGTTGTAGGTTTTGATAAAGGCGGGATTCCATCAGTGTGCAGCACTGTGCGGCAAAAGCATTTTTGTACTGAATATGCTTGTGCCGCACAGTGCCGCACACTGGTGGAATCCCGCCTTTAGACGAATAGACAAATGAAAATCATAAATGTACTTTGAGGCTTTTTTGTTTATGATTTATAGTAAGTAAATTTACCAAAATATATTATAGGTTTAAAATTATTTTCGTACGATAGCTTTGAATACTAAACAGTTTATTTATATTAAATCTATTATTTCTTGTATCCTGTTTTCAAAGCTGCTCATGCTGATTTAAAGTTGTGGCTAAAATATTTGTGTGATGACTACGATTATTTTCAGTTATTACACAAATAGGTATATACTCGTACTTAAATATACTCAAGTATTCAAACTGCTATCAAAATACATAAACATAAGTAGTACGAATTGGCTTGCCTGGCCATAATTACCTATATATAATATAATCCCCAAATATATAATTAAAATTGTTCTTGTTGCTCACACATTGACTACGCGCCATTGAAATCGAGCCGCGCATAATAAACATTTTGGGTTAATTTAATTACATCATTAGCGTAAATGAGAATCTAGCGTAAATAAGAAGAAAATTTCTGCGATAATTATAAGTAACAAAGCAGTGTAGTCACATTTCCGCACTTTTTCTAACAAGGTTTACATCTTCATTTTTAACGCCCGACGCAACACTAATGGGTTGTAAGGTTGTTAGCCACCTAAGTGGCATTGTGGAACTTGTGGAGCAAATCCTTGTGAGCTTTAGCTGGAAGCTAAAGGCAAAAAATAACATAATATATAACTTTACAGTACACATGGTGGTACTTTACCACCCTAGTGCGGTAACTAGCACTATACGAGCGTACGTCGAAAATTTAAAGGGCCATATGTACTGTAAAACGTTGTATAATACAGCAATACACGTGCGAAAAGGTAATTCGCAACTCGTGTGGATAAAACACCCCTTATTCGGTCGTATTTTAATTTATCGCCATGCGGCATGCGGCCCCTGGGGGTTGGCATATGCCGCCCCTGGAGGTTGGCGCCCCGGGCCATGGCCCGGATGGCCCTAGGGTAAATACGCCCTTGAGCGTAAACATTTTTTGTATCACCTAAAAATGTCAATAGATGGTAAAAATATTGAATAGATAAAACCCGTATTTGTTCACCGCGCAACGGCTGCCACAATCACAAGTGATTCAGTCGACAATACTGCAATTTTATTTCATACAACTGTTGTATTTTTTATTTTTAGGGTTCCTTAGGCGAGCACACTGCGCGACATAAACATGGTTCACGCGACGCGTTCTCAGTATGATGTACAGTCGCCATCAGATATATCGGAGCGGCCAAGGCGCTCAAAAATATCTCAACACGCCTCTATTGTCAAGGCGATAGAATGCGCGTTCAGATATTGTGAACACCATGGCCGCTCCGATATATCTGATGGCGACACAAATTATGTAGCTCACATAAATACGATGGTAAATATGAGTTTAATTTGCTGTATTCTACTAGTAGACGGAGAGCTAGCCACGGAAATAGGTTTGCAATTTATAGAGCAACGAAACCCCTCTAGTTAGTATGCCATACTATCATTATTAATCAATTCGGGCGACTGGCAGCTGTTCAGAGGTGGGTGTGAGAGGTGTCAAATAAATTGAGGTGTACAATTTATAGAGCTCTGAGTTTGGTGTGATATAATAGCTAATTATGTATTTAATTCGAATATAACATTGCCAGGCGTTTTAATTCGGGAAAAATTAGTGCCAGGTGACGTCCAAGATGCGCGAAAAGTGCCAAGTCATCTCATTTACTGGGTCAAATTTTATCGTGTTTCGTTACCCAAAGGGTGAAAACGGGACCTTATTACTATAAGATCCCGTTTTCGGTCCCCTCTATAAATTGCACACCTTCAATTGTTTTTACAACTTTTGTTTTGTTGCCCAACCACTGTCACACCCACCGCTGAACAGCTGCCAGGCACCCGGATTAATTAATAATGATAGTATGGCACACTAACTAGAGGGATTTCGTTGCTCTATATAATTGCAAACATATTTCCGTAGCTAGCTCTTAGCCCATAGCATTTTGTAGGTTGGTGTACGTATACCTATTGTCATTACTGTACATGTCTATTCAGAAAATGTGTCATCAGACGTTACGATGTTTACACTCCACGCTCAAATCACTCGACAAACACTTTACAGTAATGACCGCAGTTCAAATAAAACAGACAGTGAAACAACATGGGCCCATTAGTGGGCTCATTGGAGCTGTCAGGCGGCAAATTAATATAGTACAACACCGTTTGAGTTTACTATTTTAGTCTTAAGGTTAGACCAGAAATAAAATATATTATATTGGATTATTACTACTTACTTACTTGGTTGGCGCGATGACCCAAAATGAGTAATAGTACAGTCATTATAGATTTTGACCCGTGAATAATTAGTTCTTGGATTTTTTTTTCGTAGGTCCCTCGGGGGGGTCACTGGGAGTGTAAATTCAAAAAGTAGGCTGAATCAGGCTCCTGCGTATATTCGAAAAACGGTTTTTTTTTAAAAAAGCGGTTTTTCTTCAACAACTCGGCCATTTTTGATTTTACAGTAAAACCGTAAGGACAAAAATTGTAGGAAATTTGATTCTCTACAAGTTAGTCCAGTCATTATATCCAAAAAACCGACCCTTCCCGTGAATAATCAGTTCTTGGATTTTTTTTTCGTACGTCCCTCGGGGGAATCACTGGGAGTGTAAATTCAAAAAGTAGACTGAATCAGGGTCCTGTGTATATTCGAAAAACGGTTTTTCTTGAATAACTCGGTCATTTTTGATTTTACAGTAAAACCGTGAGGACAAAAATTTTAGAAAATTTGATTCTCTACAAGTTTGTTCCTCACAATTTTTCTTCTAGGATCGATAGTTTGGAAATAAAATTTGAAAAAAGCGACAAATTCAAAATATTTTCAACATCTCGTTTATTTTCAACTTTACGACATAAATGAAGAGGACTAAACTTGTAGAGAATCAAATTCTGAACAATTTTGGTTCCCACCTTCTTTCCCCCAAAATCGATATTTTAGAAATTAAACCTGAAAAACGCGACAAATTCAAAATATTATCATTATCTCCTATGTTCTACGCTTTAAGGCATAAATGAAGGGAAACAAAGTTGTAGAGAATCAAATTCTGAACAATTTTTGTTCGAACTTTTTTTCCACCAAAACGATATTTTTTGAATTGGACCTAAAAAAATGCGACAAATTCGAAATATCATTATCTCGTTTATTTTCAACTTTACGGCATAAATGAAGGGAAAAAAACTTGTAGAGAATCAAATTCTGAACAATTTTGGTACCCACCTTTTTTCCCCCAAAATCGATATTTTGGAAATTAAACTTAATTAATTACCCATTAATTAATTACAACTTAATTATTACCCATTTCAGGTAGTGGGACTTGTTTCACCAGTGTGCCCCAGACGCTGGTCATAGCGTCTTTTATACCACGTGTCCCAAAATTTTACGATAAGCTGGCACCAGAAGATGGACCTGCTCATGACTACTCCAGGAAAAATAATAAAAAAAAACTCAATTTATTAATGAATTACACAAAAATTAAAATCGACACCCCTAATGGTATTTTTAACGACCATGTCTACAATTTTTGAAATATATCTGTTTTTTTTTGTATCGGCAACCTAAGTAGCACTGCTATTCACCACAACCCTTAAAAATACCAGAATACATGTAGTTACGATTTTAATTTTTTTTTGTAACTCCATAATAAATTGAAATATATTTTTTTTATTTTTTTCCTCGAGTATTCATGAGCAGGTCCATCTTCTGGTGCCAGCTTATCGTTGAATTTTGGGACACGTTGTATACCTAACCTGAAACGCAGTTCAGTCAGTTCGTCGCAAGTGATGCTCTTTGGAGTAGACGTATTTAAATAAAATGTCGATCTGTTTTGTGTGTGGAGAAGTTACTACGGACGATAATGTGGTGGGGCGGAAAAGAGTTTACGCTCTATCTCCAGGGTTGGAACCAAAATTGTTCAGAATTTGATTCTCTACAAGTTTGTTTCTCTTCATTTATGCCGTAAAGTTGAAAATAAACGAGATAATGATAATATTTCGAATTTGTCGCTTTTTTAGGTCCTATTCAAAAAATATCGTTTTGGTGCAAAAAAAGTTCGAACAAAAATTGTTCAGAATTTGATTCTCTACAACTTTGTTTCCCTTCATTTATGCCGTAAAGCGTGGAACATAGGAGATAGTGATAATATTTTGAATTTGTCGCGTTTTTCAGGTTTAATTTCTAAAATATAGATTTTGGGGGAAAAAAGGTGAGAACCAAAATTGTTCAGAATTTGATTCTCTACAAGTTTAGTCCTCTTCATTTATGTCGTAAAGTTGAAAATAAACGAGATGTTGAAAATATTTTGAATTAGTTGCTTTTTTCAAATTTTATTTCCAAACTATCGGTCCTAGAAGAAAAATTGTGAGGACCAAACTTGTAGAGAATCAAATTTTCTAAAATTTTTGTCCTCACGGTTTTACTGTAAAATCAAAAATGACCGAGTTATTCAAGAAAAACCGTTTTTCGAATATACACAGGACTCTGATTCAGTCTACTTTTTGAATTTACACTCCCAGTGATTCCCCCGAGGGACGTACGAAAAAAAAATCCAAGAACTGATTATTCACGGGAAGGGTCGGTTTTTTTGGATATAATGACTGGACTAACTTGTAGAGAATCAAATTTCCTACAATTTTTGTCCTTACGGTTTTACTGTAAAATCAAAAATAGCCGAGTTATTGAAGAAAACCCGTTTTTTTGGAAAAAAATCATTTTTCGAATATACGCTGGAGCCTGATAAAGCCTACTTTTTGAATTTACACTCCCAGTGACCCCCCCGAGGGACCTACGAAAAAAAAATCCAAGAACTAATTATTCACGGGTAGGGTCGGTTTTTTGGATATAATGACTGTACTATAATGGCCTCCAACACAAAAGCACGCCACTTTGATCGGTCCAGAGCGGTATCCCGCCAGCTTTCGCCGACGCCGAGCTCATGGCGATCTACCTCTACTCTATCTGCCCAACGGTATTTAGGATGACCAGCAGGACGGCGTCCATATATTGGATTTTTAAGTTTATATAAATTGTACCAATAAGATGGACCGATCAAGTTAATGACTCGTCATTCTCTGCTTTCTACACGGTCGTGAAAGACGCGTTGGACAGAAACCGGTGGAGACAGATCATCCGCTCCAGATGCAACCCTGATACTGACCACGATCCTGACATGAGAGACCGACCAGAGAGAAAGAGACAGACAGAGAGAGAGAGAGGGAGAGAGAGAGAGAGATATATATAAATTGTATGAAATAAACGGGCTATCTTACACTCCTATGAAACTAATTTAATATTACAATAGTAGATTGGTAACTAAGGAATGAAAGGCACTCATTTCTGCCAATGTTATTTTCGCTTACCATCTTGCAAGATCATGGTCAAAATGCTTATTATAGTCAAACGTGGAATAATTTCCCTCGGTGAAAACTTCTTTACAATTTTGGATACTCCATTTTAAGGCCAGTTTAAATTTATATGGTATAAATTTAATTATCTACCCGGGCAGAAGGGTTTTCCCAAATTAGTCTAAAGGGCAACAGTTCTATACTTATTAATAGGTCCTTCAGACAGTCTCATCTAGTACTACACTTAATAGAAGCACTTAATTATGTGCTCTGTGAAGACATTTTTGTGAGCGAGCGGATTGTAATTTATTTCTAGAACGTACTTTTTATTTATTTATCAGAATTAAATTGACGGCTATACACGAGTCCTATACGAGTCTTGATTTAAAGATTGTTAGCTAAGTATTAGGCACTGAATTAATTAAGAATTTTTAATTGCAATGTAACATGTTTCTGCCATTACTCTATTATTACCAATCTACACAATTAGAAATGACATCCATAAAATAAATAATTATGATAGTACCTAAATTGACAAACTTATTGACCGAGCGTAAGCGAAGGTCTACGTTTCATCTTCGATATTCCTTTCGTAAGTCCGTATGTTTTCGTCTTTTCTCAACCGATTCTCGTGAAATTAACGAGCAGGTTCAATAATTCAATAGAATATATTTTAGTCGGTTCAGTTTTTCAAAATGGCGGAGCCATGGGGATTCGCGAAATCTACAGCTCACAGAGCCACTAGTCATCAATCAATCATCATTTCAATTCAATTTTAGTTAAATTAATCATTTGTTATATCAATTGTATCCATAAATATGGACCAGTAGGGCTAAAATGGTCGGTTTTTAATCATCTGTCATCATGCCTGTCACGTTCTAACAAATATGTAAGTGCGAAAGTGACGCATGACATGACAAGTGATAAAAATGCGACCATGATACCATGGCTGGTTACACAATTTATTATTTCTCGCGCACAATAAAGTTTAAACATCCTACGCCTCCCCGTCAGAAAATAAATCGTCTTGTGAAGAAACAGGATAAAACCGCTTCACGGCTTTTGCTTCCAATTCGATACGGAAGTCGTTATTGCCGTCTCCGTCACGCTTGGAGCAAACGAGTAAGACGCAAGCAAAGTTTTCGAGTGCCGCAATAAAAGTCGACGGAAGAGTTTTGTTTTGCGATGTTTTAGGGAAAAGGTTCGAGTTTTGGGGTGAGAAGCTGAGAATTTTGTTTGTTACGAGTTACGAACAATGACATGAAGAATGCTTTTCTGGGATAAAATAAAATACATGGATATGTACAGTCAGGAAAACTATTAGCTTAGGGGCTGTCCATAAATTACGTCATCGATTTTTGTCGATTTTGCCCCCCCCCCCCTAAAATCATCCAAAAATCATGCTTGGAATGACGTCGTTTCCTCCTACGTCGTGCTACCGTCATCCGATGTCGAGACCCCCCCCCCCCTAATTTGAAATGACGTAATTTATGAATAGCCCCTTAGCACCCTTGTATACTAAGATAAAAAAGATACAAATAAAAAATAAACTAGGCAGTGCCATTAAAAAAAATCACACGGAAACTATATATATATTTGCAAGGACGGACTTCAAGTAAAACCTTAGGTACCGTAAAACGGGGTGAATAGGTTTCGCGGGGAGAGTTGGGTTATGAATGGGGAGAGAAGGTTTGAGAGGGGGGTGAGAAGGGATTTTAAGGCTACTGCTACAACAATAATGTATTCCAATTTAAAATGGGGCTAAAGTAATACGCATAAAAAAAAATCGATCCGACAATCTTCCAAAATCACCTTTGTATGAAAAACCCTCTCACCCCAAATACGAGGCACTACGGGATGAGGTGGGTTTTCCTCTTTATCGTCAAAGTTATGAAATGGAACTACCCAAAATAAAATACAAACTAAAATACAAACGTCCGAACCACTTATTATATACACCATTCAGTTTTCACATGTAAAAATAAAATTTTATCGAGGTTTGAAAGTCAAATTTCACCCAACTCACCCCATTTTACGGTACTAGATTAAAGGATTGATAGAAAAAAGTTACGAAAATATGTCTTAATTTCAGTTTCATATATTGCTACCCTACCCAGAGTACCCAGTTTGCTATAGATCTCATTTTGTGTAATTTTGACTTTTAAAAACAAAGTAATTATTAAAGTTTTATGAATACAGCGATAAAAGTTAAAACCATTCCAGGCGGCTTAGCACGGTCGCGTTTTTATCCCTTGTCACCATGCCTGTCACGTTCTAACAAGTATATATAACGAAAGGGACGCGCATAGTGATAGACGATAAAAATGGAACCGTGCCCGCAGTTCTGCTTGACTGCCTTCGTGCGGAACGGGCGTATAGCGACCAATAAAACTCCAATTTATTAGACGCATTCGCGATTAGATCTACCCGTCACGCGACCAATCCCTGACCGTGTTATAAACAGATATGACACCTGCGGGCTCAGCACGGTTCCATTTTTATCGACTATCACTATGCGCGTCCCTTTCGCACTTACATACTTGTTAGAACGTGACAGGCATGGTGACAAAGATAAAAACGCGACCGTGCTAAGCCGCCTGAGTTAACGTTGATATCGGACGTTGACATTGTGTAGACAAGGGTTGCTAACCCCTAACCTCCCTATATAGGGTTATAACCCCTTACTGTATGCAAAGAGAATAGATAGTATAGAGGGGTCCTGTCATAGTACATTTTGTAGTCACAGTAAATTTACTGCCATCTATCGATACACGACTAAAACTCAAAATGAAAACGTATAAAATTATCAAAAAAAATTATATGTATATGGATAAATGATTTTATTATTTTTATATAATTTTGACCCACGTTCATTCACTGATATCTATGTGTTAAAATTGTTAAATATGAAACGGTGTTGTCACGCCATCCAGCTGAGCATAGGCCAAAGGTGTGTGCGCCATCTGTCCGAGAATGACTTTTTCTTGATTTCCGAGGCACGTTTTTTCCTTAGACTTTATTCATCTTATACGAAGTTACATATGTCTTTGCTGTATGTAATAAAAAATATTTTCTTAAATTTAAACTTTAATAGCTGTCAACAGAGTTGAATATTCCTTTAATTTTTCGACGTAATTACGTAATGTGCTTATTATAGCATTTTTAGCACATGGTGTCGTAATGTAGCACCCTGATGGACCTACTGTATTAAAATCCATACTAATATTATAAAGGCGAAAGTGTGTCTGTCTGTCTGTCTGTTACCTCTTCACGCTTAAGCCGCTGAACCGATTTAGTTGAAATTTGGTATAGAGATAGTTTGAGTCCCGGGAAAGGATAAAGGATAGTTTTATGTCGGAAATCATCCCTGAAGATAGTGCAAAGGGGGTGGAATTGAAAGAGTTAATGAATTGCCTGATAATTGAAGTAAGCAATGCGCGAATTGAATGATTGCTATTAGCATTATCCAGGCACTATACCTACTTTAGCTGCTGTCTGCTGTCACTAATTCCACGGAGACGAAGTCGCGGGCAAGCTAGTGTTTTATTAAATTGTAAACTACTACTACATAATAATATGGTTCGCTTGTTACTGGTAAAACAGTACTGTGCCCTGTTTATCAAAAGCTTGTAACTTGTAATACAACTGGAAGTCCCTTTCTAACAAAAAGCTGTCAAAAAGGGACTTCCACTTGTATTACAAGTTACAAGCTTGTCTAAGGCACTGGTCTACAAAACCATAGTTTTCTATAAATAAGGGTAGTAGATACAGGATATCGTGTTAGCCGACGCAATCAGCCATCGGACCGACAAGTTGGCCAACTAGTTTGGAGGTAGTTAGGTCCAGATTGGAATTTGAATTTAGTGGTCTTGTCCTGATGAAGCTTGTATAACAATATCTGCATAATCTTTAGGTGGATGAATTTAATATTCTTAATACTTTCAAGGAGCTTATGGAAGCTAGTTTAATAATTTTAAACTAGAAGGCAATTTAAAACTATAAGTAATAAGTTTTGGAAACTAATTAAATTTTCAAAATCTAGATACTGTGAAAATTTAATTATTTTAAAACAAATGTTTTACTACGAATACCTTTCACCCCTGAACCTTTTTTAATTGTACTAAAAAACATTTTTTATTTGATTATGTATTATTAATTCTTTTTAATTGGTGGCTATGATGTTTGTGACGATGAACCCATTGGACTACCTACCAAACAATCCACCATTCAACGATTCGTGGGTAATGCAAGCACTCACGTACCAATCACAATCTATGGTTTGTTCTTTATTTATGACATAGGTGGCAAACGGGCAGACAAATCGCCCAATGGTAAGAACTTACCGTCGTCCATGGAAACCTGCAACACTTCTAGTTTTGCTATGACTATTCCGTCCTTCGATTAAAATAAAATAATAATTTAGCCTATATAAGTCCCACTGCTGGGCACATGCTTCCTCTCAAGCACGAGGGTTTAAGCTATAGTCCCCACGCTGGCCCAATGCGGGCAGGGGACTTCACATACACCTTTGAATTTCTTCGCAGATGTATGCAGGTTTCCTCACGATGTTTTCCTTCACCGAAAAGCTAGTGGTAGATATTAAATGATATTCCGTACCTACATAAGTTCCGATAAACTCATTGGTACGAGTCAGAATTTGAACCCACGACCTCCGGATTGAAAGTCGGACGTCATATCCACTCGGCCACCACCGTCCTTCGATTATTGTACCTAAACTTATCCTACTGTTTATCATAGTATACTGCTTGTACCTACAATCCTTTCTGCACTGCACAGAGCTCAAGTAGCCACCGGGGGCGTTGGGTGGCGTTGGTCAAAACATTAATTTGCATAGTAACAGCAAATTCACACCGAACGAGCTGTGAGATTCGTTCGTGTCTCGCTTACTAGATGGCGTCTTTGAAGATTCTGCAAGGGTCAACGATCAAGGAGATAATCTCACTTGCACAGGTATCGATTTGTGACCGACTGAGTTGGCTAAACTGTAATGCATAACTTATTACAAGTTGGGTTATAGTTTATTCCATACTTGCCAGACAAAATCAACCCTACACAGTCAATTAGCCAATGCCTGCAAAGGTCAATGTCCCCAATCAATGCTTCCATAACTCAGGGGGCCTACCGAGAACCACGTTCGACGTGTTGTCTCCCTGTCACACTTACGTACGAATTTCCAAGTGCGACAGAGAGACAAGACATCGAACGTGGTTCGCGGTAGGCCTTCTGGCGATACACGACATACAGGTAGATCTAATCGCGAGTGCGTGGAACAAATGAAGGCTTTAAATCTTCTCGATGTAATCGCGTGACTTTATAACAGCGTGATTTTGCACCTTATTGATATTGTAATAAAGCGCAATGTGTGTATAATTTCATAATTTTACCCTAAAAGGTATTAAGGAGATTAAAAACGTTCTAATTTAAACTGCTTTCACAATGCATTATGTACCTACGTTATTGGGTTTTTAGATAATGCCTTTTGGGTATAAAAATGCACAGCTACAACAGCGGAAACGTGTTTGTATGTAGGTTTGTTCTACTATTATTCACTTTTTAACCGACTTCAATTTCATAGAAGGAGGAGGTTCTGTATTCGGTTGTGGCTATGTTTAACTAACTGTTATTGTCAGAATTTATTTGTATTTAGCTTTAATTAGCGATTATGACCGCTGGCGGCTCAGCAGGTAAGTTGTATGGCTTGCAAATTGGAGGTCGAGGGTTTGAAACGGCATGCACCAATGATTTTCTTGGATTTATGTACGATATAACATTTAATTTTACAATTTTTTTCTGAAACGAATCAATCTAATACGACCTAGTTTCTCCTCTGGGTCGCTTTCGCAAAAAATAGTGCCTGTGTCATTCTTTAGGAATATTTTGCCAAAAAGTAGGAAGACCTTGGGTTCAATATTATCATAATATTTCCTGCCGAAGATTTCAGAAAAATCCTCTTTTCCTTCCTTCCTTCCTTCCTTCTCCTAATCAAACTTTGTGAGGTGCAATAATTCTTTATTGTATTGGATTGTAGGTACTGTATTGTATTTTATTGTAATCTCGTACATTGGAACAATGGTCCTAAGAACAAAAATATACAGAACCAAATCACGTTGACAATTCGATTCTTGGCAGTAATACATCTCCGGTTTAGTCCGCACTAACCAATGAACCGCAGACAACGTGCAATCTCAACTGCGAAATCCTCTGTTTTTCTCTCTTTGTCCATCCTCTCACGAGGAAATGAGACAAAAGAAGCACGTTCCAGTTTTAGTCGATAGTCACGTAAGTCACGTGCTACGGCGATGCTATAAACCTTGGCCAATGGCGACACTCGGCTCTTGCAATATTAAACAGATTACTGTAGAGAGTTACTGCTATTGGATTTTAATAAATATCTTGAATAAGCTCGGGGGGATAAACATTTTATGAGGTTTTGGCTCTGTACTGTAAAAGTATGAAGTAAAGAATATCATCAAAAATGAATCCCGGGCAAGTCCGCAACATGAGTAAACGAAACATACTTCGTACCGTCGTTGCGCTGGTAAATTTCGTTGTGAACTATCAAAATTAAAAAAAAAAACCTTGTGTATCGTTGTCATTTTAACTTTCAAATATAGAGCACATGACGAAATTTACAAGCGCAACCACGATAGTCCTATCCTGAACTTCAAAATGAATGAAACCCATATTGAATCTAATGTTGGTAAAATAATTGAATGAAGTTGAAACCTTATTAAGAGTAAAGTAAGAATAAACATCTTAAATATGTACCAGTAAATACATTATAGCTAAATAATTTTGAAAGTAATTACCATAACACAAAATCACCAAACTAATAAGTCATTGGCAACAAAAACATCTGGAAATCTGTGGCATCTACATGAGGTGACACAGACTGTATAATCAAGTTGTAAAGATTAAAAATCGTTACATTTATGAAAGTACTCTTAAGGATAAAATATTTAGAAAAGTGTTTAACTGTGCCCGTTTTAATTAAACTTATCCACGCCATGGGAAGCTAGGAACCCGACAAAACAAAGTATCCCATCAGCCACTTTCTTAATAACATTATTGTCAACAAGGCTTCGCTCCTCACTGGACTCTCGCCCGAGGGCTTGAACTTCGTCCATTTGCAAGTTTTAAGCAGTTTCCTCACTGTTAAAATATTGTCCATAGCCCCTCTTGAGTTTGCTTTCAACATTTGTAACGTTTAAACGCTATCTTGTAGATTTTGTTCCTTTAAAGTCGGGGCGTCAAGTGTTTTGTCGGAGAAATTTTGGGGCACAAGTAATAATTTAGTAGTAAGCTACGTGAAGTGTGGACAAACTTTCTAGTGGGTAAACGAAATCCTTCAGACTGAAATGTTTTTAGGACGAGAACAAACGTTTTAAACTCCAACTGCCCGATCCGAACTTTAAGACACGTCAATTAATAGATCTAGAAACGATATGGATTAGATGTGTCAGTGTCAAAAGTGACATTTTTGTTAGAAGAAACGTCACATTTGACACTAACATATCTAATCCATATCGTTTCTAGATCTATTAATTTACGTATCTTAAGTTCGAATCGGGCCGCAAGTCGCACTTACTCCCTCAGTTACGATTATCTAACATCAAGCCCGAATACTAAGTGAAAAGCCCTTAACTGTAATTAATAAGGGTCTACTTAGTCCTTAGTCGTATATAAAATCAAATTCAATTCAAAATATATTTATTTCATAACTTGATGTTACAGAGGGGCAAGTACAGTGATCCCCACACTAGGCTTGGGCTGTGACGTGGGGATCTAAGCGAAATAAAAAATATTATTATGTAAAGCTAAACTACATTAAAATCATAACTCTAAGAATTTTTATTTCACCTATAAACAGAATTCATTTTAGGATAAGGTTTTAATAACTGGCCAGCCTTCAATAAGCCACTAGCCACCGTATACAAAAATGACTAATCCAACCTCGGAGTAATTAACAATGGAGCCGCCATTAACAGGCGTTCCCCTCTGTCGAAAATAGGCGGCCAATGGTCAACCACATGTCAACCATATGTATGGACTGACGTTTATCTGACATGACGTACCTATACATTTGATGTGCCCCTCCCCCGCAAAAAACGGCAGACTATTTTGTACCGAAAGTTTTAGACATGGCGTCTCCGTTGGTTATATCCTCTAAGAATCCAACTGAGTACAGACTTAAGTCGGTTAAAAAGATCTTAGTAAGTTATAAGTAAGTGAAAGTGTTTATGTGAAGTTATTTGTGTATGTATGTGAGTATCTATGTATGAATTAGTTATGTGCGTGTAATTACCTACGAAAAACAGAAGAGAAGAAGAGTAGCCGTGCATGTTATTCATCTTTGTAAAATGTAACTGCAAAAAATGGACTGTCAATAATCAGAATCAATTTGATAATAATCAATTGTCGCCAGTTACAAAAATTCCGCTCGAAAAATTGAATATAACTTCCGTAAAAAGAGCAGCAGCGAAATACAAATGAAATATTTCCGTTTCATTGTTTGCTACATTTTAGGTATGCGTGGTCACGTGTCAAATATTTTGCGTTTAATTTTTGCAAGTTTCCGCGTTTTGTTCGTGACCTTTGCTCGCTGTTGAGAGGGTTGCTAGGGAAATGGGATGCGGGAAAATAAATGAGAGAGGTAGATAAAAAACGAATGATGTCACTGCTTTTTCTGCTGAATGATCAAAGGCTGATACGGGAGATGGGGATGATAAGCGAATTGTCGATGTTTTAACAATTTGGATTGCTTTGACTTTTTTTTTGTATGCCGTTCAGGCCGAGTTATTGAGTGGGTCTGAAATGATGATCACGTTTATCGAGTCGTATACAGATAAAATATTATGGGTACATATTGAAATTTAAGCTATAAGTATTATAGGTAAATGTTTTATCGTATATTTGTTCCACAACACAAACAAATGTCCTTCAACAGAGTCTCTTAGTTTAATACGACTAACTAGATTGCTCTGTAACTTTATACTTACATAAGTATAAGTGTATTTAGTTTATGTAGCTTCATATACCATAGTTAGAAAAATACAGCGAAAATAAGTTTTTCATACAAAACTTGTAGTTGTTGTTTTTCCACCTTTAAATTTATTCTAAGATTAAAACTTGTTTTTGCTTCATTTCGTTTGTTTTATAAACTGGAGCTATATAAACTAATTACAGGTCTAGATATATCTCACGTCATTGTATGTGCAAAGTTTCATTACAATCCAACACGTAGTTTTAAAATGAGAACAAAACTCCGTTTGTATGGGAAGGTGAAATGCGGCCCAGCTTGCTGGGGACTCTTAAATCATCGTCACCATCTTCCAGCCATCCCTAAAGGGGCCCACTGATTAACAGTCCGCCGGACGGTATCGGCCTGTCAGTTGTTTGGAACTGTCAAAATTTTGTTCTAACTGACAGGCCGATACCGTCCGGCGGACTGTTAATCAGTGGGCCCCTTAACCACAATCAAAACGTTTACTACAGCAAAAACCCCTGCAAAAACTCTGTCTACGAAAACCTTATCTGTGTAGACTGTGTACATACATAAGTAACACGAACACGTTAAGGGTCCGTTGACCTTGACGTCCAAAGCCGGGCTCTCAACGGACCCGCATTTACATAAGAGCCCGGCTCTGCGGAGTTACCCGACCAACACTCCCTTTCTTACCCAAGTGTTGCACTGACAGAAAGTTATATCGTTTTGTATTGTTAACCTCTAGCCGCCCAGAGACCTATAAAAAGGTCTCCTGTTCCATTCTAATTTGAACTTTGTGTTGACAAAATAAAATTTCATTTTGCTTGGCAAGGTTTGACGTATGGGCGGCTAGAGGACTTTTTGACTGATTTTGTTGACAGAATTTAACTTAGCAAAATGTCCGGTGAAGGAATTGGAGAATACTACATTTGTTAAGCAAAGTTTTTGCCTTTAACTATAGTCTATAACTTTAGGTATTTAAATAAAAGTAAACAAAATCTACCCTCAAATGGCTTCTTAAGCCAGTGGAGGGTAGATGAAAGCACTACATGATCAAATAATGTAGGTTAAAGTCAGGTCGTTCAGTTATCAGATGCAGGCGGTTTTGTATTTGGTTGGTTACTATGTTATAACTACCCGAAATGTACAAATTATTTGTTTACTTTTATTTAAATACCTAAAGATACAGACTATAGAACACCTAAATGACAGCGTAAGTACATGCCCTCTACTTTCAACAAGGAGTTGTCAGCAAAATGCTTAACAGTTTGTAACAAAACACTTAGTCGATGCATTTTGTGCCAAATCAGATAAGATTCAGTTAACTCTAACGCTCGTAGACATTTTGGCAGTTAAACAGTAACAAATTTAAACATGAGTGGTTTAAAGTGTAATAGAATTTTCATTACATTGAGTTTATTTATTCCTACCCCCAAATAAATGTACCTATTAGTATGAAGTAGGCAAAGTCACATCAAGAAAAGTTTGCAGCGATTTTGATAGCACACTCAGTGCAAGTATTATTTATGACACCGTAAGATTGTGGACCCGTTAGTTTACAATCTAACGTAGGTCAGGTTAGGTTAGATTGTAAACTCCCTACCGTCAGTTTATAATTTACCTAGCGATATTATAAGCTGACGAGTGGTTAAAATTTTACGGTGACATTTAAACGTCATAATTTTATGGAAGTTAACGTTTAAAATAACAATTAATACCCATAATACCCAAATAACTTATAAAAGCAAAACAAAAATTAAGTTGAATGCTTAAATAATAATCTAAATTGTTTACGAGTAACATGAAATTCGTTTTTAGCTTTTAGGCTTTCTTATGATAAAGAAATATGACCACAATAATAAAAATAAATATTATAAATGACCTACTTAGCCTAAGATGTTAAATGAATTAAGGATAAAATAAACTACAAACAACATCTGTTACATAAGGTCAAAGTTATCGCTAAAATTAAAAATAAATAGCTCCTAGTACCTAGTATCAAAATAACTTCTCCTGAAATACACTCAAAATGTGCTTCGACCATTAAAGTAACAATCTAGCTCATAAAACAGTCAGGTAAATATTATTTTATGTGCGTGCGGTTTTAAAATTAAATTCGCCCGGCACTACTGAAAATGGAGTAGATAAAAAGCTCTTCAAATATTGCCCCTGGGCAAAGAAACCCAGATGCCTATTCTATTTTTTTTAATTGATATAGTCTTCATCTTGTTTCGATACGACTGTGTCGTCTCTTGTCACTGTCAATGGCAATCTAACAGATGGCGTTAGTATTTCCTATATTGCGTTTACGGAGTTCCGAATGTCAGTTACTAAGTATAGCTATAACTTCTAACCAATTCTCTTGGACGTCGGTCCCAAAGGGAGGCCTGGAGAGAGTACTCTCTAATACGCTTCTCTATCGTACTAATCGTACTACACGATAACATGCCAATTCGAACGCATACAGAATGTAACTAATGTCATTCAGTTATCGTGTATTTCGTTCGTACTTGTCCGTACATGTATTGGTGCGGGCGAGACACACGATACATAAATATCATCAGTCAAATACCATTCTCATGTCAGTCTATGTTTGAACTGTAAGTCAGTGTAAGTGCTTACTAATTGTAATCAGGTGTCGTCTCATAAGCTCATAACTCATAACTCATAACGCATCTCGCTCACTCTTATTGGTGCGCATGATGTCTAATGACACGAGTCATGGTGGTATCAAAACGAGGTGAAAATCTTATCAAACCATTAGAACAGAATAGGCCTTCCGGGATCTTAATATATGCACACGTTACAAAATATGCAAAAGGTATTACCTAAATCCTTTACTTAGGGCAGATCCTGTGCAAAAGCCTCTCAAATTATGGCAGGCGAGTTTGGGTCAGCTTACGCAATATTATTAAACTTAAACACTGTTATAATGCATGAGTTATAAACTTAACTTAACAAAAAAAGCAAAGTTAAATGTTAGTTTCATAACAAGAATTTTTGTTTCATCCATTGCTTTGATTTACTTGTTCTAAGATTTTAGCTATCAGTTGATAAATAAAACCGGGCAAGTGCGAGTCGTACTCGCGCACGAAGGGTTCCGTACCATAATGCAAAAAAAAAAACGAAAAAAAAAGCAAAAAAAAAACGGTCACCCATCCAAGTACTGACCACTCCCGACGTTGCTTAACTTTGGTCAAAAATCACGTTTGTTGTATGGGAGCCCCATTTAAATCTTTATTTTATTCTGTTTTTAGTATTTGTTGTTATAGCGGCAACAGAAATACATCATCTGTGAAAATTTCAACTGTCTAGCTATCACGGTTCGTGAGATACAGCCTGGTGACAGACGGACGGACGGACGGACGGACGGACGGACAGCGAAGTCTTAGTAATAGGGTCCCGTTTTACCCTTTGGGTACGGAACCCTAAAAAGGCAAATAGCTTTAATTTTATTGACTTCCTTTTTTTTAATAAAAGACTTTTCTCAGTTTTTTTTCAAACTCAGAATGGTTTGAGATCCAGTAAAAAACGACTGTTGAAAACTACGTAATTCAATGTTACGCTCTAATCCCCTTATTCATAAAGCTTTACGGGCCTGATTTAATTTAATCATGTTTTATTCCTTTCTTACAAATACATAAGTCAACAAAATGACAGATATAGATAAACGATTCATAGCTAATTCAGGCCAGTAACGCGTTTATATTTCAATTATAAAACCATTACTATCAGATCTAACAAGTAATAAGTTTTTGGCAAAAATTTAATTTTTGGTACAAGCTTTTATCACCGACTGTACTTTTTTTTCCACGGGCAACTAATACTCATCGAGACAATACTAAGAACCCCAAACACAATTAGGTTTCGTTGTTTTATCACAGAGTTCCTATGGCCACCTCCGGTTTGCATTGTCACCCGACTTACATATGTATGCAAAATTTCAGCTCAATCGGAAACCGGGAAGTGGATCGAATTTAACTTGCAAGATTTGATTACACACAGACAACGGTCAGGTGAAACTAAATAAAAGCTTGTAAAATTAATTAAATTCTCTATCGATTCCACCAATTAAATCTATTTAAACGTGGAACGTAATGACAACCCTCTGACCATGCGCAGCGATTACACTAATGAAGTGCCAAGTCGCCATTAAATATTTCGGAGCGGTCGAGGTGCTCAAAATATCTGAACACGCACTCTAACGCCTTGACAATAGAGGCGTGTAGATATTTCTGAGCACCTTAGCCGTTCCGATATATCTAATGGCGAATGTAATATCCGAAAGAAAATTGACTATTTGGAAATGGCTGGGATGAAAGGCTCATTTCTGTCGAGGTAGTTTGGCACTCGAACGCAGTGAGAGAGCTAGTTCCCCCCTCCGGCGGACTTAATGCCCAAGGGCATTATCTACCAGCTACTATCGCCAAACAGAGACATGTAAAAATGGTGCAAGGAGAAAAGTAAGAAGGTAGGTGTTTATTACAACTATTGTATTGTATTGTGTATTTATGTGGTGGTTTATCACAAAACCCAGTGAAAATAGTTCACCTAAATAAGCTTTCTATTTCCATTTTATCCGAACAAAGCATCACAATATCAATAGCTCACAGTTCTCTAGCTTTAGTCTCGAAGGCATTCGGATTTTAAATATGTATTGCTGATTTGATATTTATATATTTCTATCTATGCGTCGCACTCGGGCTATGAAGAGACGTGCCTACATGATAAAAATAAATATTGCTTGTGTACAAGCGATATCTTATTTTTTGTCTAAATTTTTTTGTTATAGTTTTTTTTTGGTTGAAATTAGATTCGGTTGAAGAGCTCCTCAATCTGGGCGTAGTAAATGCGAACATTGCAAACCCTCAATGTCTTCCACAAATATTATATTATATCTGTTTTGTGTTACGGAAAAACATACATTTCGTAACTCAAAAGATCTATTTGAACACACGGTGAAATTGCGCTTATTACATTATACAGAATATGGAAGTAATAACGACCAAATTGTATCAAAAACTGACAAAAAATACGACAAAAAAGTCGCCCCAAATATCAAATCAATATATTTTTTTTTAAATCTAAATGCCGTGCTAGCTTGTGGTCTGTCTACACTACGAGTACAATAATATTTCAGTTATTCAAAATTTATCGTCCGACTTCTTGAATAAACACTTTTGTCTACGACAACAAGACACCGCGCGGGGCGCGGGCGCGCGGGGTACGGACCCCACCACACTCCATTAGCTCCAGCGGCAGCCACAACGCCGCACGCGTCTTACATACTATTTAAATCAACCCTTCAAACCCTTGTATCAGTTTCGGATATTAAATCCCTATTTCATACGTACATCAAGATCTTTTACTTGCACCTTAATCGCCTGCAAGTTTATGGCGACCGTGACAGGACATTTCACCTCAAGACATCTGCGCGTACGCGACTTAGCAACAGGGAAGGCAGAACGTTCGAGAAGCGCGAACAAAGAAACTGCGGAGCGCGACCTTTGGACTGCATGCCACGCGGGTCTCCACGGCGATCTACTTCCAGGGGAGTGCCCAATTCTTATCCTATCTTAACCTATCCTAGTTTTAATTTTTGTGCTTAGTGTACTTTATTCCAAAAGAAAATAAAAATAATTTTTTTTATTAAATTTTTAGATTCCGGTAATCATCTTTCTCATCTTGAGTGCATTCTTCGCCTATGTTGCTACGCGCCTATATAATATTTACAGCATTAAAAACTACTTATAATAGTAAAACATTTCAAGCCTAAAAGCATTTAATCCGTTGGCCTGCTAGAGCTAATCAACCTTATATTATAAGTCATAAAGTGCTATTTGCATTGCATCTTGAATTTGCACTGCTTAAAAGTATAATCAGTTGTTTACGTAAAATAAGAAGTGCTTGTGCACCGAACACGCCTTTGTTCACGCTTTCTTTATACAAAGCATTCCTTAAACATTATTTCGCTAAGCCATTTCATAAAAGCAATTATTTTAAGTAACTTTAAATTAGTTTATTTAGGTGTTTACAACTAAATAAATATTTTCTCACACTATTAAAGAGAGTGTTTATTCCTCATAGGTCCAAACCATTAGATACCTTATTTACTTGCATCATAGCTCATTTCGCTTCGGGCCGACATTTCCAGGATAAATCCTTCGGACTGACTGCGCTCGCGTCGGCTGTGCCTAGCAACTCGCCGCAGTGCCGACCTACTTCGCGTCAGCTGTTCGAGCGAGACTTGACCTACTTTCGCGCGGCGTCTACGCGCACCTGGAACTCCTGCCTGGTTTGATGCACAGTTTTCTTATCTTGTTTATTGATTGCCCTTCACTAGATCTTGTTTGTTACCGTTTTTGTGTTGGGTCATTATTTATCCATTTCAACTTTAGTGCCTCGCATATACCTAAATATTAAATATAAATTTACATAATGGCTACACCCACATCATCTCCTCACGGTGGTGTAGACATAGGTGCGCTTGAAAATGAATTAAAGCTTAAAGATTTAATTAAACAGCGCGGTTCGATTAGAGGTAGACTGACACATTTTGAACAATTTATTGAAGAGTTGAAAAGGATAAAACCTGACCAAATTTCCGAAGCGCAATTTAATGAATTGAATTTGCGAAGTGTAAAAATGGAAGCATTATTCTGTGATTTTGAAAAATGTCAAAGTCAAATAGAACTATCTTATCCTAACCCAGATGAACAAATTCGAGAAAGAGAGAAAACTGAAAAACGGTTTTACAGTGATATTGCCAGTGCTCAAACATTATTAAAATTGCGACCCATAAATAATGAGGATAAACAAAGTTCGTACAGTAGTTGCTCACGTCAGGATAACGTAAACGTAAAATTACCCGTTATCAAGTTACCGATATTTGACGGCAATTATTTTTTGTGGTTGGAATTCCGCGATACGTTCGACTCATTAATAAATAATAATGAAACTATCCCTGACATAAACAAATTCCATTATTTACGATCGTCCTTACAAGGGAGCGCGGCACTTGTAATCAAGTCCATTGAATTTTCTTCACAAAATTACAAGGTCGCGTGGGAATTGTTATGTCAGAGGTATAATAACAAGAAAATTCTTATTAATAATCACCTGAAGGCTCTCTTTAAAATAGAACCTTTAACCAGAGAATCACATAAATCATTAAGATACTTAATTGACCTTGTGACCAAAAACTTGAGGGCACTGACTACGCTTGGACAGCCGGTTGACCAATGGGATACGCTGATTATATTCATGGTGTCCAGTAAACTGGACTCGACCACCAGTGGTAAGTGGGAGGAGCACAGAAATAATCTCTCCGACTTGCCACTCTTGGACGAATTTATCGAGTTTCTTCGCAATCGAGCGGACATTTTAGAAACAACGTTAGCTAATAGACATGAAAAAAGCTTCTCTCATATTCCTAAAGATAGCCCACCAAAAACTGAACATAAGGGCTCATTCACACAAAATGAACATAAGGGCTCATTCACACAAAATGAGCATAAAGGCTCATTCACACATAGTAAATTTTCAAAAAGTTTTCTCACGTCCAGTGGTCCTAAACCAGTAGGTTTATCGTGTCCAATGTGTAGTCAAGGTCACCGAATCCTAGACTGCGAATCATTCAAATCGTTACCGCTCGAAAACAAGTGGAGCGAAGCCTTAAAGTTAAATCTTTGCACCAACTGTTTACGACGCGGACATGAAGCACGTAATCGTAAATTAGGAGAGTGTAGATTATGTCATAAAAAGCATAATACATTACTGCATAAAGAAAATAACGTAACTAAACCCTTGCCTGGGACGACACCCACGGTTGGAACATCAAATGACCTTGAAGTAGTCAACCAATCGCATAGGGCTTTATCAGTCCGATCAGGTAAGCAGATCATGCTTGGTACCGCTTTAGTTAAGGTATCCAATCCCATTACAAAGGTAGAATATGTAGCACGCGCTGTCCTTGATGCAGGCAGCCAACCTTGCTTTATTACTGAAGACCTAAAAAATAAACTTGGATTAGGGAATCCTGAACCCGATTCTTTAGATATATCGGGCATTAAAAACATTAAACTTTCAGTATCCGATCGATGCGACGTAGTTGTCAGCTCCCTGTCCAATCAGTTCCAAGTGACCTTAAACTGCTTAGTCCTTGATGAAATTACAGATCAGTTGCCTAACTTACCCGTAGACCTTACTCAACTAAACATACCTAAACATATTCAGCTCGCTGATCCTGAATTCCATAAAGTGTCTGATATTGATATCTTGATAGGTGCCGAAATATTTTACGAATTATTAGGTTTCCAAAAAATACGTCTGGGCAAAAATAAGCCCCTTCTTGTAAACACAGAATTCGGCTGGATCGTAGCAGGTCCTTTAAGTCCAACTCATCTTCCTAATTCTAAACCGTCACAAAAACTTCATTGTTTTTTTACAAAAGAAATAAGTGAAAAGTTGACCAGGTTCTGGAACCTTGAAGAACTTCCAGAAGCCAAAGCTCCTTTGTCAGCTGACGAGGAGTATTGTGAAGAGCACTTTAAAGCTCACACTTACCGTTTACCAGATGGCAGGTTCACAGTTCAGATGCCACTGAAAGAAAACCCTGAAAAGTCATTAGGCGACTCTTACCGAGGTGCTGCCAAGCGATTTTACACCTTAGAGAAAAAATTAAATAAAAATCCTATTTTGAAAAAACAATATAGTGATTTTATACATGAATACGAGTCTTTAGGTCATCTCACGCGAATCGATAAGCCGAAATTCGGTTATTACCTAGCACATTTCTGCGTTATAAGAGAAAATAGTGAAAGTACGAAATTAAGAGTAGTCTTTGATGGCAGCATGAAAAGCGCCTCTTTAAAAAGCCTAAACGACATACAATATGTAGGCCCTGAGGTGCAAGACGATCTCTTCAATATTTTGATCAGGTTCCGTCAACATAAATACGTTTTTACGGGAGATATAGAAAAATGTTATCGCCAAATCCTAATTCATGATTCGCAACGAAACTTACAGTTAATATTGTGGCGCGAAGATGACTCAAAGCCTTTAGAAGTGCTTCAATTAAATACTGTCTCCTACGGCACGGCCTCAGCACCGTTCTTAAGCACACGGTGCCTTTTAGAGCTCGCATTAGAATGCCCGGATCCTTTAGTATCTGAAGTCATAAAAAGTGATTGCTATATAGATGATATCTTAACAGGTGCGGATAGTAAAGAAACTTTGTCTCACATACTCAACGGAGTAGTAGGCACACTTAATTCGGCATGCTTTCCGGTGCATAAATTCCGTAGCAACTGTCCTGAAATATTTAAGGATTCAGCAGAATCTGACAATCTAAACCTAAGTAAACAGTCCAGTGTTCTAGGTGTACAGTGGACACCAAACACTGACAATCTTAGCTTTGCGATAGAACCAATTCCTAAAGATGAAATTGTGACAAAGAGAACAATCTTATCTAACACTTGTAAGATATTTGACCCTCTTGGGCTCTTAAGTGCTTGCACTATAACACTTAAAATCTTACTTCAAAAACTGTGGTCTCTCAAGTTGACTTGGGATGAGGGGGTACCCGCGGACATTAAGAAGACGTGGCTTAAACTACATAACGATTTGCATGCTTTGCTTTCAGTTTCTGTACCTAGACATGTACAATGCTCATCTCCTGTCGCTTGTGCGATCCATTGTTTTGTAGACGCGTCTAAAGACGCTTACGCAGCTTGCGTATACATACGCACCACGGATAGTTCAGACTTCATAACTGTCAGATTGCTTTGCGCAAAGACACGAGTCTGTCCCCTTCAAGTTCAGACTATACCGAGACTTGAATTGGCAGCAGCCTTATTGGGTGCTCGCCTCGTTTCCAAGGTCAGCGGAGCACTCCGTTGCTCCATACAGGAAAACGTTTTCTGGTCCGACTCCACTGTAGCACTTGGCTGGATAAGAACAAGTCCTAAAATACTTAAAACATTCGTGTGTAACAGAGTGAATGAGATTCGTGAGCTTACCTCGAGAGACTCGTGGCGACATGTACCTACTGATAAAAATCCCGCCGATCTGGCCTCGAGAGGAGTAGCTCCAAGTCTCCTTGTCGAGTCATCTTTGTGGTGGGAAGGTCCAGCTTTCCTGAAACATGACGAATCTCAATGGCCGCAAAACCCCACCACCGAGACCGCTTTACCTGAAATAAAAGTATTACAATCAACATTAAATCAAAACAATGAAACTAAGAACTTAATTGACATAAAAAAATATTCAAGTTCATTACGCTTAAAAAGAATAATTGCATATGTACACAGATTTATAAGTAATTGTAAAATCAAAGAAAAACATAATCGATCAGTTGGACCCCTTAAAGAAAACGAACTTAGTTCAGCCTTAACTTACCTTATAAAACTAGCTCAGTCAGAGTCCTTTAAAGATGAACTTAAACTAATAAAAAATAATAAAAAACTTACCTCGTCCCATATGTTACAGCTGTCTCCGTTTCTTGATGACGTCGGCGTGCTGAGAGTAGGTGGTCGGCTTAATAATGGCGAATATAGTTATGATAAAAAACACCCGGTGTTACTACACGCTAAACATTACTTAACGAAATTGTTGATGCGAGCCGAGCATCTACGCTTACTGCATGCTGGCCCTCAGCTACTCCTGGCAAGCTTCAAAGACCAGTTTTGGCCCCTGGGAGGTAGAACGTTGGCACGAAGCATATATCACCGCTGCGTAATATGCACTCGTCTTAGAGCCAAAGCCATGGAGCCGCTGATGGGCCACCTGCCAGCTAGTAGAATCACTCCTAACTTCCCCTTTGCTATAACGGGAACAGATTTCTGTGGTCCATTTCCAATTTCAAGCAAAATAGGACGCGGAAATCGAATAAGCAAATGCTACATTTGCATATTTATTTGTTTTTGGACTAAGGCAGTCCATTTAGAAACTGTTAGTGACCTTAGTGCTAAAGCATTCATTGCCTGCCTTCGCAGATTCATTTCGCGTAGAGGAAGACCTAGTAAAATCTATTGCGATAACGGTACTAATTTTGTTGGTGCAAACAATGAACTGGGACGAGCATTACAGGCAGGCATGAGGTCTATATATAATTACACAGCCGAAGAGCGCATCCAGTTCATATTCAATCCCCCTTATTCCCCCACATTCGGCGGACTGTGGGAGGCCAATGTTAAATGCTTAAAATATCATTTAAAAAGAACAATAGGTAACTCTAGCTTAACGTTTCTGGAGTTAAGTACCCTTTGCACAGAAGTTGAAGCGGTCCTTAACTCCCGACCCCTTACCCCTCTTACATGTAATCCCAGCGACCTTTCTCCCCTCTCACCAGGGCACTTCCTCATCGGGCGTCCTCTGACTTCGCTGGCGTCCCCTCCTGCTGCATCCGGAAAGGGCATAAAGACGCGCTATCAGCTGCTCGAGTCCCTGCGTGACAGTTTTGCGAAGAGGTGGAAAAACGAGTACCTCTCAGAGCTACAAAAACGAACAAAATGGAGACATCCCTACAGAGATCTCAAGGAAGGCGCTATGGTAGTGTTCAAAGAGGATAACCTACCTCCCATGAGATGGAAACTTGCACGTGTCCATCGACTATACTATGGCAAGGACGGAATCGCCAGGGTAGGCGATTTTAGAACCATCAGAGGGATCGAACGACGGGCACTAAATAAGGTGTGCCCCCTCCCTGATGACGATGATGAGATGTTGGAAGAAGCTTCAGCGCCAGCCAGTACTACCGACCCCTCAGCTTCCTCCAACGGCCCCCCAGCATGTCTACGACAACAAGACACCGCGCGGGGCGCGGGCGCGCGGGGTACGGACCCCACCACACTCCATTAGCTCCAGCGGCAGCCACAACGCCGCACGCGTCTTACATACTATTTAAATCAACCCTTCAAACCCTTGTATCAGTTTCGGATATTAAATCCCTATTTCATACGTACATCAAGATCTTTTACTTGCACCTTAATCGCCTGCAAGTTTATGCTTGTGATTTTGTAAGTTATTCACTGTCATGTTGGAATTCACCACTGTTGTTAAGCTACAACATATTTTGTTATAAATTTCAAATGAAAATGAAGTTTGATTTAATGTGATTTCTTTAAAAATTGCTATTGTGTATCTGATAAGTAAATATTGTTATACCAATATTGTTTTATACTTATACTCCACTGAATTCTGCGCTTTAATTTGGAACGCGTATAATATAATCTTGAGTTAAAATAAATCATTGCCTATCACAATTAAAATTCTAATTTTGGAGCAAAACAATCACATTTTGGTTTTAGACTAATAGTCTCTAATGTAAAATCTAGAACTACGGACGTCGCAGAACATGACTGTCGGTCCGAAACTAGCAACTAGAACAGAACTGGGTGCTTGTTTTAAGGGGCCCACTGATTAACAGTCCGCCGGACGGTATCGGCCTGTCAGCTAGAACAAAATTTTGACAGTTCCGAACAACTGATAGGCCGATATCGTCCGGCGGACTGTTAATCAGTGGGCCCCTTTAGTTCTAATGGGGGTCTGCGCTCATCTGTCGTGTTTCGACAGCACTGGGAGTTTATTTGCTAACTCTACCCGTAGATAGTACCCGTAGAAGATAGTACAGTCAGCAGCAATAGTAACGTATGAAACAACGCACCAAAAGTATCTGCCCACCTGAAATACTTTTCCAAATAGAGATATATATATATATAAGTCTGTCAAACCAAAATTTGTCAGTAAATAAGAACAAAAAAACTATACTCATCATTTTCTTTTGGGTACTAGTCTAAGACAAATATTGTATATTTCTCACTGTCCATGTTTGAAATGAGACAGTCCTTTGACTAACTATATCTCTACAGAACATTACTTAATGAAAATTAGATGAAATTTCGTTACCTAATTTTTAGTCCAAATAAGTAAACTTACTTATACTCGTACTACTTGTAATATGACCGAAACGTTTCACACATTTTTACTCAGTGGTTTCGAATATGCAATTCTAACCCCCCTTTTTCCCCTCTAAAAAGATTCCCTATTTCTCCGAATTTTTCCGCGAAATTGCGCAAACTTTCAATACGTGCTTTCTCGGAGGCAAATTATTATAGGAAAACGTGTGGAAACGAGATGAAGCAATTTTACTTCGGTAATATTAAATATATGGGATTTTTACATATTATATTTTTCAAAAATGAGCGTTATCACGTCTGTGTTAAGGTTGGTTCTACGCTGACATTGGCGAGTAATTAAGTACGAAATATTTAATTTGTTTGCAAATGTCTTTGGCAATTTGACGTAGCAGATGTGACTCAAATAGGCTTAATTATTATTTTATGGGAAAAATTACCGCTTTGTAAGTTACTATTATAAGATTAGTATTGCTATTTTTAGAGATGATGTCATGATATTATTTAAGCTCTATGTATGTAAGCCTATTAATTTCTAAGTAAATGATTTAAATTTAATTTAATACCGACGATCCTGCTGTCGATACGACTAGAAAAATATGACAAGTGAAAAAATAGCCATCGTAGTTCCACCTATATTGCACGCATTAAGAATTGAAATTTTCGTTTTCAATGTGATAATTATTCAATGTAATTAAAAAACGTGTGAAAACATGTACCTTGTACCTATAGCTATAATTTTAGTATTAAATAGTGAGTATAATAACCGAGGTATCTGATGAACTAAATTTTAAACAGACCCCGGCTTCGCACGGGCTACACAATTCAATTCAATATCTTTAATGTCAAAAAACACATGTCAAAATATACAATAGGTACACAATAAAATTAAAAATACATAATCCACACAAATTAAAAAGGAATATATACAAATGTCAGAGTACATAATATATACAATGTCAAATGTAGTGGTATATACAAATGTCAATAAAACGAACAAAAAATTAAAAAATACAAATGTCAAAAAATATTACTACACTCATTTTACATTAAATTTACAATAAAATTCTTTTACCGTGAAAAAAGCCTTGGTCAATCAAAAAATCTTTCAACTTTTTAACAAATAGCTCATACCCAAAACTCACAAAACCTTAACAAATGATACACCCAATCCTTCCTTTAGGTGAAAATCGCATGAAAATGCGTTCAGTAGTTTATCGCGAACTAACATACACACACACAGACAGACGCGGCGGGGAGGTTGTTTTATAAGGTGTAGTGATTACGTTAATGGACTAAGGTCAAAAGATTGACGCTTGCACACTTCAGCCGGCGTATTATGGATAGCTTTATCCGTCTTTGTTAACGTGATAAAATAACTGACACTTTTTAACACCGTGGGATAGAACGTGACGGACACCGTTTTATCACGCTGTCACGTAGACAACAACGACCATCATATCCGTAAAGGAAAGCTTGTCAATCATGTAAGTCGTCGCGGGTACATGTTCTCGTCGCCCCCACTTATAAATAAACCGGCGTGGTGACCATCAATCAGCGTTTCTGTCATGTCGTAGCGTCTGGCCTGTTTACCGGCTCGGGTAAATCTCGTCTGGTAAATCTTGACGGTGATTAGTGGCGTTTACTTTTTGACTGCTACTGTTGATGAAATTAGAGAAGAAATGGTAATGGATTTGATTTGTGGTGAGAGGTAAGTTAACCATTTATGTGATAAAATAAACATAAACCTAAGTAAACATAATTTATACACTGAAAAAAAAAACCTGGTACTGGTAACCAGAATCTGGTTAGCTGTACTATATTGTCTTGTTGTATATGTGACGACAGGACACTTTGTAAACATAACCAGACCATTCTTGTTAAATTAAATTTGTTAATTCTATGAAGTGTATAGTAGTGGGTATAAGACTTTTAGTAAACCCAACTAGCCGGTCTGTTAATGGTTACTAAATAATACAGTAACATATACGTTCCTGTCCTGTAAATTTAATTAATAAGCGAGAATTACATTAATGTCAATTTCACTTAAGAACTAAGAAATAAACTATCAGTAAACTCTAAAACTATAAATTACAACTAAACCCAAACTAACCTATAAAAACTAATCAAATAACCCACCCCGCATCGCCCCCGGCGCAAAGGTGCCCATCACACTTGCTGCGTTACCGCGTTGAACCGCGATGGACAACCTCTGCGCTAGGAACGATCCGGAGCGGGGGTCGAGACCCCTCTGCTGCAGGCGACGCCCCAGCTCCCCGAGAAAAGTTTTCGCCTCCGCGCACCAACACCCAGAAGTCTCCACAGCCAAGGGGACGAACAAGTAGTTCGTTAGCCCCGAGTACTTGTCCCTTTTTAGGGACGCCGCCTGCTCAGCGGCTGCACCTGCCGACCGCACAGTGCGGCCAAGGTGCGTGGCGGCAAATGTGCTGACGCAGGTGGCGTCCCACAAAAGGCACTTTCCTTTCTCCCACGGCACCAGAGTCAAACCGTCCGGCCTTTTGCCATCTGACCGACTAAGGCCCGGCGGCTCCAGCACACACGGGACGTTGGCTGACACCAGCGCCCTTCGAACAATGTCGTTCAACGCGTGGTGGCGTGGAAACCTCCCCGCGCATCGGCAACAGCTCAAAGCGTGGTGCCCGTTGCTCTCCACCATGGACCCGCAGATGCATAGATGTGGTTGACAAACATCGCAGCCCAGACGAAGAGCAACGGCCACCCGCAACGAGTCATTGTCGAGCAGGGTGCCTAAGTTCGGGGAGGGAAGGGCGTGCAACCAAGCCCCAGAAGTCCTGTTGTTATAACAAGGTATTCAGTATATGTAACTGAACGATTTGTGCGGTGTACTGGTTTTATATTGTTCACGTTACCAGAACGCACTGTGCTAATGGGGCTTCTAAGCGAGCCATATGTTCACTGCAATATGTGGCCGGCAACTATTGGTGTCCTCTTACTCACATGTTAGAGAGGGAGACTAATAGTTGCCGGCCACATATTGCAGTGAACATATGGCCCGTTTAGAAGTCCCTTCAGCACAGTGGGTTCTGGTTACGTGAACAATATATAACCAGTACACTGCTCTTCTAGTAAATACAGACAAGTTTTACACACTTATTTTTTTTTGTTTTATTGATCAAATAAGTAACACAGCATTACAGTAAAACCAAGGCACTGTGACACTACAAAAGAAAAAAACATTTTGTCTCCACAAAGAAAACAATAGACACAAAAATGACATACAAATTAAACATTGGATTTGGGCGACGACGTAACAGCGTGGCTCCGTAGCGTCGTCTGACTCGGCGTAGGATTCGGCAGGTTGCCCCGGAACCGCCGAAACACCACACCCTTCGGCCAGAAGTCCGCGCTTGCGATGGTGTCCTGCAGAGGCCGCGGCACGCGCACTACAAATGAACTGAAGTGCACATAGTGACGCGACTGTAGCTGGTGCACCCTCAGCGTGTAGCCAGTCTTCCGGCGGACGTACTCCACCACCTCGTCGGCCCCGGCGGAGTAATGCAGGCGAGACACGTAGAGCGCCTTACTCGGTGTCGCAACTCGTAGGCCAGAATTAACCGGCTCCGCAGTGCCACACAGAGTTTTACGAGGCGCCCTGCACGCCTTGCGTTTCCCTTCCACCAGTTTGAATCCCTCCTTATCCACATCGGTGCGGGAGGACTTTTCCTTAATCGGAGCCCGCACATTTCACTGTGTCAGCAACACGCAAACAACACGCACTTATACTATACACTTGTACTAGTTTACAATAAAATTATGGACAGGATCTACGTAAATAAAACATCGACCGGCCGGAACGTAAGACGCTGGCGTAATGGCTGCCGTTCTGTGAATTGCGCAATTCCTTTCTCCGCCCCCCGCCACCCGCGCATACACCGTGGTGTTGGCACAACTGTTTGATTCGTTCAGACTACAATGCATTATAGTAACCACAACATAATAACTTGTAACGTGTACACTCGTATCTTTATTTTTACATATCAATAGTTAGTGTTACGATGCATATATTAAACGAGACAAACGTTTAATATTTACAACACTTGCATCTTTACATATACAACGAAATTGTAAGCAGTACTAAATTGCATTTAACTAGAATTAAACAGTGATGTTTAAAAAACAAGTTTTACACGATACAACATTTTTTGTTATTACTACCGGATTTTAGTAGGTATAACTATATTTTTAATTACTATACGTTCTGGTAGTATTGTAGAAAATTATTTTTTTCGGTGTAAATTGAAATAAATGTCAACTAGACTGCAGGCACCTGCCGCGATAGCAGAGGACGCTGGTTCGATCCCAGCTTGGGGCACTGGAGGCCTTGGTGATTTTTCCAATAGTATATGACATTTATTTCAGTTTATAATTTATATATTAGTGTTTCTAATTGGAATAAAAACAAAATTAAAATATTTTCTGAAAATAATTTAATTTGTTCTAATAATTTAACATAATTTATTTAAAAAACACGTATTTCATGGTTACATTCATATAAAACAAAGACTTAAAAATAGTGATGGTTTACATGTGCCTGAACTAGGATTCCCTGTTTCAGGCGTAAAAATTATATTCACGGTTCATGAGATAGAGCCTATGGTGACAGACAGACGGACAAACGGACAGTGGAGTCTTAGTAATAGGGTCCCGTTTTTACCCTTTGGGTACAGAACGGACCCCTAAAAAACAAAATCACTTACAAATATTCTATAATATTAATTTTACCCAAGAATAGTATATTCGCAACAAAAGAAAACAATCCACCTCACAGAATTTATAATAAATTACTGACAATATGTATCTCCTAATTCCGTCTGGCCGTCAGTAATAAAACGGGGCCCTAGGGCCCGAAGCACATAACATATTCAATTAGTTGCACGGGCCGTAAAGTCGAGGATACATGAGGATTCTATTTTGTGTGTGTCTATGTGACCGTGGAAGGATGTGAATTTTTAATCTCGGGTGTGAGGGAATATATGTCTAGTATTTGAAGGGTCGGTACTTTCTTTTTTTTAAATTAAATGTCATTCTTGAGTTTGTGCCATTTTTATAACAGTGGCTTTCATTCGATTGACTTCATTTTTAGGGTTCCGTGCCCAAAGGGTAAAAACGGGACCCTATTACTAAGACTCCACTGTCCGTCTGTCTGTCAACACGCTGTATCTCATGAACCGTGATAGCTAGACAATTAAAATTTTCACAGATGATGTATTTCTGTTGCCGCTATACATAACAACAAAAACTAAAAAGTACGGAACTCTCGATGGGCGAGTCCGACTCGCACTTGTCCGTTTTTTTTAACCGTTAACTGATAGCCATTAAGATGATAGCTCGATAGTCAGTCTACTGAATGATTCTTTACATATTTTAAAAGAAATGAACATTTGCTTAAAATTTAATATAAAACTAAAATTTTGCGTTAGCCTCACTTACTCAAAATTGGCTTCCCGCAAAGAAATTCAAGATCAAAATTTGCAATTTCACGAGACTAACAATGTTAAGGCCAAACCAAATTATATTTTCTATTCATTACTGAGGTAAAAACTTAGAGAATATAACCAAACGGAGTGATCATTAACAGGCGTTCCCCTCTGTCGAAAAAAGGCGGCCAATGGTCAACCACATGTCAACCACATGTATGGACTGACGTTTATCTGACATGGCTATGTTTACGTTACGTATACATTTGATGTGCCCCTCCTCCGCAAAAAACGGCAGACTATTTTGAACCGAAAATTATAGATATGGCGTCTCCGTTGGTTATATCCTCTAAGGGTAGAAACGTTAAAAACGTTTTTGAGGTGACACTCTGTAATTATAACTAAGGTTTATGTAAAAAAATGTGTAAGCAGTCCCTAAGTTTATTATGAATAAGGTTTCAAGCAGTTAAGTAGGTAGTAAGGCTAGAAACAAAAATAAATGTTTCGCTCGCCCTAAATTATGAACCCAAAAATAAACAAGCTGAAACATTCTCGCATTTTTGAAGTTTTGAAATTTGAAAAGATTATCTGGCGTGAATGCCGAGTTCTGTTACTAATTAACATTCGGCCGGCTTCACAAAGACCCGGCCCGCGGGTATGGACGTTTTCATTACTAGCGCCCTAAGGGGACCGTGGTAAACAAATACATTAATTAACTTTGGAAATGTTGCCAGATGTATTGAATTTTTAAAGTCTGTGCTGGCAATCCAGTTCGCAATACCCGGAGTTCATTTATTGGCACGCGGTTTCGGTCAAAAATATATGAGTTCACGCCCTTGGGCGGGTTGTCTGATATTTTTCCTCGGAATTTTGGTGCCACATAAACACAACAAAAGCCTCCTCAGTTGACTAGACTATATCCATGATTAGATATAGTCCGCTGATATAGTCTAGTTACTATGAGCAATTTCAGTTTTGAATGATTCACGGTTAGTTTCACTAGACTTATATTGACCGGGACCGGGGGAGTAATCACGGTCCATATCCCGGTCAATATAAGTCTAGTGAGAGCAATTTGTGATTATTTTGCGTATCAGCCATTTTTTTCATAAAAATAAACGGAGCAGATGTAAGAAATTGAAAACAAAACTTATTGTATACCCTTATTCATAAAACGAAGTAACGTCTTACAAACCCTCTTTCTTTCTTTCCTGCTACGCAAAGGTTGTCTGGAAGAGATCGCTTTTTAGCGATAAGACTGCCTGTTGTTACCTAGTCGTAAGCTTGTATTTCGGTTTCTGTGTATTTTTTAACTTTATGATGCACAATAACTTACGTACAAACCTCTGTAAAAAAATTAGCGATTTCATACATTGTGACTGATCTATAGGAGCCAAAATTATTTTTTGCGATATCGATATTGGTCCCATACTAAAAATTTCTTAGTTTGACCTAAATACCTCTCAAAATATGGCTAAAGGTTTTTTGTAAACACCGTATAACTAGTTTAACTACGTAGGTTTCTATAATTGGTATAAATAACTAGTTAACTACCTACGTAAATAGATTTCTATAATTAGGATAAAATATAAATACGCACGCAATAACCCGTCAAAACCACCAGTCGTAAATAACAACACTACCGCGTTTAATGAAACACGTCACATATGGATTCATTTAATTGCGAGTGGTTTACGACATTCACGATTTCTCGCTACGATTACGATTTGTATGGGGACGTGAATAAGTGTAATTAAGGGCTTTATTATTACGTAAAGTAATTAGAAACCTAGCGCGGCATTTACGGTAATGACATAATTAAGAAAATGTCGATTTGCTTACATATGTGCTTGGGACAATGTGCCAGTCGGACTTGCCCACCGAGGGTTCCGTACTTTTTAGTATTTGTTGTTATAGCGGCAACAGAAGTACATCTGTGAAAATTTCAACGGTCTAGCTATCACAGCTCTTGAGATACAGCCTGGTGACAGACAGACAGACGGACAGAGATGGAGCCTTAGTAATCAGAATACGCCACCAGGTTAGTATTATTTATTTAAATAATCTCATTTCTAGGATTTTACATAGAAGATGCATTTTAAAATTTGTCATCGCGATGACAAATTCAAAATTTCCAACGTTATTCCGCAAATAGATTGCCGAGGCACTTTCCCACTTAAAATATCAGCACATTCAAAGAGATGAAAAATCCGGTAAAATTTTCGAGTATTTTATTTTTATTTCAGAGATTTGAAGTGACAGTTGTTTAAACAGGGACAAGGAAAGAGCTCGAACAAAAGTTTTTAATTTGTCTATCCTATTTCTGCTTGAGCACTTTAGGGGTTTATCTAGGGAACAAATCAAATTATTTATTAAATATTGTTTGATTTTTTTTATTTATTTATTAACACAAAAGGTACATGCTCACAAACAAAATTTATAATATCGCCAAAGGTTACTGTAACCAGTTTGTTGGCGAATGATATTATGTTTTCGGGCATTTCTGTTTAAAGTTGTACCAAAATTTTTTGGGTTAGAATTGGGAATTTTTATATTATTTCTACTCAGAATTAGCGCTCAGTGCAGTGGTGTCGGTTGTTGTAATTTAAATGATAGATTAAATTGAGCATGTTATGAATAAGTAAGTAGTTTCTTAAGTTGTTGTTAAAAGTTATTCTATTGTTGTACATATAAAATCTACCGCGGATGGAGTATCGAGACAAACCTTACTGGTTTAACGTTCGATACTTTTGTAATTAAGCTTAGATATTGTGTTGTAATTACCAGAATAAAAAAAAAAAACCACGAGCTTTTTCCATTTTTACTGAGAAAAAACGTGTCCCCAAATTTTTTGGTCCGTTTGGTTACGGTTTTCAATACAACCTTCTATGACCGTAACAAAACGGACTACAAAAAATTTTATGAAATTTTGGGGACACTTTTTTTCTTGTATTAGGATCGAACGGGCTCGTGATTCTGAGTGGAAATAATATAAAAATTCCAAAATCAAAAATGCAAGTTGGGGGTACAAATTTAAATAGAAATGTCGTTTTAAGTAGTCACTACCTATACCATCAAAGCAAGCTTGAGCTCACCGGAACACTTGACTTGGAGGTAGTTGACAACTTCACATACCTGGGCTCAAGCATTAGTAATAATGGCTCTTGCGAAGTTGAGGTGCGACGTCGAATCGGGATGGCAAAAGGAGCTATGGCGCAGCTACAAAAGATATGGAAGGACAGGAGCATCACCCTGAAAACCAAGACCAACCTTGTGCGCACTTTGGTGTTCTCCATATTCTTATATGGCGCAGAGACGTGGACCTTAAAGAAAGCCGACCGTGACCGCATTGATGCTTTTGAGATGTGGTGCTGGCGCAGGATGCTGGGGATTCCCTGGACAGCACATCGCACCAACGTATCGATACTTCAGGAGCTCAAGATCCAGACGAGGCTTTCTACCACCTGCCTGCGAAGGATTCTGGAGTACTTCGGACACATAGCCAGGAAAAGCAGCGATAATCTCGTAAAATTAGTGGTCACTGGCAAAGTGGAAGGAAACAGACCTAGGGGCAGAAGCCCGATACGTTGGACTGACCAGGTTCGCACCACCCTCGACACCACCGTACACGACGCTCTTCACGAGGCAGCAGATAGAAGTGTGTGGCGCCGAGTGGTCCACACAAAACTATTTCGACGACATGGTCACGACCCTCAGCATTGAGGAAACCGACGCGAGGAGGAGGACCTATACCATATAAATTGTTAACTGAAATAGATGTCATATACTGAAGACAAACAGACCGATACGAACTTTAAGATACGTCAAATATTACGTCTAGATATGATATGAATTAGATATGTCAGTGTCGTTTTTGACGTTTTTGTTTGAAAAAACTTCACTTTTGACACTGACATATCTAATCCATATCGTTTCTAGATCTATTAATCGACGTATCTCGGGCAGCGTATGTAGGGAAATGCGCCTACAGATGTACTGCATAATTGATATCCATCGTATTTTCTCGTATCGTTCGGAAACGTTCGTATGTTTCATGCTACTTCAGTTAACCTCAGTACTTTTTGTTCCGAGACTGACTGAAACACGTTCACAACACAGTGAAGACACGTTCGTACGTTTCCGTGAAAATACGATGTAAAATAATTATGCACTACATCTGTACGAACAGTTAACCCGCCTAGCGGGTGTGTTAAGGGACAAAATAGAACAAAAACTTATATTTTCTTTCAAATAATTGACTCATTGGTAAGATCAATAATACAATAGGCACCCCCTGAGGTGGTATTTTGAAATCCAAATATTCTGCGTCCAATAAAGCAAAGTTTTTTAATAAACCAATCCAACATAGCACACGGCCAGATAGGATATGCGCACGGAACATCGCATGCCCTCGGCACATTTCATAAGGAGCGCCATAGTTGTAGTAAAAAAGTAAAGTCACTGGATTTTCAGATAATGGCATTATATATGTGCAGACCTTTCTGTGTTACAATCGCTTCTCGACATGCGAGTACGAATACCACATTTGAATTACAAAGAACGAACTACCATAATTGCAACTGTTCTATATTTAAATTTATTGTATCCAGATTAATACAAAATCCAGAAAAGAAATCATGCCATCAAATTAATAAACAGAGGCACGAAATATCAGAGGCCTAGAAAATTAAAAATGTAACTCGAGCACTACATTCATCGGGTACAAAGGTGTTTCAAAGAATCACCAAGAAGAATCAAGAAGAAGAAGAAAGAGAAGGCGTTTGTAATGTATAATAAATATTTTATATTAGTTTAACTTTAAAGACAATCTTGTTCTCAAGAGAATAAAAACATTTTGATATAAGTGTTGCCTGGCTGTATAATATCTACAATCCCATTGTTTCTGCAAACGGGCAAAAATTGCAAACCTTCAATAAATGTATTAATGCGTTGTGCTATTTTAGGACGCTTGATCATCAGCGCAGTATTGTTTCAAAATGTTTGATACAACATGCGTGCGTTATTCTTTACCCCTTTCACAGATCAGATTATTAGTTATTTGTACAACAAGAGATCAAAGTTTGATATTTCTTCGAGTGCTTATTTTGAGTCCCGTGCAAGCGAAAGATTCTATAATAGATTCACGAGCGTAGCGAGTGAATCTAATTTAGAATCTTGAGCGTAGTAAGGGATTCAAAAGCGCACGAGATGTAAATAACTTTGATCTCGTGTAGTACACAAAATTTTTCACCCTAAGCAGTGAGAACATACCTAGAGGGACAGAGATAATAGAACCCAAGTATATCGAACTTGTATTAGACCCCGCATGTTGAAATGACATTTGACTATAAAGATCACTTGTACTGGTACTTTGCTTCTTAAAAACAGTGAGCAAAATGCGATTTTGCTCACTCATTTTGTCTCACTCAGTGAGCAAAATGCGATTTTGCTCACTGAGTGAGACAAAATGACTTAGTGAGCAAAATCGCATTTTGCTCACTGTTTTTAAGAAGCAAAGTACCCTTGTTCGAGCTGCTGAGGTGAAAAATATATTCCACAACGCCACCAAAAATCTCTGCTTTAGAAAAAATACAAAAAAGTGACGTTATTTTTTTTTATAGGGTCATTTTTTAACGGGTTAAGAGAAAAATCTACTTCTATATTATATCTATGGAATCACCGTTATACGAAATCATGTGAGGCGACAGTCCTAAATGTGTGGAGCGTTTTTTACATCATAAAACCATTTGAGCGTCACGCTACTGAGCCGCTGTTGTTGCATACGAGTATATCGCCTGTTTTGTCACGCGTTAAAATACCCAGGGATTTTCCGTATTTTTAGCTTCCTCGTGGTTTTCAGTAAAATGGTCGGAATAAACAAAGTAGGTACCTAAATGGTCAATCTTACACAACTCTCCTGAATTGGAGTTGATTAGAAATGGCAAATAAAGTAAACAAACAAATTTGCGTTCATTTCTTCGTAATCTCACACTTTTTGTGGACAAAAAATATTTTATGAATAATTTAAAACATCCTTAAATATTTTATTTATATCAACTACTTGTTAAAACATATGTTTATTATAATATTTAAATGAAAACAATTGTTAGGTTACCTATACGTCAAATTCTAACAAAATCTGTCATATTTGTTTACATTATTTGGCATTTCTATTGAACACCTGTAGTCCCATAGTACGCTCAGTAAGGCTTGTGATGTGGGTACTAGACGACGATACATACACATACGTACATATCTACGTACAAATGTGTGTACATCTGTACATACATCCCTACTATCCGTATAAATATAATAAATACGAAAGTAACTTTGTGTGTGTGTTACATCTTCACGCTTAAACTATTTAACCAATTTAGATAAAATTCGGTATGGTGGTAATTTGAGGCTTAGGATAAGCTATTTGGATAGTTTGTATCAATCATTAACATCGTCCGACTAACGAAGTTTGCTTAGCTTTGCAACAATCCTCTCAAAATGTTTTTATCCAGTATTACACACCATTACAGCCATGTTTGTCTGTCTATGCGTCCTAAAGGTCCTATCGCCGTGCAATCGTCCCTACACTTCAAGAGAACGACAGAAGTATTTTTGGACTTACAGTGACTTCAGCCTTTTTGGGTATAATGCAGGCAAATTAAACGTGCCTTTTCGACATCTGTGACAAATTGGGGAGTCAGGAAGTTTTGTAATTTCGGTTTTTTGCTGTTTGCTGTTCGACCTACAGAGGTCAAGGTCAGTGGTGGTCAAAGATTTGTTTGCCTCGAGTCGCTAAAGAGGAGGCGATAATCCGGAGTATTTTTTGAGTGAGAAAGTTTGATTTTGTAATATAGAAAAACTGCTTGGTAAAGTCCTTTATGAAAACAGTTTTTTTTAAATATCGTTTAGTAAAGTGTAAGTATGAATTGTCAGTCGTGTCTAGAACGTAGTGATTATATGCTCTTTGGTCGTGTCAAAACCAGTTCAAAACCGTGACAAGTTGTTAAATTTGACTTGGGCTCCGTATTTAAGTACCTATGTAAAATGTGAGTTGTCATTAAAATCTTTGCTAAAATCATTCACCGCTAATTACGACACAGAGGCCAATTCGAGCCTACATTTTTATATTAAAAAGATGCCGTTTTGTTATCATTTGTCCGCGCATGTATCTTTGTGTAGGAATGTAGGTGTATGTATTATATAGTCTCCAGTAGATATATTGGAGTGCCCAAGTTGTACACAAATATATAAACACTGCTGTATCAGTAGAAACAAGTACGAGCAAAATACACAAGCAAATTAATATAATTTAGATACTAAAATGTACATTCAAATTATTGACCTCACATATTATGTTCGTTACGCGTCTACGAAACTTATTCGCTACGAAGCGGGAAAAATATGCTATCGGCTACGACTCGACGTAGCATTACGACCATAGCGTAGCAGACGGCAGTTGACGTTACCTATTTATAAACTTTCAGGCCAATTGGAACGCACACTGACATCAGAATGACATCATAATGAACGAATGAATGATAGCTGAATGAAATTTAACTGATGTCATTCACTTATCGTGAATTTCGTTCGTACTTGTGCGGACGAGACGCACCATAAAGAATGGCCTGGATCATCAGATTATTGTCTATTTGTGGGCATCGTAATGGCTAAGTAGTCCTAGGGTTCCTCGAGATAATAAAACAGTCTAGATTCAACTGAGACACAATATAATTGCACGAAAGTCAATAAACAACATACAACGTCCTTGTATTGCCAAGTACCATGATTCTATTAACATCACTCTGATGTCAAGTCATAGCAAATAATCTATATTTAGGTAAGTACTAATATTTTACATGCCCATTGACATATTCCGTTCATATCTAATATCCTCCTTCCTATTCATCCTTTTTATATCAAGTACAGAAATAAGTGTTTATTGAAATAATTGGAGCGAGAAATCACTTGAATGAAACGATCGTACTTATATTCTATAATATAATACTATCAGTATCCCAGCTACCGATATCCTAGCATTTTATCCTATTCATCTTATCATTTTGTGTGGAAATGATCGACCTAATAGGCCCACAGTAAGCTCAGTAAGGCTTATGTTGTCTGTACTAGACGACGGTATATAGTACCTATTTATAAATACTTTTAACACATTCAACACCAAGAACCCGACTGTCGGGTACACTGTTCGTAGCGACTACGCGCTACATACGACGAAACCGTGGCTACGCGCTACGAGCGTAACCCGTAGCACTTAGTGGTATTGAATGTGTTAACAGAAAACATCCATAACTCAGGAAGAAAAATTTGTGACAAACGTAAATTTCTGTGGCGCATCTTAGTTTTAAGTTCTTTGTATTATGTTTTTGTGATGTGTAAATAAATAGAAAAAAAAAATGCCTATACCAAAATTCAAACCCGTAACCTCCTGGTAAAAAAAGGGGGCAACACCGACTAACAGGCCTATTTGGATTTCGAGATAATCACAAGATCTTGAGACGATTTAGAGATCAACTAGATCTACATTAGATATCGACTAGATGTGACTTGGATATCTAAGTCATGACTTGTCGAAATCGTTCAAGAGGACCTCCAGAATCGCGGAAACGTCAAATATGACATATCTATCTTACAAATATCTTTAAATTATCCGTATCGTAACTTGTTGAAGTCTAGTAGAAATCTAATTCATTTTTCGAATCGAGCCGTAAGCTAGGAGGCTGTCAAATAAAGGTATCAAGAGGCGTAAAATGTCTCGGAGTAATTAACAATGGAGCCGCCATTAACAGGCGTTCCCCTCTGTCGAAAATAGGCGGCCAATGGTCAACAACTTGTCAACCATATGTATGGACTGACGTTTATCTGACATGACGTACCTATACATTTGATGTGCCCCTCCCCCGCAAAAAACGGCAGACTATTTTGTACCGAAAATTTTAGAAATGGCGTCTCCGTTGGTTATATCCTCTAAGTAAAATGTAGGTAAAGTCGCTTGCTATTATGTATTATTTTTCTCCTAATTACATGGGTATGCTATTTGAAAAATACTGTAGAAACTACTACAACTATTTCAAATAGGTACATAAAAGATATTAAAAAAATAAATTACTCAAACATCACATACATGTCATACGTAAATTTGTAATATTACTTTAATGAATACCGTATAAAATAATCACGCACCAACGTCAAAGTTAAAATAACTCAATGTCAGTCGAATTAGTTAAAAGCATAACTAAATTAAACTAAATAATTACAAGCCCTAAATTATTCATACTTACGAGTACGCCGAAATAATCTAAGAATAAAATTACTTCGTTCAATATAACCAAGTTGTACGAAATATGTTCTAAACAAAATATTGGACGGTTAATGTAAATTCTTGTTGAGTTTCTATCAGAATTTAGACGTCGATCTTTTTAATATTAATATCTATATTTTTCAGCACATTATTATTTTTTATTTGCCTTTATTCAACAATATTCGGTGGTTATTGGAAATTTCAGTTTAACAATTTTATTATTATTTTATGATTGAGTTTAATTTAAGCTGACAGTCCATTTCCAACGACAGCAGCACTACCATTCATTTTACTATGGAAATTGACAATAACACCGACGCGTTCGTACTAGTAGTGCAGCTGCGGTCAGAAATGGAATGTTACCCTTACCCTTTTTCTGCCGTATTTGAACAATGCTCACATGACACGATATTGTCACAGTGCAGCGATGCGATACCGAACTGTCAGTGTCAAAATTGACGTTTTTGGTTGAAGAAATGTCACTTTTGACACTGACAGTTCGGTGTCGTATCGCTGTGACATCTTATGAGCATTGTTTGAATACGGCCGTATGACGCTGCACGCTGGATAACGTAGGTAACTAATTATAAGACGTAAGTTGATTTGATTGTATATATTTTTTTATATTTGTATTTATTTTTATTAATCATCATAATATCTTTTATACTGAAAGTGCCTAACATGTATACGGTCCACCCACATGAAAAGCGTTTACCGTGTCACATAGGTGCGTGCAAGAGCGCAAAGGTCGACAACGCGCATGTAACACCCCTAGAGCTCCAGGCGTCTAAAGGCTACGTTGACCGTTTACCACACGGGCCGTATGCTTGTGTGCCATCCACGTGGATAAAAAAAAGATCAACTTTTTAATTTCCTTCCCTAAAACGGAATTAATCGAGTGTTCCATTCAGAACTTTTCAAATTATTCTCACGAGGAATTTTGAAAGTAGGTACCTATTCCTGAGCGTACCCGAAAATTCCCAGTCTGTATTAGGGGAAAAAATGTAACGTCGGGAAACGAGATTCATCTTCATTAGGCACAATCCTTGGGTATTCCTAACCCTCACTCAAGATAACCAGTGTAGAGAGACCTTTAATTTAGTTTTAAGTACAAAATAAGCAAGTGCTGGAATGACATAGCCACATCACTGCTACAAATAATGATCTTATTTATTTCAAAATACGGCTAAAGTGGTGTTATTTTAGCGACATACAAAACATAGCGAAAACAATTATTTTCCTTCGTGTTTTCACGGAAACGTACGAACGTGTCTTGCTATTTTTCTCAGTCTTGGTTCAAAAAGTACTGAGGTCGATTGAAGTAGTTTCAGAGAAAATACGAAGGAAAACAATTATGCACTAAATCTGTACTAATTAGTTTCTTCAAATTTACGTACGAAATATAATTTGATATTTACAGGTTCCTCTTCGATCGGAAGGAAAAAATCATGATGAAATCGAACTAATTCTAAAAAGGTCTAGTTTAACCTCTGAGTTGGTTTGGTTAACGAAATCTGAATTCGGAACAACAAAATGTATGTATTGTTCCTTTGAGTTACGGAAATCCCATACGATATTGTAACTCAGAGGAAGATTTTTTTAACTCTATCTACTCGTATTCATTCATCAAATTTTATCCGACGAGAAAATAAAAACTTATAAAAATCGGATCAGTTACGGACCTTAGAGGTCAATAATATTAGATAGGTAGTCGAGGCGTTTTGGTCGGTAGAATATAGGAATGTTATTCTTGTTCAAGCGGACATCCACAGAGATTCGGGGTTCCGTCAAAACATCGCAGTGTGTGAGCAGTTTTTGCTGGTGCTAAATTTTGGAAGCCATTCCATGCAATTGTCTTTGACTAGCATTATGCATCCCATATAGTTAGGTACTACATTTTTCTTTTGATTGATAGAACAAGATACGAGTTTTTTTTCATAGTAGTCACGATATGGCCTTCGCTTGTCAAACTATCGGCCCCATTTCGAACTTTGAGATACGTTAATTAATAGATCTGGATTAGATATGTCAGTGTCAAATGTGACGTTTCTTCAAACAAAAACGTCACTTTTGACACTGACACATCTAATCCATATCGTTTCTAGATCAATAGACGTACTATCTGAAAGTTGGGCAGATTATTTATCATTTTTAGGGTGCCGTGCCCAAAGAGTAAAAACGGGACACTATTACTAAGACCCCACTGTCCGTCTGTCTGTCACCAGGCTGTATCTCATGAACCGTGAGAGCTAGACAGTTGAAATTTTCACAGATGATGTATTTCTGTTGCCGCTATAACAACAAATACTAAAAAGTACGGAATCCTCGGTGGGCGAGACTGACTCGCACTTGTTCGGTTTTTTATCAAACATACGGAACTTCCCGCCTCCTCGCACCCACAATATGCTCGTTAGCTGTCATCATCGTCGCCATATTGTCTCCAACTTTTCATATTTCTTCACGGTCCCCAACTTTCCAATCGTTATCCTGATTTTATTCGTGTTTTTGCGGCTATTATAGTTTCAAACGATTCGGGGCTATATTGTGGTAGAATAAATTCAGATTTTTAATTCTTGTTGATGAATTTGCGAATGACGTCATACGTATTTGACTTTTCTGACAAGTCTGTTTCAAGTTTCTTGGCAACAACTTCGTAAAGTAATTACACATTTATATGCATGTAACAAAACCTCGACGGCGTTGGCGAGATGACCTCGACGCCTTTGACAGGAACTGGTGGGAGACGGGTCAAGACCGGGATACGTGGAAAGGGAGGCCTTTGCCCAGCAGTGGGACACTCTAGGCTCATATAAATAAATACAAATAAAATATGCATGTAAATATTCATAAGTGTATTAATGTTATTGCTAAACTAACCTGTAATAGTCAGAGTCACGGCTGAATTTTCAGGGAATATGCCATCTAGTGCATAGCATTGATTGCTATTATAATTAGGCCTCTAAAAGATGACATCGACACTTACCTGAAACAAAAGAAAACAAGTTATTTTCACTATCAACTACCTACATTTTTATTTTTCATTTAATCGACCCCATAAAGTGCTCGCACTTTGGCTCGCCATATGCCTTATGACACGACTCGCAATGCATTTCGCTCGCCAATACACACAAGCGACCGGTGGATCATATAAATATCAACACCACAATAAGTTATTTACGATACAAGTGCGAAATATAGGAAATTTGCAACGAGTAATAATATTAAAAGTTCCCTGACTGAGTGTGCTCGGAGTGCCACAAACAGAGAGAGATGGAGGAGTATCGCAACAGCCGCAATAAACATAGGAAAGGACAACCCATAACCACGACCACTCTGACAAGAGTGTACGACTAACGAGGAGGAATAATATTAAAATCTTAATAGGGCTTCAATTTCATTTACTTTCGAACTAGCTAGTCTAATCGCAAAGAGAAAAAAACTACAATAGCAGTCATAAAGTCTCATATGCATGCGATAACCCGCTGCATATGCAAGAGCTTCGAACAAATGACAGACGAATATGCAGATATGAAAATTCAATCGACCGGCACAAAAAATGTAAAATTTATTTAATAGACAGCAGATTTTACATTGGAAATTGGAGATTTAGTAGGATGAATAAAATTGACATTTAGAATCGCATTTACATAAAAATATGAATACAATTAGTTTATACTATAAATTTAAAAAGAAAGATATTTTATGCCAATAATTTATTTAAAGATTTAAAAAAGATGCTCCTCGCTTGATCATTCCTTGGCCAAAGGATCGGCATTGGCATTCAGCGGGGGAATGTAGCCAGCATTATGGCCACCCTCCCACAGGGAACAGAATTGGTTTTTTTTTGTTAGTTTTAAGTTAGTTTTTATTTTACAACTTTTTACATACAAAAAATGTCTACAGACATTTTACGTGACACGTAGAAAGTAATTTACTTAATTTGTTCTTTGAGAACTACTTATTAAATACGAACTTAAATTAAAGTAGGTACCTATTATTCAACTGATAACTAATATCTGTATTCATCAGGTAACTAAATACCAACCAAAATCGAATTTCCATTCCTCTAGCTGTTTGTGTTAATCCTGTTAAAATTAACCCATTTTCATTCGGTCACTGAATGAGATGTTCACTCATTACGTGACAAAACACTATCCATTCCTTCTCCCTATTCCCGGCGACCTCATTGGTGCTTTTACCTCACCTAATAGTGGGAGCAAGTGGTCAAGGTACAGCAGGTCTGCTATACAGTTTTTTGGACGAAAAACTCGCCAGATGAAAAACTTCCATCGTACCACATAAAAAATAAGTGTAAGTTTTAAGTAGATTTATTATAGATTAAAGGTACCGTTCGATTTAGTCTATACCAGCGTTAATGTTGCAGTGTTGCAGCAAGACATTCCTGTTTACTGCTGAATACATTTTTGGCGTGATAACATCTTATAAATCGATGACCACCGATAGCATGCACGAAAAAGTGTCACGTTGTGGACAGATCTCCATGGTAACGTTGTGGACAGATCTCCATGGTAACGTAACGGCAATTTTTCATTAATGTTTTCTTATGACGTTATCACGCAAAATGATCGTCCGTAAACCGACTTTACAGACAACCATTTTTTTTCTTCTTCTTCCTGCCCTTATCCCACATTAGGTATGTGGGGTCGGCACAACATGTTTTTCTCTTCCATTCTCCTCTGTCTTTCGTCACCTCAGCATTTACTCCTTTCTTTCTCATATATCTTCTTTCACACAATCCATCCATCGTTTTTTGGGTCTACCATTCGCTCTCCGTCCATCAACATTCATCCCTAACATTTTTTTGCCTACTAGGTACTACTGCCGAATACATTGCTGCCGCGAAATATAAAATAGATATCCAAATATTATTTCCCCACACAAATTGTAATTCCCCATTTGAGAGCTTTGCCACCATAGATAGACGTAAACTCATACCATTCCTTATTTTTCGCCGCTAAACCCGCTGTTAACTAGTGCTTTAAAATTCGTTCCCATTTTCAATAACCGTTAACCAATAACCGTTGACCGCATCGAGCCTACTGTCCTTTGGCACGTCAAGCCTGTTCAATTCCAATCACTACCACCGACAATTTCAAAGCCAATATAAGAGGATTTTCCGCACAACTAGTTACAACAACCAATAGAAAGACCCCTGAAATAATTTGCCAGAATGACCTCCAACCGCGAAATTTGGCAAGAAATTATACGGCTAGCAACATATGTGCCTGATATTAGCAGTTGTCCACGACACTCTGTAAAGAGTATAACGACTAGCTAAACTAAAGTAAACTTCAAGACCGAGTGAAGAATGTCGAGATCCGACGCCACTGGGACGCCACACCGTGAGAGACGTGGGTGACGTCATTACCAAGCTGAAATGGTATTGGGCGGGACATGTTGCCAGGCAGAGTGATGGCAGGTAGACCAAGATGTTGACGGATTGGTGGCCGCTTTCGGATGAAAGAAGCGCCTGGCGTCCGTAGGCTCGTTGGGTGGATGACATTCGAAAAATCGGGGGATGGATGAGACTAGCCCAGGACCGGGATAAGTGGCGTACACGAAGAGAGGCCTTTGCTCAGCAGTGGGCGACTGGAGGCTAAAATGATGAATGATGATAACGACTGAGAAGAAGAAGAGTTGCTACGAATGTGAAGATTGTGAAGGTCATTTTAGACTGGTTCGCCCGCGTTCGGATTTAGTCTATGACCAGTATTGCCAGTGGATGGTGTAGCCTGCTTAGCATGCAGCGTGCGATTCTCAGCGCCGTAATAAAGATGTACGAGGGCCGAGTGGCGACACTCAATGCGACACTTACCCGCGGAAGCCTTAATGTTACAGCATTGATTAATTTGGGTCGAAGGTTCAGGCTTGGGATAGATGCTTTTCAAGCGTTGTAGAAGTCTAAGGTAGGTACTATAATTTGCTGGAAATGTACTATAAGCTTTCAAGTTAAATGTTGCGTAATTAGAATTCATTAAGTACTATAACAGTACAGATATGATGGTCGTTCTTTTCTACGTGACAGCGTGATAAAACGGTATCCGTCACTTTCAATCGCGCTCAGTTATAAAGTGACGGATATTTTGTCATGTGGATAAAGCCATCTCCTCCTGCCTACATCCTTCCTTTGGAAAGGACATAAGAAATAAAAAAATGCTGTGGATTATTTCTCAATGGTAACCCTAATGCATTCCTTGTAACTCATTATACAACTGTCAAAGTTTATAGAAAAAAATAGAAATGTCAATGTCAAGCTGTCATTTTTCAAAAATGGCGACGGCAAGTGGACGCGCCGGCCTGCGCGCGCGCAAAGGTAAGTCTAATCGTGATTAATCTCGTTTTTTAATAACAATTATCTCGTAAGACGTGTAATTTATCGATAATTAAATGATATATTTACGTATTAGACAGTTATTTTCTTTAACTATTCAAAATATTTTGTGATACCATGTTGAAATGTATGTATGTCCTTTGCAGAGTACAAATGTAGTAATTGAGTTTAAGAAATTGAGACTATATATGTACTTTGCACAGGACATTAACAAAGGAGGGTATATTTTTTATTTATTGACCGTTGTTTTCAGCGTTAGCAGACATAGATATCGAGGACGTCCTAAATGACTCAGAATTTGACTTTGATTTGAATTTCTTATGTCCTTTCCAAAGGAAGGATGTAGGCAGGAGGAGGATTTCGAAGAAATGTGCCTCGTTTTTTAAAATTTTACATTTTTAATAAACGTTGATTTGTTTCTAAATTTTTCGTATTATTATTCTTTATAATACCTCAGTTTTTTTAGTTTTAATGGTCATCAAAGTGTTATGTCCTTTGCACAGGACAACTTAATTGGGCACTGATGTCCTTTGTAAAGGACGTAAGGAAAAACTAGTAGGAAAAACGGGAGATTTTTTTCTGCATTTTTCCTAGACATCTCTAACCCTAAGAAATGTTTTCTGAATATTTCAAAAAGATATTCCAAAAAAGTCCCTCTGGTAGGCAGGAGGTTAATAGGCCTGCTGGACAATCTTACACAAACCGATCTGGTCCCAAAGTAAGCTAAATAAGGCTGTTTTGTATAAATTGTATTATATAAATACTTATTGATCGCTGATGCCCCACCCACGCACCCAGTAGATGGTCAGATGTGGTCCAAAATATTACCCAGACTTCGCTCCAGGCAACGATGCACATGGCCGAAGATTGAGAGGCCTGGAGAGCAGTGATAGGAAGAATACCCCATAGGAGTCACGTCCCTCACACATGAGGTCACGACCAAGAAGGAGATCGCTGAAGCAATGGTTTAGAAAAAAGATGGGTAAAATTATTCCACTGATTAATTGTAACCCCTTACAGTCTTAGGTTTTACATTTCCAGTCCAATGTCTGACCAAGAGTATAAGGTCTTACCTGGCACATCTTATAGACGATTTAAAGCTACAGCACCTTGAATTAATGAGGGTCGGTTGGCTCAGACTGTATAAGTCATAGGGATTTGAATGCGGTGGAGAGGTACCTAATGTCAATATAAACATAAAGGCGTCTTCCTAATGAGTTCATTCAAAGAAAGAGTACTTACAGATGTCGAACAAATTTAATTTAAATAAACTTTGTCTTTAGGCTTCCGTACCTCAAATGGAAAACAAAAACGGAACCCTTATAGGATCACTTTGGTGTCCGTTCGTCCGTCCATCTGTCTGTCTGTCAAAACGCGTGGAGGTATCGAATAAAAATTAAAACCATATACAGGTCTACAACCTCTTCAAGCTGTGAAAAAGTCAAGATTAAAAAAATACACGATTCAAGCCTCATCGCCGCCTTAAAGTCCTACAAATTCTGCATGACCAAAAAATACAAAATGATTATTTTAAAGGGCATCATTTTCGCCATTATAATTTTATCTAGGTAAGTGTGCGTGCCCTTGACGTGACGTGACATTATTTCCACGTATCCAAATCCCACTCATAATTTAACCAACAACCGCCAGCAAGATTACAAACTAATTACCAAATGTGTCAAAAAAGTTGGCAAAGTCATTACTCCGATTCCCAGGTCGGTCATTCCCGGCCCCTGTCATTACCATACCGAGTAATTACCAACATTAAGAATTTGTTGATGGAATTTTGTTTTCCGTGTTTATGAATCCGTGTCGTGGTTTTCTCAAGGGATTAACAGGACATGCACGTTTACAACGTGCACTCGCACCGTGCACATTTCGAACGTGCACTGACATTAAACCGATATTTGAAACATATTGGAAACTGCTATAACCGCGAAAATCGAAGTTCGCAAATTGCAGGCATTTTTCTCTATCAGTCTTATTACGCCTTCATTGGAGTAAAAGAGAAAGATCCCCGCAATTTGCGAATTTCGGGTTTCGTGGTAGCCCCTCTGATTTGAATCAGTTAGCTGTCATTCGCGTGGGCTTTTCTCTCGTACTAATACTTGTACGGACAAGTCCGAGCGAGATGAACGCGCGAATCCGCATCCAGTGTGAACAATTTGTCGTATTCTGTGCTCCAGCACATAATTCACCATGTAGTTGTAGTCAGTCGCATCTTTCATTTTGTCTGAAAGTACTAAAATTGCTAGTTTTCAGGCGTTTATTTCTACCTGTAACAAGTCTGTTATATTCTGTTCTAGACAATTTTACTGTGTATCATTGAGCACACGTCGCCTTTACTGTAAAAAATATTCTTTATTGCTCACCAATATAAAAAAAACATGACATACAAATTAAACATACATTATTAACCTATGCAGACAACAGGCGGTCCTATCGCTAAAGAGCGATCTAAGTAAAAATCGATAGAGTCGGACCAAGAAAACTCTGCAGCGGATTTGATAGCCCACGCAGGGCAAGTGTTATTTTAAACGTCAAACTTCTATGAAATTATGACGTATAAATAACACTTGCACTGCGTGGGCTATCAAATCCGCTGCAGACTTTTCTTGGTCCGACATTAGTAGTAGATCAAGTCTTCCATTTACATTTCTGAAATTGCTAGTTTATTTTCCAGCGTTTATTCCTCCCAATAAACATTCTGTTTACTCTGTGCTCCACCGCTGTGTAACAGCGAGCACACAATTCACAATGTAGCCAACCGCTCTCGTTTCTTTTGACTCGGTGTAGGCATCTGTTACTTACGCGTGCAGGCTTCTAGGTTTTAATGCGTGTGAACTTGAATGTGAATGGAACTCTAATACACTTGAGAGCAGTGAAAATGTGCCACTGAGTTCAAGATTTCATGCAACTTTACTTTGTATTATTGAACACACGACACACAATGTAGTAAATCGCGTTTTTCATATTTACATTTAAGTTATTGAAATTGCTAGTTTATTTTCCAGCGTTTATTCCTCCCAATAAACATTCTGTTTACTCTGTGCTCCACCGCTGTGTAACAGCGAGCACACAATTCACAATGTAGCCAGCCGCTCTCGTTTCTTTTGACTCGGTGTAGACATTTGTTACTTACGCTTGCAGGCTTCTAGGTTTTAATGCGTTTGAACTTGAAAGTGAATGGAACTCTAATATACTTGAGAGCAGTGAAAATGTGCCACTGAGTTCAAGATTTCATGCAACTTTACTTTGTATTATTGAACACACGACACACAATGTAGTAAATCGCGTTTTTCATATTTCCATTTAATTTATTGAAATTGCTAGTTTATTTTCCAGCGTTTATATTTCCCAATAAACATTCTGTTTCACTCTGTGCTCCACCGCTGTGTAACAGCGAGCACACAATACACAATGTAGCCAGCCGCTCTCATTTCTTTTGACTCGGTGTAGACATTTGTTACATACGCTTGCAAGCTTCTAGATTTTAATGCGTGTGAATTTGAATGTGAATGCTGCAGTACAGTCAGCGTCAAATAGTAAGAATAAAGTTGTCTTTAACACATTAATTGCCACTAAGTGCTACGGGTTACGCTCGTAGCGTGTAGCCACGGTTTCGCCGTATGTAGCGCGTCGCTACGAACAGTATACCCGACAGTCGGGTTCTTGGCCCTGAATGTGATAATATAACACGCGGCCCAATTCGAAATTTAAGATACGTCAAATATTACGTCTAGATACGATATGTCCGTGTCAAAAGTGACGTTTTTTTTAAAAAAAGTCATATTGATATGTGGTTCACGCTCTTATTTATTACACAACCCGAACCGTGCTAAGTACCTGGCCGCGTAGCCAAGATGCCGATCGCTTACGCTCCGTAGCGATCGAAACGCAACTGTCACTGTCGCACTAATATGGAAGAGTGATAGAAAGACATAATGCTTTTCGTTGTCGAAGCGATAGCGATTGTAACCTTGGCTAGGCCAGCTGTACCACTACCACCTGTTTTGACATTGATATACACACATACATACTAATTAACTTACTTTCTATGCATCTCGCTCGTACTCTCATATTAGTGCATCAAGCGAGATATATAGAAACTTTCTATATATCTCGCTTAGACGAAACTAATGATCTGGCCGACTAGCCGACTAGTCGGTCGACTAATCGGCCATCCAAGCGCCGATTAGTCGACTAGTCGGCTAGTCGGCCAAATACAGTGAAACCTGGATAAGTGAGACTTCAAGGGACGAGCAGATTTGTCTCACTTAAAGAGGTATTCCACTTACCCAGGCTCTCAGTTAGCCAGGTACAAATAAATTTCTGTCTCATTTACAGAGGGTCCCATTAACAGAGGTGAGAATAGAGGATATATTTCAGTTATAGAGGTGGTTAATAAGGTTTTTGTAATTATCTTTAAATGTTTAGGTAAAATAATCCTTGTCCCTAAATATTTTTTAAGTCTGTTTAAATATTTCTTTGAATTTATTTTGAATGATTTTCCTAAGGATAGATTTTTTCAATTAAATTTAATACGGACTTCATTGCGTCTTAGAAATTAATTAAATGAAAATTTGTTTATTCTTGTTACTTATCAAGATTTCAGCTTTCGTTTCGACAGTTTTAACTACATAAAGTAACTAAATGAAACTTGTAGTCGTTTAGACACAATTAAGCTAATGCGGAATTTGTGGATAGACTAAGAGTTAGTAAGAATACGGAAATAGATCAATAAAGTCCAAGTTAGAGAGGTCATAGATTGACGTTATCTCAGATACAGAGGTAATTCGTATAAAATTCTAAAAAAACAATTAGGAAAATGTAATCTTATAAATATAGTCTCAGTAAAAGAGGTAAAATACACTCTCTGTCTCAATTATAGAGGTAAATGTGACTATAAAATCACAACAACTAATCCCAGTTATAGAGGTTCGTTTTATCTCACTAACAGAGGTAATTCAGTGCTAAAGTGTCGGGACCGCACCATGAGTCCCAGCTATAGAGGTTTCTCACTTATCCAGGTCCCACTTAACCAGGTTTCACTGTAAATAGTCGGTGCATCACTAATAGAAAGTAATTTACATAGACGCGAGCTAATATGTCAATTTCAAAACTGGTGGTAGCCGTACTGTTGCTTTGGCATTAACAGAGTCATCAATATACACAATAATTAGCCCTACCTTTCACCTCCACACAACACATATTAAATTCCATACAATTAATGTGAACAGAATTCAATTATGTCCTAAGCTTCCCTAATTACGTTAGTAATATAATACATTAACAAACAACCTTCCAACGTCTTCCATTTTGAATTAATAACAATGTAACTTGAGTGTTACGATAATTATGATAAATATATGGGAGACCGATCTTTGCTCGCAAAGCATATAAAAACTCAAAAATGCGCGTTTTCCCAGAGATAAGACCTAGCTAGATCAACTTTTCGACCCCGAAAACCCCAGCTGAGAACTTTATAGGTAATAAAATGTACTTAAGTAAATACTACAGACGCTCTTTTTTGTAAAAATATAAAAAAAAAATTCATCGATCAATTTTGAGCAGTTTAGAATAGTTTGGAATTCAGAAGAACATAATAGAAAAATAACGTTATTCCTAAAGGCTTGCATAAAAAAAAAGCGTCGATAACAGAAAAGTCGTCATAGATACGAGTCAACGCGGCCCGTACCATCCTTCAAACTGTTACACGATTCTAAACCTTATTTTAAAGTCATAAGGTTCTTACGTACGGTCGGCTACACATGTTTGCTCGCGGCGCGTTTTGCTGGCGTTTGTTTGATTTGTAAAGCCCGCGTGTACACTGTACAGTTTGCTGTCGCTCACATGTCCCGTATTGATTTTGTCAATATTCTAGATTATTTTTAGACTAACGAGTAGGATTTTTATAAAAATAAAAACGGTATTTTTAGTTTGTTTTTGTTCCAAATAAATACTGGAAATTTATCGCTTTTAAAAATACGCTGTATACCGATCTACCACTCAAATTCGCCAAGTTGGCTTTGCTGTTAATTTGATCGTCGAAATATCAACGTCTAAAGTAATTTACGCTGATCAGTTGATCAAGTCGTATCATTACTACGTGAGTAGCGTTCGAAAACTAATAAACTCGCAATTAGCTCCAACTGTCAAGAGAAGTTGAAAAACTATCGAGTTTAAAAAGATTAGAATGCTATATACAGTAGTTCATCTAAATACTGTTCCCAGTGTTCCCGTCACACTCGTACCCGTCTCGTTTCGGCGTTCTCCGATTGGGTTGGTGTTTATGCCTAGACCAGGCGTGGCTCACTCCGCGATTTCGTCGCTTTGCAACAGGTAGCTAAAAGTACATCCGTTTCACACCAATTTTGGTGGTTAGCCATAAGCCGCGCGTGGCGCTGTCGCCACCTAGCGGCCATATCTGTCCTGATCTGTAATAGACGCGTTTTGTTAGAGAGCGAGTCTTCTGTACTTACCTAGTACTATTATTTATTCTACGACAAGACTCTCGGCGAGAGTTTCTCGATGAGTTTGTTCAGTCACGCAACTTGATTATTGAGACATTTAGGGTTCTAGCGGAATTTGACATTTCATAGACTCAATATTGAACAACCAATTTAGCTAGACCCTAAATGGATCAACAATCGCGGTGCGTGATGGTACAGCCGGCATAACAACATCGTAATATACTTAGAGTTAGACCAAGAAAAGTCTTCAGCGATTTTGATAGCCCACGCAGTGCAAGTGTTATTTATACGTCATAATTTCATAGAATTTTGACGTTTAAAATAACACTTGCACTGCGTGAGCTATCAAAATCGCTGCAGACTTTTCTTAGTCTAACTGTACAATGCATTTGATTTCCACACCCAGACTTCGTTAAATGTTCCTAAATAAATTACTGTTATTTTCTCTATAATTTGTAATAAATAACCTGTCAGGAATGTCTCTCGGCAATTCAAGTAATGTTTATGATGATGATGATGATGATGATAAATGTTTATTATTAACAAGTTTCTCTTATAAGGTAACAAAGAAGCAAGTCTTGGTTCCTTAGGAGATAACTGACCTGGCCTGGATCTAGAATATCTAGATATATTGTCTCTAAGGCTTTACTTGTGTTTGTGAAGTTATATAAAGTTTGTGGTGAGAGAGAAAATCACAAGTGATAATTTTTGTCTTAGGTGTGGTTAGGTACTTGTTCTTAGACTTTATCACGCCGGGAAAATGGATAAAAAACCAATATTTTTATGAAGAAAATGGGAATAACAACGGCCTACTTTATGACTTTTAAATATAGGTATTTAATTTGTGCATTCACACGCTAAAGATACTGTACGATACAATTAAAAATAAATTTATTTGAAGGTCTTTGAAGCATGCCTTTTTTTTAAATAACGTCTAAAGTCTAACTAGCCAAATTTTGTTGACAGATATTTCCTTGTTGTGTCACCAATTGTCTATGCTTTTAAAAAAAGTTAAAAGTCTGTTTTCAATTTATGTCATTCATTCAAATTGTTGGCGGTTTTAAGGCGTTTATTTTAAATAATATTAATAATGACTATACCGAGTGAGGTCCGCAAACTATTATTTAAGCTCGTAAATAATTACGACAATGTGCGAAGTCGACGTGAAGCGTTTTCTAACGAAAAACTGCAATGTTTACAAGTCGGAAACAATTTAGTAGGTTGGTGCTCTATTAATATTTTGATACTTTAAGTACTAGTTCTAAACTTCTAACATTTCCCTATAACTTTGGTTAAGTATGTGAACTTTTTAATACCTGAATCTCATAAACAGGACAAGTGTGTAAAAAAACGGATAAACTAGAATTTCTGGAAAATATCAATAAAATCAAAACATTGGAAAGTAATCATATGTGTTTGTCCTTAACTTTGAGTGCAGTCACAAACTACTAAGAAGATACTACGTGTAGTGCAGTCAACGTATATTTAACTTATTTCCTTAGGTACCTTACATGTGCACAGAAAATCAAAAATGTTTTCTAGTATCAGAACTATAATTCCAACTACACACAGTGTGACCAGCCCAAGATTTTTTGAATTTCCCGCGAAAACTTTGGGTAATATTTCACAAAAAAAATGACTGTCATTTTTACACTGATACAATAATTAGTGTCAAATGGCATAAATTCTTAAAAAGAAAAGTGCATAAATTATAAAAAAAAATGTTGCACACAATACACAACTAATGTTTCCTCCGTCATAATAAATGCTATTCAAAATGACAGTGCACCCTAACGAGCTTCGGGAAACATCGGGTCTCGTCGGCGAGGCTCATGAAGCCGATTCTGCATTATCAACTTGATATTTTTTTCATCTTGATACGACCTTGAGCTTGAGTACCAAAACCAACGAGTGCAAGCAGCTCTCGATGATTGCTGCGAGCGAAATACCTTATGAGACAACTTGAATCAATTCAGTATCCCTAATGTAAATTTCATTAGATAGAGTGACAAGCGCTCGCGTCTCTTTGGTATTGGTACTCAAAGTCAAGGGTTCTAATCAATGAGAAAGCGTCTTATAATGCATTTCGCTCACACTTTTTGGTGCGCGACGGATACCCAATGTGGGCGTGTAAGTCGTATCAAAAGGAGATGAAAATCATATCAAATAGTTGAAACAGACTTGGCCTCATAGTCTCCGCGAAGCTCGGTTCCCGGGTGCGCGAATAAACACAATTTGCGAGGTCAAAGTGAGTTTAGCGCCTCTAGAGACGAGTGTAATAAAGACTGTTAATCAACACTGTTGAATATGACACCTACAATGGCACCTAGGAATTTCTTTGGGAGTTTTGCGCAAAAGCGAAAAATAAAAATTGCATAAATAAAAATTTGTATTGCCACTTCGATGGTTGACAGTCCTCAACTGCGCGTTTCTGACAGAAACTTCCTGCCCCACGCAGCTAAACTGGGGAATCAACTAGCCATGGTATTTTCGGACCGATCTGGCCTTTCAAAAATAGAGCACACACCAATCTCAAAGGCCGGTAACGCACTGCAACCTTTCTGGTGTTGCAGGTGTTCAAGGGCGACGGTTAGGGTTTGCAATCCGGATCCGAAATGTATGAAATTATCCAGATCTGGTCCTGATCCGCGGATCTTCCCATACATTTCGGATCCGTCGTGCAAACCTAGCGATGGTAATTGGTTACCATCAGGAGATTCGTCTGCTCGTTTGCCTACTAAGTCACAAAAAAATACTCGAGATTCAGAGTTCAAGCGGAGCTCCTTCTCTTCTAAGTGCTTTCACAATTGCATCCAAAACAAGCTTGAGGTTTGATTTTGTCACCCTAATCCAAAGATGGCATGTATCATCTTCTACAGTGGTGAGGTTCGTGATTATCTATGTCGGTTCATCTTCTTCCTTGCGTTATCCCAGCTTTTTGCCACGGCTAGGAGCCTGGGGTCCGCTTGGCACCGAGAATTGGCGTAAGCACTAGTTTTTATGAAAGCGACTCCCATCTGACCTTCCAACCCAAAGGGAAAACTAGGCCTTGTTGGGATTAGTCCGCCTCGCGATGTTTTCCTTCGCCGAAATGCGACTGGTAAATATCAAATGATATTTTTCGTACATAAGTTCCGAAAAACTCATTGATACGCGGCGGGGTAGAACCCGCGACTTCCGGATTGAAAGTCGCACGCTCATACCGCTAGGCCACCAGCGCTTCTGTGCCGATTGAGAGTCTTTATTATCTATCGGTCTCTGGTGACTTGTTATGGTGCATTGAGAATGAATTTTTTGATTCAATTATTCATTTGAGCTTGCGCCTTTGACAAGTTGAAGATTTTACTCACTGTTTATTAAGCGAAATTCATGAAAACGTGACTTTCTAGTTAAATCAGTGAGCATTGTATTGTATTGTAGCATGGGCAGGTTTCCTCAACTTCATTGGCGCGTATTTTGCGTGAAGCGGGTGGGGGTAAGCTAGTACCAGCCAAACCGAAATTCGCGAATTGCGGGGATCTTTCTATTTTACTTCAATGAAGGCGTAATTAGAGTGACAGGGAAAAATGCCCGCAATTTGCGAACTTCGATTTTCGCGGTTATAGCCCTGGTGTCGATTTAAAACAATCCCTCGGACGTGTTTTAATTTATCCCCGCTCGTTGCGAACTTCCTACTTTTTGCACTGGTATCGTAATGTACTATTATTTGTAGTGATAAAATAAGTAATATTATACCAAACTACCTGTTACCATCACGGGACCAGGACTATTCAAATCACTTTCATAACAGTTCACCCTGATCCCTTCAGTAAAGTTGAGAAAGTTACCGAACACTAAGTAATTCAAAGCTGTATGAATATTAACTGCAAACATCGTAGTTTCTCTTTCAATCTGTTCGGGACTTGTAACTAATGATTTATTAATATAATTAGTTATCGCAAACAAAAAAGGGGAAAAGGGCGCTGGAAAAGATAAAACTGTAACGTGAATAATTATTACTTTTGTCACATAAATCACATAATGCATACACATAAAGCAAATACCGTTCCCGCAAAGTGAACTTAGGTAGGTACTTAAATAATATTATAAAGGATGTCTCACGCTAGACCAGACCGGGGCCGGGCCGAAACTTCCGGTGCTTCGTATTCTATAGAAAGCACCACGTGATCACCGATGACATGTCGGACGCCTCGGCCCGGGTACGGCCCGGTCTAGCGTGAGTCATCCTTAACCTTCTAAGACCCAGCCATAATAATACGACGACCTGTCTGGCCTAGTGACCCTGCCTAAGAAGGCGATGGTCCCGGGTATTTATTTGAGTGATGAGCTTAGATATTTTTTCCTGGGTCATGGGTGCTTTCTATGTATAGGTATAAGTTATATTTATCTATTTAAGTATATCGTCGCTTGGTACCCATAGTACAAGCTCTGCTTAATTTGGGGCTAGGACGATCTGTGTAAAATTGTCCCAAAAAAAGCAGTAAAATTTTTACCTACAAGGTACAAAATAGAGTAGGTACATTTTGTTTTGTCTTACATAGATAATTATGGTATTAGGTATTGTAGTTTGAGCCTGAGTGTTATTTATTGTTATATAACATACCCTTTAATCTTGATATAACTAACGGCCTCTGAAGGAAGACATCTCTTACCTGAAAAAAGAAAACAAATTCGTATTATTTCTGATACCTATATCAAATTTCTTCCCGATTTTGTTTGCTAATAACTGCCAATGAAATTTTAAGTAGGTGTGAGAATTGACGGTCAAAAAACAAATCATCAATTGAAAGGTCACATTGTATTGTGACAATGACAATTAAAAAAAAATCAATTTTTCGTCGGTAAATCAAGGTAATTGAATAAAATTCGCGTTAGACCCGTCTATAAATGTGAGTTTATATGTGTTCAAAACGCGAAAGTTTAAAATATTATAATGACAATTCAGATAAAAGATCGACCATACAACTGCTCAAAATTTTTAATGAATCATGTGTAACGGTTTTAACGGGCGACTTGTGTTGTCGCGTCCATAAAAAAAGCTATGTTAACAATATCAAGTTATCAATTCTTGCGATTTTGACTCCGCTCAATTTTGCAGTGCTTCTGCGTCAACATATGTGACGTTTTCAACCAAAAGGTACCACATTGTCGGTTGTCAATAAGGTTGATTTCACATTGAAGCTATATGGATATAGTATTAATTTATTGACATCCGACAATACATACTGTTTTGATTGAAAATGGTACATATTTAGTTTCAGTCGCCGGGGGTCAGCTTTCTTGCGCAGAGAATTGCAATCGCAATCCAGCGCGGGAACGCTGCGCTGCCTGCGTGTTGGGCACCCTTCCTCAGGACCAAATTTTGATAGGTATTTTTAATTTTTAGTTTTAGTTATTTTAATTGTAGTTACTTTTAGTTTAATATTCCTGTTCATGCCCTTTTATAATTTATATTAATAAATGTTAACAGAACTCTGTGTTCTTATAAAAGTATGAAGTTTTAAAATAACATGATTCAAATATCATTCTGATGTCCGTGTACGTTCAAATTGGCCTATGTGTATTGTGTTTACGCCTACATATTACAAGATCCCGAGGTCCCATTTACACTGGTCCGTCTCCAGGGTTTAATCCGTCACGTCACTGGCCATTAGTCGGTTAATGTGCCCCATCTGATTTATAATCTTCATTGGCTTTACACACCATTATTGGAAGCGCCTTGAAAGTGGTTAATCAAATACTTACACGGCGATTTTGTTATGTCTATATTCTGATGGGTACATAAGGGATTTGGCATTCTCAATGACGACAACGTGTAGGTTATACTGAACAACTTATAAAACGGGACAGACTCAAAAATTATCAAAAATATTTTTCATTACGAAACTTGTGAAAGAAGACCGGCCATGTGCGAGTCGGACTCGCGCACGAAGGGTTCCGTACCATTACGCAAAAAACGTCACATATTTGGCATTGTATGGGTCAATTATTTCTATCATTATCATACTATTAAAGAGAAGGGTAAAAGCGAAGACACAAGAAAATCAATGCTCTATAAAAAGTACATTTCAATAGCTCGACACTCAACCCAATTAAAAAACTATAAGTCCTAAGCAATACCATAATGACGTGAAAAACCACATCACCAAGCACACGTTCATTAAAGATTCCAACGAAACCTCACTGCAGAAATCCAAAGAAAAATGTACTAGTGTCTTAAAAAAGTCATATAAACTTATTACGTTACTCTTTTGAGTGCGAGTTACAAAATGCTGGCACGACAATGCATGAACCCCTCCCGAAGTCTTCACCCCCGTTTATCCAACCACAAAGCTCTTATACTCGTTTATAAGCGCGTCGCCAGCTTAAGCCTGACCTTTAGACCGTAGGTAAAAGTAGGCGAAGCTTACACTGGTTTGCTTTGCGAAACGTTGGTTGCGTTTTTGTAAATGGCCACTCTGGACCCGAGGCCCCGGCATACGCTTATCGCTCCCGCTCGTTACCGCTTCCCCGGTTTATGCACTCATAACCATCGCTCTTGAAAATAATAAAAATAACGCGCGATTAAGGCATGAGTGAAGGGCGTGTTAAGCTATACTAATGGTGTGGGTGAAAATATTGCTAGAATGTTCAGGACAACGTTCAATTATAACCACTTATTAGCCATAATCGTTATTATATAGCACTTCTTAGCTTTCGCACTTGAAATGCTATTTTGACACTATGACGGTTATGAAAACACAAGATTTGCGATACCGTAAAACGGGGTGAGTAGGTTTCGCGGGGAGAGGTGGGTTATGAATGGGGAGAGAAGGTTTGAGAGGGGGGTGAGAAGGGATTTTAAGGCTACTGCTACAAAAATAATGTATTCTAATTTAAAATGGAGCTATAGTAATACGCATAATAAAAAAAAATCGATCCAATAATCTTCCAAAATCACCTTTGTATGAAAACCCCTCTCACCCCAAATACGAGGCACTACGGGGTGAGGTGGGTTTTCCTCTTTATCGTCAAAGTTATGAAATGGAACTACCCAAAATAAAATAAAAACTAAAATACAAACGTCCGGAACACTTATTATATACACCATTCAGTTTTCATATATGTAAAAATAAAATGTTATCGAGGTTTGAATTTCAGTTTAGACCCTACTCACCTCACATTTTACGGTACTTACCTACCTTCCGTACCTTCTTCTCCTTTATACCTCTCTCAAAAATTTCAATTTCTGGCTGAAGGCAGTGGCCACCGTCTGCGTTCGAGCGCGAATTTATCACTTGCCATCCCTCCTCACAAATCTCGAGGATACAACAAGTCCTTCGCAGTGCGTCCAGTGAAGCTGTGGAATGAGCTGCCTGTTTCGCTCAGGCAGGCACAATCGGTTGCGTCGTTCAAGGAGAGGTTAAAGAAACTATGGTTATCTGATCTGACTGATTAATTTGTCTATATTACTATTGTATAGTTGCTTTATATCGTTCTAATTCTTTCCAATTTTTAGTGTATTTTCCCCATTCCTTTTTGTGTAATATATGTATGTTTATCCTATAAATTTTGTATGTATTTATATCCTTTATCTTTCTGGTACCTTGTTGTACATTTTGCTGCATTTGTCACCCTCTTTTCACTTTTCACCTCTCATCTACTCAAAGGTTAACTGGAAGAGATCCCTCAAAGGGATAAGTTCGCCTTTGTACTTCTTACTAATTGTATGTTATTTTTAATATGTCTTTTTGTACAATAAAGAGTTTACTACTACTACTACTACTTTACGGTAGTTAATAACCCAAACGCAAAATGATGAACGGGGTATCGGCTCTGAAAGGAAAGTAATTAACCTACACGAGTTGGGACCTACTTAAAAGTCTTAATATGTAGTTATTTCTATATTTAGAGTACTTGAAATATTTTATATTCAAAATATGGCTCTTAGGAGAAAAAAACTGTTATTAATCATATATGCCTAAAGCACCGACTTGGCACTGTATACTTATTATCTTTTTTTTATCTTTATCTTATCTTATATTGTTTCATAACATACAGCTAAACTATTTAACACATTCAATACCACTAAGTGCTACGGGTTACGCTCGTAGCGCGTAGCCACGGTTTCGTCGTATGTAGCGCGTAGTCGCTACGAACAGTGTACCCGACAGTCGGGTTCTTGGTGTTGAATGTGTTAAAGAACGATCGCCTGCAGTATTTCCCGACCGATACAACCTTAATAAAAAGAGCGTACACCCATTTTAAACGACGGCAGTCAACTTACAACGCCTCCGGTGTTGCGGGTGATCTGCAAAAAAGGTCTAAAAGGACTTTTCGATAATGCATACCTACTAAAATAACCATAATATGTGACTCTCCACGGGAAAAGGTACCTTATGACGGCTGGCGCTTACGTTGCATAGCACCGCAAATAGTATTGGAGCGGCGTTAATAATAGCGTAAGCGCCAACCGCCATAAGGTACCTTTACCCGTGGGACGTCACATATTATTTTATAGGTCCTATACCATATAAGACGTCTAGCCGCCAGACTTCGTTACTTTTTTATACCTCGACGACCATAACTTGGTCCCGACAGTAAAACATTGGAAGACCCATTTTGTATTATTTTTACCGAGCGTTTGACGTTTGTTACCCGAGTACACTTCAGGCCGTTTATCCATCGGTTGTTCGGCACAAGCGAGTGGAGTATCCGAACAAACCACTACCATATGACCTCTCTTCTTCCTCGCGTTGTCCCGGCTTTTGCCACGGCTCATGGGAGTCTGGGGTTCGCTTGGCAACTAATCCCAAGAATTGACGTAGGCACTAGATTTTACGAAAGCGACCGCCATCTGACCTTCCAACCCAGGGGGTAAAACAGACCTTATTGGGATTAGTCCGGTTTCCTCACGATGTTTTCCTCACGATGACCTAAATATCAAATGATATTTCGCACATAAGTTCCGAAAAACTCATTGGAACGAGCCGGGGTTCGAACCCGCGACCACCGGATTGAAAGTCGCACGCTCTTACCACTAAGCCACCAGCGCTTCACTTCCCACTAACTATATTTAGTATTTTCACATTACATACCATTAAATCTTAAAAAGCAAAATATATATTATAATAATCACTTGTAATTTTAGTCAATAGCGACTAAAAATACAAGTGAGTATAACCGTTGTGATCTAAATATTTTAAAATATGTCTCACGAAAGTTTAATTTCGAGATAAAATTACATATACTCCTTGTATTGACTCTCCTAAGCGAAATCGTAACACTCCACCAGTTAAGCGATTGGAACACTCCAGGATCGTTATTGTATGCTCTATACTGCTCAAATAAGCCAAAAGGTCACATTTATACACAAAATCGTATTGGCATACGGCTTTTTGTCTGAACACGTACGTATACAATATATGTGCGTCGTGAACGAACGTTATGGCGCTTTTATTTCGTATGATCGCTTATTGGTTATTCGTTTTTGTCACTAAGCTTTTTCGCCGGTTTTGAGTATGCGAACGTATTCCATCTCTAAATGTATATAACATTTTATTCACTTCAGTTAATTTAGTACGAGGTTAATAATTGGTTCGGTTCATAGTAGAGATGCACCGGATATCCGGTTACTATCCAGTATCCGGCCTATCCGGCCCTGATTTTAATATCCCGCCGGATACCGGATAGTGACCTACTATCCAGCCGGATACCGGATAGTAACATTGCTTGATTTCGGAGTAAATTGGATTTAAGAAACAATCTTGATCATAATCGTACTTGATTATTATTTTAAAACAATTTAAACATTCCACTGACTTGCACGCGCACTCATTTCAAATCTAGAAATGTGTCCGCGCGAACGTTCACTAGGAAACAGGTCAAACCTGCAGAATGCGCACCTGAAAACCGAAATGTAGGTATAGTTCCGCTGGCCGAATATGCGTCGGCCGGATACCGGATATTCGGCCGTTGGTCAGGCCGAATATCGGGTATCCGGTATCCGGCCATACAACTATCCGTTGCATTTCTAGTTCATAGTTCTATGTTTTTTTTTTATTTTTTTTTCAGAAAAGTATAGCATATTTTAAACTTATATTCGGTCCGGCACTTACTTAGGTCTAACTTACGGCGACATGATGCACTCATTTTCAACGTTTTATGTTGGAACTTTTAAACTTAAACTTTTGTTTTTCATTTGTCTTAACCTTTTAACCGCCATATAATTTTTCATCGAACGTGTTCGTGTCGCCGGCGGTACGAAGTTTTGTCTTATTTATCAGACCGCGGCGAAATGAGCCTGATTTTGTTTGTCTTATAATATACAAAAATATCAGTCCACGCCGGTTAAAAGGTTAATAAATCAGGCACACGGGTAATATTAGATATTACCTACGACTAGATACGATAGTGTAGTAATTTGTCAGTGCGACAAGGTACCAAATAAATAAATAAAATAAATAGTAGGGGACATCTTACACAGATCAACCTAGCCCCAAACTAAGCAAAGCTTGTACTATGGGTGCTAGGCGACGATATACATACTTATATAGATAAATACATACTTATATACATAGAAAACAGCCATGACTCAGGAACAAATATTAGTGTTCATCACACAAATAAATGCCCTTACTGGGATTCGAACCCAGGACCATCGGCTTCGCAGGCAGGGTCACTATCCACTAGGCCAGACCGGTCGTCGACCAAGTGGCATAGAAATCAAATTTATCGCCCATACATCGCTTTTAACAGTTCTTGGAGCTTAAGAGGATAGTGGATGAAATAAAAAAAAATAAAAATAAAATGAAGCTTCCAAAGATTTGTTTATAAAGTTCTGTTATAAATTATAAAGTACTGTTTATAGCTCCTATCTAACTCTTAGAATCTATGCAAAAAGAGAAGAGTCATAGAAAGTACCTACCTATTATACCTATTCTACGAGTTCTACGACTCTTCTCATTTCGTACAGACTCTATAATATATATTTTTTTTATTAGCCTGTGTGTGTCCCACTGCTGGGCAAAGGCCTCCCCTCTCCCTTTCCAATCCTCCCTGTGCTGAGCAAGATCTCGCCAATCCCCCTGGAAAGCATCCAGGTCGTCCCGCCATCTCTTTCTCGGTCTGCCTCTGCATCGACTACCCTGGGGATGCCAGCTAGTGTAGCTATAATAATTAAACAATAAAAAAAACGTTCGAAGGGGCATAGGGTATGGTTAAAATGTATCAAATTCAATATAATTTTTTTCCATAATATAAATAAAAAAGAGGAAAATGAAGACAACGTTTATACGGAGTGGACATGCAGTTCACTTTCTTCGTAAAGGGTTCAAGGTATATTTTTCACCTGAACACCTTTCCCTATCTTCCCCTAAGCGCTCACCATAAGCACCGTTACGCGCAGAGCTATCAATAACTGGAAACTTAGCCAATCGCCGTAGTGCCAGTTCTGACAAATAGCTCCCGTGTTATCGACGGTATTTTACCCTATTTTTGACACGCATTTGTGGTTGTCTGGGGAAAAGAAAACAAGTTTGTTGGTGTTCGCGTATAACATGGAAAGATAACATTAGTTAGTGTGGGTCAAATCTTGGAAGCTAAATTTGACCCATTTCCTGATTTCCGATTGAGGTGAAATTTTGCATACATAATGTTTAAATCGGATGACAATGCAATATTATGATGACATGGAGCTGATCTGATGATGGAGACAGGAGGTGGCCATAGGAACTCTGTGATAATCTACTAATTGTATTCTCAATAAGTATTAGTTACATGTAGAAAGAAGAGTACAGTCGGCGATAAAAGCTTAATTTAACCAAAAATTTAATTTTTGCCAAAAACATATTACTTTTATTACTTTATTGCAAAGTACTAAGTTAATAAAGTGTCAGCCGCTCTTTTATGAGCGATATCAAAACATATCGTTTACATAATAATATCTACCCAAAGGTTGTCTGGAAGAGATCGCTTTTTAGCGATAAGACCGCCTGTTGTTTACCTCTGCTTGTATTTCTGTTTTCTTTTGTATTGTCTTCTTTTATTGAGGTGTGCAATAAAGAGTATTTGTATTGTATTGTATTGTATCTTCTTCTTGTTACGATAACTGTAATGGGGTTCTAATAACTCATCCAATCTATCTATCTATCTAATACCTCTAAACTAGCAATTCTTGTTTATTTATTTATGGTACCTATGTATATTTATATATTTATTTCGGGGATCTCGGAAACGGCTCTAACGATTTCGATGAAATTTGCTATACGGGGGTTTTCTGGGGCGATAAATCGATCTAGCTAGGTCTTATCTCTGGGAAAACGCGCATTTTTAGGGTTCCGTACCCAAAGGGTAAAACGGGACCCTATTACTAAGACTTCGCTGTCCGTCCGTCCGTTCGTCTGTCACCAGGCTGTATCTCACGAACCGTGATAGTTGAAATTTTCACAGATGATGTATTTCTGTTGCCGCTATAACAACAAATACTAAAAACAGAATAAAATAAAGATTTAAATGGGGCTCCCATACAACAAACGTGATTTTTGACCAAAGTTAAGCAACGTCGGGAGTGGTCAGTACTTGGATGGGTGACCGTTTTTTTTTTTGCTTTTTTTTTTCGTTTTTTTTTTTTTTGCATTATGGTACGGAACCCTTCGTGCGCGAGGCCGACTCGCACTTGCCCGGTTTTTAATATTTTATATGTTTTCCGAGCAACGCTCGGTCTCCCAGATATTTTATTATATAATATGTGTTATAAAATGAATATAAAACTAAAATTAACTCCAATTAAAATAACTAAAGCTAAAAAAAAAAATACCTATCAAAAATTTCCGCCCTTGGTAGGGTGCCCATCACGCAGGCAGCGTTGCCGCGCTGGATTGCTATGGCCAATAACTGTAATGTATGTTCGAGACGAGAAGCTCGTACCATGTAAATGCCCCTTCAAGACTGTACGAGTATAATGTCTTATGGCATATAAGACAGAATATACAGTTGCCACTTAGACAGTTCAGTTAGGTGGATGCTATTGCTACGCTTGCCAGAACCAGAGGCTATGTAATTATTCCAGATAATTGGTAGCAATTAAACAGCAGTGACATGTGGCAATTACAATCTGAACGATAGAAACAACAGACTATCCTTGCTATTACTACATACTGGGGCTATAGGCAAGTTGACAGTCATATGTACCTACAATCGAATAAAAAAATTGTTACCGGAATTCGGTACCGAGTTTTAAAATATTTCAATACCGGAATTGAAAAGGAACGATGTCGAAACATCGGATTTAAAATATTTAGATTTGTTCCCTAGGTTGACAAAGTAGCGAGTTAAAAATTCATGGAACAGGAGTTATGAGTAAAGAGCAATTCGGTTAAGTGCACAAAGCCAAAGCCTTTTCCCACCATAAACTCAAGCGAAATATTTGTCCCAAGTCCCTCACATTTGGTTCTGTGTAAAAAAATAATAGGGAAAAGCATAATATAAGCACGCGGCCATGAAAGCAAGTACATATAGGGGTTTTACGAGGGCCGCAGGAATTTTTTCCGTTTTTATTCCTTTTTATACCGTTTTGTGAATTTATGTGGATGACGTATTATAGCGTCGTTTTTTTTACGTTCTCATGTGCGGGGTAATTACGGTTTACGTTTATTGCTTGACGTGTTTTAATAAACAGGCGATGTGTCTTTATCTGAGACGATAAAATAATATTTTGAGGATTAAACCTAACCTAGGATTAAGACCATGACTAGTGTATGACTAGGAAGACCATGACTAGGATTATGACTATATAGTGTGAACTACATCTCACTCACACATATACATAGAGTAATTAAGGTCATGCATATACATGATGAAATTTAATCGGTGATCAGGAGTTGAAAAATATTAATAACCAACCTAAATATAATTAAATACTCGAGAGCTCATGCAATTTACTTCATCACCACTCAATCAGCATCTAATTAATTACAGTTAATTATATCGTTAAAATCAGTAAACACTGGATACATGGACACCATATTTTTATTAAAGGGATAGGTGTAGGTATGTTAAGTGCCATCGCTTTGACGGGGAATTTAACAATTTGACAATGACAAATTGACAGATTATTGGTCATAGTTTTTTTTATGGCTGTTACTTTGGAAAGAGGTCGAAAACTAAACCATGTAGTGTGACAATACAATTTTCTTTTCAACAAAAATTTAATTTCAATTTTAAAAATTTGGTATGATAATTTTGGTAATATTACTTAGATTATTTAGACAATTTTGTATTTGCACAATTTTGACAGCCTTTGTAAACTAAAAAAAAATATTTGTAAAAACAAGACTAAAAACATTAGCTAATGAGACGATGACGCAAAACTGCCATCATTAATATGAGAATCTGAACGTCTGAATCCCTTTTCCAGCCTAATTTTACTCGGTAGATAAATCATCCGATCCGCCCCGCCCCCTGTTTTTGTGCCCGAATAATTGCGCACCCTGTAATGGACAAAAACCTGCCCTTTCTTACATGTGGGTTTACGTTTAAGAGGACTGAGAGAATACTCCTGTGGCTGAGTACCGTTAAAATGTCTCTTAATTTGCGTTGTGTTTAAGCGACTGCAAAATTTCAAAGAGGTTTTTAAATCGTCGGAATATTAGTTTTTTTGTCATCGGCATATAACAAAATTACATCTATTTGATGTAAAAATGTAAGTACCAATTGGTCTCCTTGTTTTGTATGATAAATACGATTTTTTTTTTCACAAAATCAGCATCCATCTGACTTTTCAATCCTTATTAGTATTAGTCCGGTCTCCTCGCGATGTTTTACTCCATCAAAAAGAGACTAAACAAATGACTATGGGTGCACAAATCATCTCTCAAATATGTCCCATAACTCTTATGTCAGCGAATTAAGAACTATGGGACATATTTTTGAGTAAGTTGTCTACATCCAGTCAGTTGTCCATATTTTTACATTTGACTGTACATACTACATATACATACAACTCCAAGAAATTTGTCAGTGTCGGGATTCGAACTCGCAACCTCCAATTTGTCGCTGCATGTACTTACGGGTCAATTCGAACCTCACATGTAGGTACACTGACATCAGAATGATATTTGAATATTATTTAGTTATCCTGCGTCTCGCCCGCGCCTTAGGTATTTAAATAAAAAGTAAACAAAATCTACCCTCAAATGGCTCCTTAAGCCAGTTGAGGGTAGATGAAAACATTACCTGATCAAATAAAGTAGGTTAAATTCAGGTCGTCCAGTGACTTATCGAGGCGGTTTTGTATTTGGTTGGTTAACCAATAAATGTTATAACTACAAATTGTTTATGTTTGTTGTTGTTGAAAATGTACAAATTGTTTGTTTACTTTTATTTAAATACCTAAAGGTACTTACAGACTATAACTAACATAATTCAAATATCATTCGTCAGTGTTAGTCAGTGTAAATACGAATTTGCCTGGTCTGGAAGTCAACTCCCGTAAGGGTTAAAAACTCTCTGAGTCTTTAGCAACAAGATAAGCAACGAACATCCCATGCATAAATTAACCCAAAACACGTCCAAATTCCCTTCACAAGTATCTCATCCGTGATTATGCGTCAGTTTCAAAAACAACCTTCTGAAAGCTCCTGAAGTTTTCGTAGGCTCGGCACCTCGATCCTTTGAGCTTTGGGCCTGAACTTACGGAATGTAATTATGTGAAAGTGGACCTATTCATGTGTTTGTAAAGTTTGCCGGCTTTTTTAAAGTATGAAACAAAATTTGTAGAGTTGGACGAGTTAAATTAGCCTCATGCATGACTTTTTTTTAATTTTTTTAATCATTATTTATATCGTTTGAACATCGGAAAAAAAAATGCTTTTATAAACATTTCCATAAAATATTGAAAAATTTTGAGCGGTTGAAACGTTCATAATTTTTGGCGCGAATTCGACAGAACTGATGACGTCACTCAGTGTGAACGCAACTGACGTTTGCTACTTAGTGGCTCATAGTCATCATAATGCCATCTCTTTCACTCTTGGTTGGTCTTAGGTGCAGTCGGCCCTTAGTCTTCTGAGTTAAAAGGAAAGGGGACGGTCGCTTCTCCATACAAACGTAGTCCCCATTTTCCTCTCTGGACTTTGACATTATGAAAAACCTTTTTACATGATTTCATGTATATTAATCATATGCTTGACTGTTTTTGATTTTTTGATTATTATTAAAATTAGACACGAAACAAACGAAACAACGACAAACGAAACGTGACAAACGTGACGTGACGTTAGAAACGTGGACAATGACGCAACGTGATAGGAAGAGGCTGGAAGTTTTCGAGATGTGGTGCTGGCATCGAATGGCAAAGATCAGTTGGACTGAAAAGAAAACGAACGAAGAGGTTTTACGCATAGTTGGAGAGAGGAGGAGTTTGTTAAGAACTATAAATAACAGAAGAGGAAAGATGCTTGGGCACCTGATACGACACGACGAATTTATCAAAAACATCATAGAAGGGAAAGTTGAAGCAAACAGGAAGAAGGGAAGACCAAGGAGAGCGTACATGGATCAAATAAAGGAAAAGATCAACGTCGTGTCGTATTAGGCTGTCAAAGAGAAGGCAGAGGACCGCCAAACATGGAAATTGCTCCACCGACAAGAGTCATACTCTTAAATATGTGATGATGATGATGTAAAAATTAGGAGCGAATAACAGATATCATACAATTTTTTTAATGCTCCTAACTCTTATAATAATAAAAAATACGAAAAAACTCAAACGTAGTTGCATAGCTGTGGTTAATATGCATCTAACTGTGTAAAAATATTTCCAATAATGTTAATAGTCAGAGAGGATAATGAGGACTAAGTTTGTATGAAAAGGTGATTTCGCGCGGTTCCTCCACTTTCGTCTTAATGAAATCATGAATCCCTGTTTATTCTCAACACGGCGAACTTTCTCGATGGCCGATATCCTTGTAAACTCCGGAAACTTTTTCACAACTCACGCAGTATAACATCTTCCCAGATCACTTATCCATAGACGGGACATAAAGAGCCAACGCATACCTACTCTTAGCTAACGCTACACGCCATCATGACGTGCGACAGAATGTGAAATCTTTGCAGCAAGCACAAATTTCCATATTAGGGGGAGGTGGTGAATTTTTCCACTTTCCCTTTTATATGGAAACTTCTGTGTGGAAACCTACAGTCTAAATTATATATTCATGACACGCAGCTTTTAAAGTTTGATTATTTTGTATATTTAAAGTATTTGTTTCTCAATCACGCGAAAAACGGTATTGGCAACACACAATCTAACAACTTCTACAAGAACAAAGTCTTGTACTACAAAATGCGGTGTCTATTGGGGTACGTCTAATGAGATACTCGTAAACTGTGTACAAACTTTGCCATCTCTCCCTTCTTACTCAGCCAGTATGTGCGTCTTATTATTCATCTAAACAACCTAACTTGGTAGGTATACGAAACTTTGCATATTGATACACGCGTGTTGAATACAAATCTATACAGGCCCTGCAAATATTGCTGTTATTTCAATATTGCCCTGTAGATTTAGACCACACTGTATATTTTCTCAGAATTGCTTAGTTTTCATATTCCAGACAATATTGGGGCTCAGTAGGCTAGCGAACACATTACTAAATTTAAGGATTAGGTTTTAAATTTAAGGGTCCGATGAAAATCAGCGTCGTTGCACTATTATGTGGAGTGGTATCCTCTTTGAGACAACAAGTTACAAAACTATGTCATATATGTTAATCTTAAGATTGATGTGTCAAATAAATTATTTTCATTTAATTTCATTTCAAACCGGTTTATGCTTAGTCTAGCACGAAATTGTGCCCCTTATATTATATATAAGGCAGGAAGTTTCTAACAAAAATCGTACCTGATAGATGCGTAAAATTCACGCATTACTTTCATTCATCATCATCATCAGCCTTTTATCGCCCACTGAGCATAGGCCTCTCTTCGAGTACCTACGCCACTTATCCCGGTCCTGAGCCAATCTCATCCAGAAGTGACCCGCAATCTTCCAAATGCCGTCCACCCAACGAGTCAACGGACGCCTTTCATTATGATGCAGATTGTCAAGATAATAAGTTTTTGGCAAAAATTTAATTTTTGGTACAAGATTTTATCGCTGACTGTACTTTTCTTACGACAGACAACTAATACTCATCGAGACAATTCTAAAAAACCCTAACACAATTAGGTTGCGCTGTTTCATCATAGAGTTCCTATGGCCACCTCCTGTCTCCATCATCAGATCAGCTCGATGGTACCATAATATTGCATCGTCATCCGATTTATACATGCATGCAAAATTTCAGCTCAATCAGAAACCGGGAAGTGGATCAAATTTAACTTGCAAGATTTGATTACAGACAGACAACGGTCAGGTGAAACTAAATAAAAGCTTGTAAAATAATACCATACTCAGTTATTCAAGTCATAACCATTATCAACTGTCTACTCGTCAGATAAGTAACTGTGCAAGTAACTCGCCTCTCCACTTCAACAGGTCCTTAACGCTCGCATAACTACTAACCTCCTACTAACTGAAATTGTTTAGTTTAGATTAATGAGCGAATTAGTGCGTAATGAACATCTTAGTCAATAATTAATGATGATTTCAAAGGATTAAGTGTGATAAATTGTATGATATGACATGAAACTTAACCTGATTCACGATACAGTCAAAATGAAATTAAGTTTGTAAAGAGTTTCGTATTTTGAAAAAAGAAGTGAGCCAAGAATATGTGCAAAAATAGAAAGTAGGGATACTATTTAGTAGTTTATGTGACTGCTACATAATGACCGATATTAATACGAGTATGGGTTTATAAAACGAACGAGGTAAGTTTCATACTAGCAGACGAGTGTTTTAATGCCCAATTATGGACAGTTACATACACTGGTTTATGTGATCTCTAGGATAGTGATGTTCAAGTACGCATGTCACGACCAGCATTGAGCTATCGTTTGCTCTGACACGGATATTAGGTGGCGTCTCCGAAACATATATCTTAATCGCTAATTTAAGTCAAAAGTGGAATAGTGGATACATACTCAAAACTGATTTTATATAAACCAAATAGACTAAACGTCAAATGGCGGTATGTGAAAATTTTTTTTACGCATGTCACGCAGCCGTAGTTTCTTTTTAATTCAGAGACTTTTTAATCAAAATCGTCGCAGACTTGTCTTTGTCTAACTTTATCAATTAATATGGGACTTGAGACTTGTCAAAATTGTATGCAACAAAATTCAGTCTCACGAGATTATTTTATTTAAAATTGCCTTGCCTATATAATTAGAAATTCGAGATTGCCTTCGAAAACGTGTCGACATGTACGCTTGTACTTTGCAATGCAGATTTTGCTTGATCGCTACTAATTTTCAGTTAGGTTTTGAAACACGTAAGACGCATAAGTTTTGGTATCATGCAAATTTCTCGGGAGCAAAATTGCTTAATGTGATGCTGGAACACGTTATCTAAACTTGTGGTCGGATCATGCTTCATATTGTTTAAGTAAATTAAATTAATAATTTGCTAGCTTTAATATTTAATGCAAATTTAAGTATTAAGCTTCGAAACAAATTAAAAGTGGAAAAATTTACTGTCCTGGGTGTGACTTCAACCCACGACCACCGGATCTAACCTACCACGGTACCACGAAATGGTCTGTCACCTTTAGGCTCAAAAATTACCCAACGGGAATTATGCCGAGAGCAACTCAACTGTATCCGCGCAGACTGACAACGCCAAATACTCGTATTGTAATGCCGCGCAAGAGGTATTGATCAGTGATCACACACTCAATAAAAAGTCATCTCGACTGATACTAACGATGAGGTCAAATCAAATTCCTTCGTTTTTCAGAGCTGTTTGAAAATGTGAATTCAATCGATATCGATGTTATTATTAAGCAATAATTTTCATAGATAACAAATTTGTTGTAACCAAAAATCAAAAATTTGTTTATATTTAGAGTCTGTGCGGAAAGAGAAGAGTCGTGGAATGTATTGGGCCTTATACATTCCACGACTCTTCTCTTTCCGCACAGACTCTAAATATAAACAATTTTTTGATTTTTGGTTGTTTGTTTGGATGCTGCCCGTAATGTGCGATTTATAAACGCATCATAAAAGTTTTATTAAGTGTGTATAGATAACTTATAACGTGCTCTTTTTCCATCGGGGCTTAAAGACAAAAAAAACTCATCGACTGAACAGAAAACTTAAGCCCTGTTACTTTCCCAAGTTACGATGTAACTTTAAAGACCCCTAGTCAGGTTTCTAAAACTACTTTATTTACTTTAAGTAGAACGTTAGCCCGGTGAAAGGAACTTTTCTTACTTATGCAAATTGTAGCAATAGAGTTATGTTTTTTGTCCACCCCTTTCTGCGTCATTCTTTAGTTCGAAGTTTTAACTTAAATGACGTTTTTAAGAGCTAACTTTGTAAGGAATGGACGTTTTTTCATAATTGCCTTGGCAGAGAACATTTTCTGGCTGGGTGACCCAGGGGAGGCCAGAAGCGTATATGATTTCGCATTGCGGCTTTTAACATGCTTTTTTTACTTAATATTTGGGTTAGAAGAGAAATATAAAATAGTACACAACGTGACTAAAAAAAAATATTGGATTCATTTTTTTATTTATTTATAAAGAAACCGGCCAAGAGCATGTGAATGGTTCCGTAGTTACCCGTCCGTCACAATAGGCTACCTTTAATGGAAGCTATTAGTGAGTATCATGTACCCAATCACTGCAGATATAGCTGAGCACCTGCAAAAAATCTATGCAAGAGAGTCAGTTCTCTCTGCAGCTGACTGCACATAGCAAGCAATAAGTTTTTGGCAAAAATTTCATTTTTGGTACAAGCTTTTATCGCTGACTGTACTTTTCTTACGACAACTACTCGTAATACTCACCGAGACAATTCAAAAAAACCCCTCACACAATTAGGTTGCGTTGTTTCATCACAGAGTTCCTGTAGCCACCTACTGTCTCCACCATCAGATCAGCTCGATGGTACCATAATATTGCATTGTCATTCGATTTATACATGCATGCAAAATTTCAGCTCAATCGGAAACCGGGAAGTGGATCAAATTTAACTTGCAAGATTTGATTACAAAACGACAGACAACGGGACAGGTGAAACTAAAAAATAAATAATAAAAAGCTTGTAAAAAGGCATACCTTCACAGCGGTTCGTTCCCCATTTTACAAGGTTTTATTTAGTTTCACCTTTCCCTTTGCCAAGCTTTTTTGCGATAAATATGTGACTTAAAGAAGTTTTATTCTAGAACCATGTAGATTAAATCTTAAGTGCTACGATTATGGTAATACATGTTATTCTGTTTTAATGTTACTGCGTAAGATTTAAAGTGAGGCATTAAAATCTGATAAGTAAAGGTTACATAAACGTTTGCCAAAGTCAAAGTATTTTACTTAAGAATATAGGTTCATTTAAATTTTTAACACGCAGAAACGTCTGCAAACGATGCCATTAAGTAAGCTCATAATAAATTTAAAAGTGGAAAAATTACTGCCTTGGGTGAGACTTGAACTCACGGCCTCTGGATCGATACTCCAGCGCACTGCCATCTGAGCCACCAAGACTGCATCCATAGCCAGCAAATCTTTCCACGATATTATGGGTCAAGGGGACCCTAGTGACATCTACCTTAAGAGGGTAGGTACCCATAATATGGTGGTATCATTATAGTTTATTATTGTCGGCCCTAAAGTATAATTATTAAGTATTATTATAAGGCAGCAGTGGTTACTTTTCTACAAAAATAATTGCGGCCAATGGCGGTACTGTAAAGAGTCAATAATAGACCAGTTTACCCTACTTATTTCTCCTTTTGTTTTGCTCTAAGACGCAAAAAAGGGATGATATGAATCCATTATTTATTTAATTATATTTAAAGGAATATTTCTCGTGAATTCCTTAAGCATGATGCTTTCATGACGGCTTAGAAACTAAGATCATATTTTATTTGCGTAGGTATTGGAAAAGCTAATCCTATCATATAATATTATTTTCAACCATTTTTCCAAGAACGTTGAATATTTCACCCGCTTTCCTGGCATCTAGGGAATTTTCATGAAACCATAAAAACTAAACTTCAAAATGAACGAATGGTTTTAACCGAGAATGAATGATTCGGAGCGGACTGATAAAACAAAGGACAGATCGGGGGTGTAAAATTTTACACTCTTTGAAAGCCAATCGCTGTGATTGGTTGAAAAATAAATCAGACACCGATCGTGGCATGTTTTTATAGAGTTACATAATTGAACTGATGTTCTTTTATTTTATCAAACGAAATGTTCAATTTATTCGATTCAGTTTCGATTCGCGCGGTCAATTTGCGCCCGCAAGGGAATGGAATTTTATTTATTTCATCTTGTTAAAGGCTTATTGCAAGCCAATATCATAAATATTTGAAATAATAAACGAAACTTTTTCTTGAGAACTAATATTTTACAATACAATACTCTTTATTGCACACCTCACATACTCGTAGTTTACAATAAATGTACAGTAACATAAACAAAGACAATAGAGGATTTAGTTTGTTTTTGTCTGATTCCAGTCACTCCTAAATATTTTTATCTACACATATGTCATAAAACCCTCTACGATGCGATCAAAAAGCGTAAATTATAGCCAGTTTATCTTTATGATAAACTAATTTGTTAGAAATTTCTTATCATCGAAAATGTTGTTATTTTATTGCATAATAATAACGTCGATATCGATTTAATAATGACATTCCAATTTCATACATCGGAAAACGAAGGAATGTGATTTGACCTCATATTAAGTAGATTTGACGTTTTATTGAGCGTGTCATTAAATGCCGTAATGGAGGTCGTCTTTATTTATGTAGAGTCTGGCTAGCCAAATTTTGTTGACAGACAAAATTTGTTGAATGACACAAATTGACAACAGACTTTTAACTTTTTTTTAATCATAGACAATTGGTGATACAACAAGGAAATTTGTTGTATCACCAATTGTCTATGATTAAAAAGAAAGTTAAATGTCTGTTGTCAATTTATGTCATTCATTAAAATTGTTCGGGATTTATAACGTGTTTATTTTAAATAATATTAATAATGACTATACCGAGTGAGGTCCGCAAACTATTATTTAAGCTCGTAAATAATTAGGACAATGTGCGAAGTCGAAATGAAGCGTGGTATAATGAAAAACTGCAATGTTTACAAGTCGTATACAATTTAGTAGGTTGGTGCTCTATATATATATTGATACTTTAAGTACTAGTTCTAACATTTGCCTATAACTTTGATTAAGTAGGTGTATTTATTAATACCTTAATCTCATAAACAGGGACGTGTGTACAGAAACGGATAAACTAGAACTTCTGGAAAATATAAATAAAATCAAAACGTTGGAACGTAAACATTTGTGTTTGTCCTAGACTGTACTTTACGTAGTGGTAGAAATTATGTGCGCTGACTTTGAGTGCACGTCAACGTTTGTTTAATTTATATCCAGGCACCATACGTGTGCACAGAAAATAAAAAAAAAATTCTAGTATCAAAACTATAATTCCTACTACACAAAGTGTGACCAGCCCAAGATTTTTTGAAGTTCCCGCCAAAAATTTGTGTAATATTTCAGTAGCCAGACTCTAGCAGTCATATAAACTACTATATAGGGTAGGACTGTATTTAATAAATTAATGATAATTTATTTATATAACTTAATTATAATTGCTTACATGTATGTATAGGATGATGGGTCGGCTTAGGAGCAGTACCAACAGCATTCTGGATGTCATTGCAGAAAGGCCTGAGAATCCTATACTGGCGCATTGGATTCGCCAAATTATAGGCTTTCTTAAATTTAGAAAATAGATTAGGTTATAGTTATTAGGTCATATACTAGGTGTAAAAATTAACATTAGTTCCTAAGTTATACTAACAAATATGGATGCAAATCTGAAATAAATATTTTCAATTCAATTCAATTCAATAGGTCTTCAGGTCTATTACACCTTGCATGAAATAAAGCACCAGAAGATGAATAGAGAAACGTAGACAGTAGTTATTTTTAGACACAATTTATATTTTAAAAGCCGTATAAACTATAAAGAGTAGTAGTAGGTAATTTGATCGTGACGTCACATGCTAGTGTTTCATATAAATTCCATAGTAGCAAAATCGTTTTGACAGTTCGAACAAAGATACTGATTTCACTAGCAGTTAAATACCATAAAATGGGGTGAATAGGTGCAAAACTGACATTCAAACCTCGATAATATTTTATTTTTACATATGCAAACTGAATGGTGTATATGTTGCAGTCAAAAGTGTGAACTGGTCAAAAGAACTTTTAACCGACAAAAACAGGCAAAACTGCTTTTGACTGAGCATGTTGGTCAAAAGTAGTTTTACCTGAAAATCATACCTATTTCTGGCAGCAGTTTCGTTTTTAGGGAGTAGCAAAAAAAAAAAATAACCCTAACCTACCTATCTCTGGGAACAGTTTCGTTTTTTGGGCGTAGCAAAAAAAAAATAACCCTAACCTACCTATCTCTGCGAGTACTTTTGACTGATAGTAACAGTCACAATTACTATTAACCAATGATTTTGAGGTAAAACTACTTTTGACCAACATGCTCAGTCAAAAGCAGTTTTGCCTGTTTTTGTCGGTTAAAAGTTCTTTTGCCCAGTTTACACTTTTGACTGCGACATATACAATAAGTGTTCCGGACGTTTGTATTTTAGTTTTTATTTTATTTGGGGTAGTTCCATTTCATAACTTTGACGATAAACAGGAAATCCCACCGTACCTCGTAGTCCCTCGTATTTGGGGTGAGTTGGGTGTTCATACAAAGGTGATTTTGGAAGATTGTTGGATCGATTTTTTTTTATTATGAGTATTACTATAGCTCCATTTTAAATTGGAATTCATTATTTTTGTAGCAGTAGCCTTAAAATCCCATCTCACCCCCCTTTCTCTCCCCATTCATAACCCAACTCTCCCCGCGAACCTTACTCACCCCATTTTACGGTACCCTATTTTACAACATACAAAAATCAAATTGATTCACAGTAGTCATCAAATTCAATTAGGAAACAACCAAAAACTAAGTTGAGCACGTTTTTGCACTAAAAATTCTAAATTTCTAAACTCATTTAGAATTTTTCATTAATAGCTCTTTTGACTTGTTAAAGAAATAAACTAAATATTTAAAAAAATACCATTAACGTAAAACATTAATCGACGGGTATTTTTGAATGATTCGAGTCTAGTTTATGTTACCTATTATTTTTGCCCAAAATTTCTAATTGTAATGTCGTATCCAATTGACCTTAACATTTAAGTTCAGAGATGCTTGTTAAAAAGTTTTTGGCATGGGCAGATTACTTTTAGCGAACCATTGGTCCGAACGGTCCGTGGGGTACCTATACTATACATGGCCGTACCGCGAAAAACGATAATCGAAATTTGTTTATCTGCATCTCTATCCCTCGTATATGCGTCCTGCGTATTATGCAAGTGTTAGAGAGAGATATTCAGGCCCCGTTATTTGACTTTGAGCAACTTATAGTATTTTGTGCAACAGGTAGGTTCCTAAAGGTTCTTAAAATCCAAGGGCCGCAGGTACAAAACGAGATGTCGAGTTTTGTAAAAACAAGACCAAGATTTTGAAGATATACATACAGGCCTATTCGGATTTCGAGATAATCACAAGATCTTGAGACGATTTAGAGACCAACTAGATCTACATTAGATATCGACTAGATGTGACTTGGATATCTAAGTCATAACTTGTCGAAATCGTTCAAGAGGACCTCCAGAATCGCGGAAACGTCAAATTTGACATATCTATCTTACAAATATCTTTAAATTATCCGTATCGTAACTTGTTGAAGTCTAGTAGACATCTAATTCATTTTCCGAATCGAGCCGCTAGTCATATCTTGTATGGACCGTTGCATACAATATTTCGGAACACGGCGGAAAGAAGTTGATATCTCGAGATATAAAATTGAAGAAATTTTAACTTCATGTAATTTTATCAAAAGTTCAAAGTTCTGTTACAAGTATTGGGAAGAAGTTTTATCAACTTCTTCCCGCCATGTACCGATTTTTATAAAGATAAAAAAAAACACCTAAAATGATAAATTAAATCGATGCACACATTATTAGACTAAATAATTTTGTATAAATATGTAGTTAACATTACTTCCCAAGCTTTGTGATCTATTAACACAATTTAATGTCAAAAATCACAGACCAGTATAAAAAAACGCATTTAACCGATTTGCAAGACCGAAGTGATCCCATAAGGGCACCGTGAACAAAGTTTTGTACGGTGCTCTAAAAATTGGGACACTGAGCACTGGGACGTTATTCTTCCGTCACCGATTTGTTTGACCATAAACATAACTTCCTTATTTTAATTTACAACTTACCTCTTTTCATTTGGTGGCTAAAATATAGCGCGTATAAAAACCCTCACAGAATATCGTATGGAGGCAAAACATTTTTAACAGCCAAGCTTTTGGTCATAAAACTCATAAAAGGCCACTTTTTTATTGTGAGGTATTTTTTATTAGTTAAACTGATTTATAGGCAACTAGGTTCAGGAAACGTCAAGCGTCCAACTCAAGCAAATTTCCGGTTTTTTCAAGAGCTGGTAATTTTATACAGCACTTACCATTTATATAAAATATTTTTTCCAGGGATCCCTTAAATATCACTGAAAGGTTAAGAACCAATGTTAGATAATGAAATCTTATAAAAATGAAAAAATCTTAGTGTATTATTAGTTTCATAATTATGTTTCGTCGTTATTTATATATATATAGGTGATTAATATGTTATTCGTAATTTATTAATTGTTTTGCTGTTGTAATTGTAGCACCGCTCACAATCTCTCTGCTTAGCCTTAAGGTTGACTGGTACAGAATGCCTTATGGCATTAAGTCCGCCTTTTGTAATATAAGGTTTTTTCTTTTGTGCAATAAAGATTAAATAAATAAATAAAAATAATGCTTCATGCTTTATTTGTTCTGTCCTTCAATTACACATATATGCATCTTGATACGAACCCCTTACCTCAGTTAAGGTTTATACACATATCCTACGTGACACCTAAGACAATTCCTACCACTATAGACGCCTAACACAATAGACGCTCCAATTCAGTTATTCCCTTTTGCTCTTTCAACAAGAGTCCGAGTCAACAAACAGTTGAGCCCTTACAAAGCTGAACAAGTCGCAGCACTCTCAGTAGTCACCAAAAGGGCCTAAATCAACTTGAAAATCCAGTGACTTGCTCCCTTTTAACATGCCTCTCTCAGCAAACAAGCCTAAGTCAGCCGGACCATCTTGTAAGTTACTCTCTTTTAAACCGGAGAGCAGGGTTTCATCAAGACGCTTGCCGCAATGTACGGGCGCGGTGAAGGTAACTCGGTTTGCTCTGCACTTGGTTCGGGCTCATTTCCTGTGCCCTCTTGACGTGGGGCATGATTCCTGTGGACTAACGAGCTGTGGACTATAATCACTACACCTTATAGAACGAAGTCCCCCGCCGCATCTGTCTGTTTGTGTGTATGTATGTTCGCGATAAACTCAAAAACTTTTATCACCTGTCAATAGAGTGTTTCTTCTGGAAGGTTTCGTTGTATAATTTGTTAAGGTTTTGTGTAACCCGTGCGATGCCGCAGCGGGTCCTATAACATTTATTTATAATTATTATTTGCTTCCTCTTACCCCTAAAGTCTGAACCAGCCCTGTTTTTCTTCCTTGTTTCAAATATAATTTACTCGACTCATATAGAAAATTACATATTGTCTCCTTATTAGTTCTAAATAAGATAAGATAAGATAAAGTAAAGTTTATTAAGCTCAAATTATCTTATACATCATTTCTTAAGTTATGTTACACAGGATTCTCTTTCCAAGATCAAATAACCAATCTAGCATTGTAAACTCCTCCTAGCAGTTTGTAACACCTTAATCTACTACGCGTTTTCGTCCTTTCACTATTGCTAAGTGGATTTGCCTTTGTCCAATCTATTTCCCGATGTTGAACTTGGTAATTAAGTAATCCAGGATCCCGTTCGAAAATATCCTGGGACTTTTGGTAATTTGGTAACAACTATATTTGGTAATAGTATGGACGCTAATTCAAACTTACGTTTTGATGTTAGAATCATGTAATTTTGTTCCAGGATTACCAACATATATTTACTTCTCAAAATGTGGCTGAACGTAGAAAAATATTATATATTAAAGTTTTTTTAAATAACTTAAACATACTTTTACTTTAATACTTTTAAATTATATGTAAACTAAACGCTTATACGCAAGTTAGCACAGCCCTTAAACTTAAGTACGTAAGGTCTTTTAGACAGGCGAGCGTGTATACAAGTTTACGTCTTATTCTCCAAGAAATTAGTCTCAAAATGCAGTAACACGATTAAACTACGTGTCTAAAGCCCAGACACCTAAAAATACCAACTTTATTTTAGTCTAACCACACCCTCACCCTTAAATTACTTTAAGATTCAAGCTACGAGTAGCGACCTTCGCAAGGTACTCCTTACTGTAAAGTACTTTAGTAAATATAATTATGTTACATATACGTACTTATTTTGGTGTACCACTGCTGGGCAAAGGCCTCCCCTCGTTTTCTCTACTCGACCCTGTCATCGGCATAGGCTAGAGAAAAAAAAACCGGGCAAGTGCGAGTCGGACTCGCGCACGAAGTACCATAATGCAAAAAACGGCAAAAAAAAAAACGGTCACCCATCCAAGTACTGACCCCGCCCGACGTTGCTTAACTTCGGTCAAAAATCACGTTTGTTGTATGGGAGCCCCCCTTAAATCTTTATTTTATTTTGTTTTTAGTATTTGTTGTTATTTGTTGTTATAGCGGCAACAGAAATACATCATCTGTGAAAATTTCAACTGTCTAGCTATCACGGTTCGTGAGATACAGCCTGGTGACAGACGGACGAACGGACGGACGGACAGCGGAGTCTTAGTAATAGGGTCCCGTTTTACCCTTTGGGTACGGAACCCTAAAAAAATACGTACCTACTGTAAAAGATAGATGGCGAAATGTTTGGCGAAACAACCGTCCAGAAATTGTCAGAATTTTTAGGTTGATATCAGAACTTTGGTCGGCCATAATTTTTTTTCATATGGCATCCCTGTTCATATGGCAACTGTGGACCACAGTAAGCAAGTGCGCAACTGTTCACGGTCAAGACAGTATGTATTGAACCAAAATAAGATGACCATATAGAATAACCATATCGAATTGTTAAAGCAGAATGGCCTCCTTAGAACTTATGATATAAATCTAAGTTAACAAGCAGTAATTGCTAAGCTCGGCTGATTAGTAGCCGGGCCCGAACATAACACGGTCGTTCACCTTCGCGACATGTTCCAACTAGTTGGAAAGGCTCAAAATGATTTTTAGTTTCAAATAGCCTCCAACCGCATGTTTTACGCCTCCAGGAAAATGGAGCCCAATTCAGATTTTACGACTTGTTAAAATATTGATGCTGATCGTATACATGACAGCTGTCTTAGAGTTAAAGGAGCAATGTCGCGTTTAAGGCTACCTCTCCACTGAGGAGGAGACCAGCGGAGATGATACGAGACGTGCGGGAATCAACCCAGTAGTAAGCGCAGTAATCCAGCGTAGCGAACCTGCTATCTTTGAATAAAGTGAAATAATCATTGGTATAATTTTATTTAGAATAACACTTTCAAACTTCTGAGTTAGACAGTAAACTCAATCAAAATAGAAAAGTTAGTGCATGACAAAAACCCTTAAAACTTTACAGCAAATCTTTTTATCGCCTGGAACTTTATACAAACATCGTAACACGTAGGTAGATTGACAGCTACATGAAAAAGAATTTTACTTCAACCATCTAACTGTGCGTTCTCACTGCATCTTTCGTGATTCGCTACAGTTTTCAAGTTTTCCTATAAAAAAGTTAACCACAAATAAGGAATAGTGACGGAAATTCTTGAATCTATGGATAGGTATGTATTTTTAAATCAGTTTATTATTATTTATTATTTATTATTTATTTATTGGAAAACCAACAGCACATGAAACATATTAGCACTATGTATAAAAATCGAAGGCCAATTATAGGTTTTCACAGATAGAAATTACATAGAAGATAACTTCGCTAAGTAAGTATATATAGTTTACAATTCTGCGTAGACTAAGCAAGTACATACATAAATTAAGAATAAAAACTATTGAGGACAAAAATCATTACAGACAAGATAGAAAGGTCAAGCTCACTCAAAGAATTTAAGCGTTAAAATACGTCGTATAGACTGCGTATTTATATTAAACACATCAATATCATGCTCTCTTGACAGACTGTTAAGTGTTCTACCCGCACGAATAAGGAAACTGTTACGTCTGTAATTCGAGGATGCAAAGGGAACAGAAATAGGGGGATAATACCTTTTAACTCTATTAGGAGTGTTGAACACAATACTACCTAGAAGATCAGGACAGTCAATGGTGCCATTCGTAATTTTCAAGAAATATATAATGTCAGCAATTTCACGTCGCTGTGACAAAGGTAACAAATGGTGTTTTTTGCACACGCTAATATAATTAGATGAGTTATATGGGGTACGTAATTTATAGCAGAGAAACTTTATGAATTTTCGCTGAATCCGCTCGATCCTATCTATATAAACGTTGTAACAGGGGTTCCATATCTGGGAAGCATACTCGAGTTTGCTTCTTACAAATGAACAATATAGGATCTTGAAAGTTTTTGCCTGTGTAAAATCGGAACAACTGCGCATTATGAACCCAAGAGACTTAGTAGCGCTCTTCACAATGCTATCAATGTGAGCGTCAAATAGTAATTTGGAATCGTGTATTACGCCCAGATCTCTTAGAAAAGATACTCTTAATAAATATTGATTATGTATAGCATAAACAGAAGTGATCGGTGATTTCTGACGTGAGAAAGTAACTACATGACATTTAGATGGGTTAAGATCCAACTTATTTTCTCTACAGTACATACCAAGACGATCGAGATCGGCTTGTAATAGAGCAACATCTTGGACTGATTTAATCTGAGCAATAATTTTCATATCATCTGCGAAACAAAGCAACCTAGAAAACTTAAAGCATACAGAGATATCATCAATGAAAATATTGAAAAGCAAAGGACCGAGCAAAGATCCTTGTGGGACACCACTCGGGACATTAACCCAACTAGAAACATAATTACTTATAACAACAGCTTGAGATCGGTTATTAATATATGATGAGAACCACCTCAACAGGTCACCATTTATCCCTAAGCGTTGGAGTTTCACAATAAGCAACTTATGATCAATACGATCGAAGGCTTTACTATAGTCTGTATAAATGACATCTACCTGATTACCTTTATCCATTGCCCCTGTAATAAAATCATTTAGTAGCACCAGGTTGGACACCGTAGATTTTCGCTGCATAAAACCATGCTGACTATGATTAAAAGAATGTTTAATAGCATCATAAACTTGAACATATACTAATTTTTCAAACACTTTAGCTAAAATACATAATTTAGACACAGGTCTGTAATTAACGATTTCTATCCGAGACCCTTTTTTGTAGACAGGAGTAATAAACGCAGATTTCCATACATTAGGAACAACACACTCACTAAGTGACCGTTTAAACAACAGTTCTATAGGCTTCAATAGACCTTTAGCACAATTCATTAAGAACTGAGCCGGAAGCTCATCAGGACCTGCAGATTTAGAAGGGTCAAGGGTAAGAAGCAAACGAAGGATGAAATCCGGATCAACTTCGATCTTAAATATATCGGTTGGTGAGTTCCAGTTACCATTGTAAGACAATACATCTGAGCTATTGGTAGGAGCAGAAAAAGTTGTATAAAAATAGTCAGAAAATGCATTACATATATCTGCACCATTCGAAATCACTCTATCACCATACTTTAAAGAACTTGGTATACCATGAGAATTACTACGCGATTTAATATAGGTCCAAAACTGCTTTGGATTCCGAGCAATATTGCTTTCAACACGACTAATATATGTCAAATAACATTCCCGTTCTATTCTTTTAACACGGTCTCTTAAAATACAATAAGAAATATAATCAGACTTGTTACCATAAATTTTGAATTTTTTCAAATACTTACTTTTTTCTTTGATAACTTTTTTTAAAGAAGCTGAAAACCATGGAGGAAAAGTACCCATGTTTAGGACCTTATAAGGAATATATTTATCTCTTAATTTTTTAAAAGTAGAATAAAAAAACTCAACGCATTGATCAAGTGATCGGCAAGAAAATTCATTTACCCAATTAATCAAGAATAACTCATTATTTATCGAGGTATAATCACCCTTGTTGTAATAATATTTATAGCGTGGTGCCGGTATAATAGACTTTAGCACAGAAAATTGCAAGGAAATAATTAAGGCTTCATGGTAAGGGTCAATTGGGACTAAGGGATCACAACAATTGTTAACGCACACGATATCGTTTGATAATATTAAATCTAATGTTTTGTTATAGCGATTACGGACCCCATTATATTGATGCAAGTTAAGCAAATTTAAATCATCATATTATTATGTTAAATAATGTATTCAAAACCACATGTCTGAACAAATTTTTAAATGATATAGCGTCATCATATACGATGTTTACGATCAGACCAGTAAATGTCCTAAAAACTATTATGACCCCAGTGTCCTTTACTTCTATTCGTGTAAACATATTTGTACTAATACCTATTTTATAAAAAAACGCCAATCCGTTTCGAAGGATCACGTACAATTTCGCACTAAGTTCTCGTATGAGCAGCAAGAAACAAACACAGAGTTTAATTATAAACAGACGTATGTTTATTTAATCTAGATCCTCATAAATACAATAAGTTTCATTCTATGTTAAATAAACGTTTGAGAGATGTACGATTTCTGCGGTCGTAACAGCACCATCTACCGGCATAATGGGTAAACCAGTTCCGTTAAGAGTTTGCACAAGATTCTAATACTTATGGATAAGAGTTTTTATACGCATCTGATATCCCGATAAAATTTTTACTTTAATCATCTTCAGATTCAGATTCAGATTCAGATTCAGAGTTTTATTTGCTTAAACATGGTATTTACAATAGGTCTTAAATACTAATAAAATAGAGCTACATGTTTGGTCATAGAGACATGCAAATATTGTGTGATGTCATGTGTGTCGCATGCATCATATTTAAATTAAATTAATATTTTAGTACTTACTAACTAGGTAATCCTATAACTATGAATATATGTCGTCATTAAGATATTCCTGAATGGTGTAGTAGGCCTCTTCCTAGCGTTGTCCCAGCTTTTGCCATGGTTCTGGAAGCCAGGGTTCTGGCTGGTATCATGGAGTTTGTTGATAAAAAATTGTCATTTTAGCTATGTTCCAATGTTCTGGAAAGTTTTCACGGTTTTTGCCACGGCTCATGGGAGCCTGGTCTGCTTGGCATCATGGCATTTGCCAGTAAAAAAATATCATCTTAGCTATATTTAAACACAGCAGAAAACACACACACACACACACACACACACACACACACACACACACACACACACACACACACACACACACACACACACACACACACACACACACACACGAACACACACACATATACGCGATAGTATTCCTTGTATAAACTTAGTTTTAATTACTTACTTATAAGTCATGTACTTAAGATTCAAAATTGTTAACCCTATGTGGAAGAGCGGTTGTCTCTTAATACAGGCATCTTGAATAGGTACTTAAAAAGAGGCACCAGCATGGATACTGAAATGTTACTTTATGTTACTGAATAAACTTTATTACTGAATATATTTATCTATTTATTTATTATATGGTCCCAGGAATTGTTCTAAAAAAATAACCATTATGGCCATTATGACCTCCGTGTCCCACATTTCGTGTAGACATTGCGGTAAATATACATGTATGGTTGGGCATACTCTTTAATTTCAATTGGCGTTTCATCATCTTTCTAGCGTTGCCCCGGCCTTTGCCACGGCTCATAGGAGCCTGGGGCAACATGGCAAAAAATTGTCATCTTAGCCCCAGTATATTCTGAGAAAAAAAATAACCATTATGACCCACATAGACCGTTTCGTGGCATTGCGGTAAACGGTGATTTACGATTTTCCGCGTTCCTACGGAGGCGGAACTAAATAAAAATTGTTCGCAATTATGTTTGGGACAAAAGAAATGAGCAATGCTGTTTACAGTTGATTTCTTCGGTAATGTTGGGAACATAATCTGGTTAGGAATCAAAAGAAATACGGTGATTTAAGTCAACCACCAAAATAATCGGAAAATAAATTCAATTACTTACTTATATAAATATCAGCTGGTCTTGATTTTTAAGTACTTAGTATTAAGTTGGTTCTATTCAACTATGCTGAGAAGTTGAAAACGTCAAAATCCTGTACGCATCAGATGAAAAAAAGCGATTACTGGATATAGCGGATATTGATTTCAGTATTTTGGACTGTTATCGCAAATTTCATTTAACTAAGCATAATTTTAATACCTCTTGCATTGAATAATGGTCCCTATTATTATTCAAGTGTCTTATAGTTGGGTTTAATTTAAAAAAGTAATCGATAAACGTATTTTTCGTATTTTATGGTATGGTAATAAATTAATGTGCTAAAGTTCCATCCATTCCAAAGTGCAAATGAATACAAATATTTTACGTGACAACTGTCATAGTTACCATCATTCGACGCGAGAGGTATAAGTATTCTTATTAGGGAATGCAAACCGGTTTTCATTAGTATTAAATTTCAGTGTAACCGGTTAATAACCGGTTTTGTTTCATATAATTAAAAACCGATTTACATTCCTTAATTCTCATCTCGTTCCTGAACTTTTCAACATATTTCTATACCTCCTTTCAACCTCCTACTTCTCTCTCTCTCTCTCTAGATATCATGATACACATAAGGCCTATACAGGGCGTTTTTTGAACAACTAGCCATATTGTGCAAGGTGATTAGGTACGTCATACTGAACAACTTTTTATATGGGACCAACCCCAAAATCCCAAACAAAAATTTGGCCTTCCCATAGAAAACGTCGACATCCACTCGACCAAAATGTATGAAACGGCCAAAAAAATTTTTGTGATTTCGGACTTGGTCCCAAAGAAAAAGTTGTTAGTATGGCCTACCTAAATCATCTCGCACAATATGGCTAGTTGTTCAAAAAACGCCCTGTATAATTGAGGGGCGAGACGAGTTAGGTACCTACCTAAATCTATCCTCATCTTGAGCACGTCTACACTGCTATGTAATCAGGGAATTACCTGCTCCATTGGACGGAAGTGTAATGCCGCATTACCACCCTTGAAGCCCTAGCATAACATGGTTGGGGTAGGCAGGGCGTAATCCTGCTCGTGAACTTCGCTTACCTAGTTGTGTTTATACTAGCCTTTGTCCGCAACTTCGTCCACGTTTGTTTAACACATTCATTGCCACTAAGTGCTACGGATGACGCTTGTAGCGCGTAGCCACGGTTTCGCCGTATGTAGCGCGTAGTCGCTACGAACAGTGTACCTGACAGTCGGGTTCTTGGCTTGGTCGGGGTCGGGTTCTGAATGTGTTAAAAGGGGACTAACGCAAAATTGTAGGTTTTATATTGAATTTTTACGTGTTTCGATCAAGGGCAAATGCTATGAGGAAAATCATACGGAAACTGATATAATAATATTTGCAAGGGCAGATTCCAACTAAAATCTTAAAAGGTCAAAGTTGGCTTGATAAAAGAAATCACGAAAGTAACATGACTGTCTATGTTTATAATACATAAGCTAGTCACATTTCGAGGAATTTGATAAGGATTTTTTTTATAAGATAGGTATATATTTTCAATGCCTTCATGAGCTTACCGTGGAGCTTAGTCAGTTCGTGTAAAATGTCCTATAATATTTATTTAGGTATTTAATGTAATTGAGATAAAAGGTTAATTCAAGCGATAGCTATTTCTTCCGTCGCAAGGTTCGTGCAGCGCCCCATATCTTTTCTTTCCTTCTACTTTCCAGGTTTTACGCCCCCTATAAATAAATATGTATAGAACATTACCAAATAATTCCAGTGTGTACTCTTGGGCTTGCCCGTTTTATGAAAGTGGGATGAACAACTATCCTTAGAGCTTACCGATTTTTCATTTCATCAAATATAATTTTACATTTTGCCATCGTGTCATATTCAAAAATCTTACCAGGGTATTTTGCTTCTACATTATTAACTAGGGCTACTGCTAGCCACATAGAATGTTACCTCGTCAAAATTCCGTTACTACAAAGTTCCCTGCAAAAATGTCAGCCGAAATGTTGGCCAATAGTTTGGCAGCGGGCTCAACTGCAGAGCTTGCCACATTCCACTATGTCACTCAAACGAGCTGAACATTCAAATATACACTCTAAAGCTGTCACTGTAAAGTCCAGATCAGCTTATGGAAGTTGGAACTCACGAAACAAGGCTAACGTAGTCAACTTTACACTTTAATATGTAAGCACGACGGTTGACTTTTGAATAAATTTAGTTGGCAGTTTGATACAGGTCATCAGGTTTCGGGCACGTGGTTTTAACTCTGTCGTGTGTCCGGGTCATAGTTTCAAAGGGTAAACTGACTCTCATTGGAGCGAGCGGGTTTAGGCAGTTTTCGAAATACGAACTCTGGGCTGTCAAAGTTTAGCTGCATTTGGATTTTATTGAATGCATTCTAAAATTGCTTATACATTTACAGTTTATCACTTGATATTGCATGTATTATTTAAGTAGTGTTAGCCAGACTGTGCCAAATTTGCAAATCGTGCAAAGTACTACAAGAGTTTGGTAGAAAGACCTATTTTTAAAATCACTTCAGTAAAAAACAAGCATATGACGGTATTTGCATTAAAAATATTTGCATTTAAATTTTCCAGTTCTACGACGTATACTAGTTACGCTGTGCGAAATGTATGAACCCCTCGACAATTTTTTTTATACCACGTCGGTAGCAAACAAGCATACGGCCCGCCTGGTGTTAAGCAGTCACGGTGGCCTATGGACGCCTGCACCTCCAGAGGATTTACATGCGCGTTGCAGACCCTTTAAAAACTTCCCTCCCTCGGCAATTTATTCTTAAGCTGAGTGTCTCATAAATCTCATAATTTTAATATTCTGGCACTTTGACACATTAAAAGAAGATGCGAAGAGGAAGAGACAGTAATACACCTAATGTATGAATGTCACGCCCTTGCCTGACAGAGAATGAAGGACTTTGGAGCAGGCTATTTAGAACCGTTGGAATTGAAAGCGCTGCCCATGAGCTGCATCATCCGACATCGAAAAAGCTCTTGACTAGGCAAAAGGCGGCTCTTGAGGGAACGATTACACAAATCCCGGTGGCTCGAAATATATCCGTAAGGGCTCCCGAAATAATAAGACAAGGATAATATTATAAGCTGTAGACGTAAAGTAGTAGTAGTAGTTACCGCAAGCTTTATTTAATTAATTACACTCCACCAGAGACCGCCTGACAGAACCATTTTATCTACCCATATAACCCCGGCCTAACAAACAACACAGACAAATAATTAAGCATGAAACCATGCAGTTAAACCACATTTCATGCTCGCTTCCGTTTCGAATAACCGTTATCTTAGCATGCATGCATGCGGCGCATGCCGGGGCACGCAACAAGCGATGCATGCGATGTCGACACCTTTTATTTACACACGCTAGGAGATCAATTCGGAATTAAACAACTTGTTTTTGAACTGGTTTTGATAAGACCTTGATAATCGTCTTGGTTGGCGGTCGGCAACCTCTTTTAGCAGCCTAGGAACATTTTAGTAGTTAGGTTAATAATTTGTGATTTTAGTAGACAAAATGTACCACATTGTCGTTTTGTCAAGTCGAGAAGAACGAATATACATACGGCACCACTTTAAAAAAAAAACTCGTATCTTGTTCTGTCAATCAAAAGAAAAATGTTGTATCTGAGGGATGTATGGGACGCATACAGAGTTACTGTTTTTCAACTTCGAGTAGCAGTATGAAATACGAGATTTTTCAAAGTAGTGCCGATATATCACTATGATAAGAGCGCTTTATTGACAATCGGCTTTGAGTAAATTTTGTCTGAAGATGACACAATCAACAAATTTTAAAGATATTAAAAATAAAATCAAAAATTGGGAGACGTAAGCCTGACACGACTTTTACTTCATTTCGCATGCACCAATCAGCGAGAGCTATCTTCGTGGTCGTATCAAAACAAGCTCAAAACTATAACAAGTTATTAAAGCCGAATTGGTCTCTAGGTGTAAATTGGAAAAACGGTATAGTTTATTGTAAAGTTCGTGGAAGGCTACGGGTATGGTAGGTAAGAATTTTGTTTGCATGCGAGATTAATAGGTATTTAGTTATGGCGTAAGTTCTGAGAATAAACGAATAATAAGCAATAAATGGTAGTGTGAAAATACCAAAGTTTTGTTTGGTCCGATTTTTTTTTGTAGTTTTTTGTCATCAAATTTTGATAAAATTAAGTAATTTTGAAAAGCTTCTCATTTTGGGCGGAATAAATATGAAATCTTAATTAGCGACAAACATATTTGTAATTTTTCTTTGAGTTAAGTACCAAAACCTATCGTTTTAAATATATATTATGCTATATGTATTTATTGTACAGAATAAGAAACTCTTTATATCTACCAAATATAATCAAATAATAAACCAACAATATAATAAGCTTTTGGCAAAAATTTAATTTTTGGTACAAGCTTTTATCGCTGACTGTACTTTTCTTACGACAGACAACTAAACTAATACTCATCGAGACAATTCTAAAAACCCCAAACACAATTAGGTTGCGTTGTTTCATCACAGAGTTCCTATGGCCACCTCCTGTCTCCATCATCACATCAGTTCGACGGTACCATATTATTGTATTGTCATCAGAACTACATACAGCTGCCAATTTTGATGACGCTACGATCCTTGGAAGATGGTTAAATTAGTTAGCTTAGATTCCATATTACATAGTTAGTTACATACAGGTCGACCTAATAAAAGCTTGTTAAAAATCAGCCCGTTTATAATTCAATATTAGAGTTTGAGCTAAGAGATTATTATATTTTTTGTACTTATCGAATATTAACTATCTACAAACAGTTTTGAGTACCTATTCATTAATTATTATTCACTATACCACAGGTCATTTCAATATTCTTCCTTTTCTAAGCTCCCATAAACATTTTCTTTCGTAAAATGGGAAATCTTTTTAGAAAATAACAGATTCTTCGGAGAAAATTGACCCTTTCAAGATGGCGGTTTCCGTAAATCCGTTATTGAGTTTCAACGAGGCCGCGGTAATAGTTTATCTTACATTTTTATCAGTTTTATTAAAGTAAATTATGTTTTTATATCCAACTCGAGTAAAGGTTGCCACGGAATCGATATTTAAGTATTCAATCTACTCAGTTCTGCCGGATATTTGCTTATAGAGTACCAGTTTGAGAAATTTTAAATCATTTTGACGGTACATCCTACTGATAATATGTCGACTTGCGGCGAACATTGTACAAGCTTAGCATACTTTGGGGCTAGATCGATCTGTGTAAGTTTGTCCCCTATGAAATACAATACCAATTTGTATCCGGCACTTTTGTGCAAGACAATTCGAAAAAAAAGTTGCCAAATAAAAGGCAAGATATGCGTGTAGGTGTAGTGAAACTGTGCTGACCAAATAACAACTGACAAACTAGCTGACTCACTTGATATTTTGATTATAATACACATTCAAGAATAAAGCCCTAGCGATCTACCCACTGATCAACATTCAAATCTAAACCTTAAATCCTTAAAGATAAGGTCGTTTTTAAATATAAACCTGTTTACCCAAAAGTTTTCTGCATAATAGGCAACGTATTGTGCAGTTTATTTAGTTCCAAATCGCTGCATTATTCCGGCTGATTCGCATGTTCGGAACGTTTTTTGTCTGCACGGAAATGTTTTATTGTCCTTTTTGCTACGGTAGTCAGGGGGAAAGATGCCGAACAAAATTTCCTAAACAGTCGCCATAAGATATATCTGAACACGCTTCTGTTGTCAAGATGTTAGAGTGCTTGTTCAGATATTTTTGAACACCTCGACCGCTCCAATATATACGCAAGATGCCACGGTAAGCATTGCAGTAGCGCAAGTGTCGCTAAAGTATGAAGTGCTTCTGGTTTATAGTTATTTCATATTTGCCATTTCAAAAAAAATACCCCGCTTTCGAAGTTAATCCAGAGGATGATTCTGATGCAACTAATTGCTACGGTTTTAATCTTGTTTTGATACGATCTTGGAGATCACTAACACAGATTGGAGCAGGCGAATTGATATGAAAATCGTGCGTTAAGATTCGCACCAAATACCTAGACGATAATCAAGGTCGATAAACAAGACCAAAACCATAACTAATCGATAAATCTAAATTGGCCTTCAGTGATGTTCACGATCTAACAGACAATCTAATAGATATCAAAAAGAAACATCAATTCCCGTCAAATAATATCTTACTCTGACAAAAGGTAAAGAACACCAAATCAGTAAATTCAAATAATTATCACACAAAATTGACTCTTACGGCTCAGACATAAGAATCCGCATTGTTTGAATAGGTTGCAAAAAATGCAAATCACGGGGTAGTCAATTTAACCTGCAGCCGTCTTAAAGCTGACAGGGCGTACTTTGACGTATGAACTAGGGTTGTCGATGGCAGGAGAAAATATAGGGTTTTTTTTTAACCTCGAGGCCTAAATATTATACTGAACTGTTTTTAAATATTCAAGTCTGATATTTTTAATATCGCTAAAAGAAAACTTAATGGTATATACAGTCATGAAAGAAGCGCCTGGCGTCCGTTGGCTCGTTGGGTGGACGACGTCCGGAAAATTGCAGGTTACTTTTGGATGAGATTAGCTCAGGACCGGGACATCAGGTGGCGTACTAGAAGAGAGGCCTATGCTCAGCAGTGGGCGATAAAGGGCTGATATGATGATGATGACAGTCATACAAAATAGCTTAAGAGCCCATCAATTTGCACACTAGCGCCACTGCTAAATAATCGTGATGATGATGAACTCAAAACAAAAACGGCCGTTTTAACTTTGGACGCATAGATTGACGAATCCAGCAACATAAAAACTAGTATGATGTATTCAAAATGTACTTAAATACAAAATACAGTACGTAGCGGCCCCTTTTTTTAAATACCTGTCGTGAAATTTAAATAATCCCAATTATTTAGCAGTGGCGCTAGTGTGTGCACGTTTATGGGCTCTTAAATGTTAAATTAATAAAAAAAACTGGAATGCTACAAAAAAAGAGTTGAAAAAAAAGTTAGAAATTGTTATAAAATGGCCGTTCAATGGCCTTTACAGTACATATGTTTCTACTTTCCGTGCGTATGTCAAAAGTTTATAGGGTATATGTACCTACTGTAAAACGTTGTACTATACACGTGCGAATAGGTAATTTGCAACTCGTGTCGAAATTTATCGCCACTGTTTACGAATTTCCTCTTTTCCGCACGTAAATAACTAACCCATAGGTGGTAGTGAACGCTACAAGTTCAATTATTTTGTATGCATTATTATGGAGACGATGATAAAGTTTACACAAATCGTACAGAACCACTACCACCAGTTTTGACATTGATAGATACGCTCGCGTCTAAGTAACTTACTTTCTATGCATCTCGCTCGTACTCGCATTTTTTTTTTGGGAAAAACCATTTAATTACATACAATAAATATACAGTGGTACTACTAAACGAAATTAATAACTAGCTCAAATCTAAAATAGGCCCTTGAGGCATTGTACCAGGGATGCTGGCGGCATTTCCTCGCTGTATCGCAATGCTGATACGTTTGTGCGAGGTAGCCGCCAGCGCTTCGGTCACCAGTGACGTCAACCAGACGCTTCGCGATTTCTGCGAACAACTTATACGCGCTGGGACCCCATGGCCCTAGAGTTTCAACACCAAATGGTACAAAATGGTACTCTCTACCGAGGCTCTTATATTTGTTACGTTTTAGAATTTCGGCGCTTTCCGCCGCTCCGCCCGCTTTTACAGTAGTCCGTTGGAGGTGGGACGGTGCCAGTGTGTCTACGCAGGTAGCATCCCACACCAAAATCCGTCCCAAGCTCCAAGGAACGAAGGACACCCCATCGGGCATATTAGTGCAAGCGAGATTTATAGAAAGTAATTTACGTAGACGCGAGCGTATCTGTCAATGTCAAAACTGATGGTGGTAGCCATACTGGAGCATGTAAATGTTTGTATCAACAAAATAAATTAAAAATCACAAGGGATTATTATTACTATCACTACACTTTATAAGTTATAAGACAAAGTCCCCCGCCGCGTCTGTCTGTTTGTGTGTATGTATGTTCGCGATAAACTCAAAAACTACTGAACGGACTTTTATGCGGTTTTCACCAATCAGTAGAGTGATTCTCGAGGAGGGTTAAAGTGTTTAATTTGTTAAGGTTTTGTGTAACCCGTGCGAAGCCGGGGCGGGTCGCTAGTTAAACCAAAGGTTTACTGGAAGAGATCCCTCAAAGGGATAAGTTCGCCTTTGTACTTCTTACTAATTGTATGTTATTTTTAATATGTCTTTTTGTACAATAAAGAGTTTACAACAACAACAACAACAACTAAACCATATAATTAAATTATACATCCGACCTTTCATAGTGCTAATATAATATAGAACCGCTTTGAAATATTGCCAATTTAATGGAAAGGCAGAAACTCGTGAACAGAAAACGTTAGAACAAAAAATATATTATTAATAGCTCTGTCGACTGTTTGCGGCTGACTAGGTTACCTTTTTATTTGGATTCAATATTTAATTCTACCAATTTATCAATATTATTTCAGTCAGTAAGTTTTTGCGATAAATCAAACTAGAATTCTAACAGAATGTATCGCAGAAAAGTTTTACACTGGGAGCACGAATATTTTGCAAATTGTTACGGTTTTGATATTATTTTGGCCTTATCCTGAAAGTCGTATCAAAACTATAACAATATGTTAAATTTGAATCAACGTAATTTTTTTTAGAAAACTGAAATAAATTGTTAGATGTAAGTCCTGTCGGTACTTGCACGTTCCACTGTTATATGAATTTGAGTTTTTCCAATTAAACATATTATTGACAGCTTCCTACCCTAGTCGGTAGTGACCCTGCCTACGAAGCAGGAGGTCCCGGGTTCGAATCCTTGTTTGTGTTTATAACAAACGTTTATTCTTGAGTTATGGATATATTTTATGTAGCTATATTAAGTATTTATACATATAACTGTATATTACCAGACCAGGAGTACCGGAGGAGTACAGGAGTCCTGGCTCACTTTGGGTCGTTGCGTAACCGTAGTAAGTAACTGTATACCTATTACAAATACTGTCGTCGATTAGGTACCCATAACACAACACAAAAGTGCGGTGAAAACAATTAAAATCACTAGGTGGCATTATTACGTGGTAAAATAAAGATTTAATATTATTTGTATTCTTACCAGCAGCACTAATTTTAAAGTCATAAAAGGTAGGCGTAAGTAATTACCTACTTATTTACATAACAAGGTCTGAGAAAACACGCTAAGTACACAGTAACAAAATTCCGCCAGGCCTAAGGGTATAAGTGTGTGTTCTTAGGCCTCCTACGCAAATGAGCGACGATTAGCCGCCTACACATGAACCTAACACTTATGTGACCTTTCGTGTAAAGGCAAGGATAAAATTATGTCATATACAGATACAGTATAATAGGCTTCATCCACGTGATAAAACAAATGTCACATTTTAAAGGGAAGTGCTTCGAGGGATCGTTCAGATTAATCCCTGGCATTTTTTTCTCCCATCGCTCTACGCGACAACATTTCAATCTTCATCACTTCGATGCTAGTCATCGCTATGGCTGCTGCATGACGCAATGTTGGCGCAACTGCGTAGCGACGCCATTTTCCATAGCGCTGACTAGACGCCGATGCTCAAAAGACGCTAATGTGGGGTGGCCCTTAGATGGTTGACAGTCCTCAACTGTTCGTTTTGCCAAAAACGTTCTACCTCGCACAGCTGAACTGTGGAATGAACTGTCATCCGCGGTATTTCCAGACCGATACGGCTTTCAAGTGTTCAAAATAAGAGCGTACTCGCATCTTAAACGCCTGCAACGTACTTGTAATCCCTCTGGTGTTCCATGAGCGACGGTAATTGCTTACCATCAGGCGATTCACCTGCTTGTTTGCCTCCAAAATCATAAAAAGAACACCAAGTGATAACAAGAGAGGGTCACTGCCATTAAATAATTATGAAAAATAATCAAGACAAATGAAGGGCTTAAAGGACGGCAAAAGACATGTAAGTACAATATTTATAGTGGTAACCTTTACGATGATATCTTTGAACTTCTAATTTATAACTGGTCATTTACGCCCCTTGAGCTAAGCTGTTTTTGCAAACTTATAGTGCAAAAATTGGGTAGTAAAGGCCACTTTTTAAGAGATATCGAAATTTTAACTATACAGAACGAAAGCGCTTGGAATTATGAACAAAACTGTATAATAATTCATTTTCGCCAAAATGTCCTTTACGCCAATTGAACCCAAAGGTATCGATATGAAGCTGTAACGTAGACAAATACCACCATTATTTTATAACATATATTATTATAAAAAGGTTTCGTATACCTGCACAGGGGAAGATTACAACCATTCTTACTTATAAATCAGCGATTACTGACGCAGGTGTAGACCCAGCCTTTCCCGCACACGTGTAGACCCAACCTTACCCGACCTTACTCACTCGAGGAATGCTTACCTGGAAAGGAAAAGAAACTTTATTAGAAAATTGTCTTCATTCTAAATTGGGATACCTAACATGGGTAACTGTTATGTTAGGCGTTTTTCTTATTGAATTCGTATACCATGGTAACATAGTAGCACGGCGCAGCCACCGCGCGCACTGGCCAGTGATAATAGTAGTTTGTGTTACAAGGGATGAAAATGATATATGTCCGTCTAGGGCGTACATTGAATCCTGAATGAAGCGATGGATTCTAAAGTAGAATCCTGAGCGTAATGAGGGATTCAAGTCTTAACGCCCAAGACGAAATAATTTTGATACCGTGTGACACATACCTACTGCTTTTCACATAAAATATGAGGAAATTGTTATGTTCCAAAATACGTAATATTTGACCAAAAAAAATAGTATGCAAGAAAGAAAAAATCGTGTCCTAGAACAGAAAAGTACAACTTTGATCCCTCCTAGCAGGGAAGAAAAGTTCCACTTTGATCCCTCCTAGCGGGGAAGAAAAAGCCCTTTTTCGAATAGGTGATGTGAAAAAATTATACCCTTTTCACTATGTTTTGTTTTTGCTGGTCAATTTTGCTGGTCAGTTATTTTATGCCTATGAATTATTATTGTCGACTAATACACACATGGCGGTTAAATGGTCAATTACCTAAATATACCTTTATTCATTAAAAACTGGTATTTTAACAGCACTTAACCCACATTTAAAAATTAAGTTACGAATCTGAAGGTTTTAGTTATAATTATAACACGATAACATCTCTATGATGGATGACGCTAACGAGCGCTTGACGTGCTAACTGCGCCTAGGCTTAGGCTATTAGTGTTAAACCTAGGTCTCATTTGTAAAGGATATCGTATCGGAAATGGGATTAAGCGGATAAATTGTTACGTTATATTTAAAAGTATGCATAACGATTTGTGCCACTTTGCTCTTTCCAAATGTATGTACATTCTAGCGACCGGCCCCGGCTTCGCACGGGTTACACAAAACCTTAACAAATGATATATCTAAACCTTTCTCAAGAATCACTCTATTGATAGGTGAATATTGCATGAAAATCCGTTCAGTAGTTTTTGAGTTTATCGCGAACGTACATACAAACAGACAGACCCGGCGGGGGACTTTGTTTTATAAGGTGTAGCTATTAAGATGTCTCGGTCTTTTTAGTGCCTACGCCAATTCTTAGGATTAGTTGCCAAGCGGACCCCAAGCTCCCATGAGCCGTGGCAAAATGCCGGGACAACACGAGGAAGATGATGAAAAGGGTAGATTTGTAGACTTGAGTCTATTTCGCACCAATGATTTTATTATTCCACACAAGTCTCGGTAATTAACGGCTATAGTTCAGATTTTATGGTGCGTCCTTTATCATAGACCGCCGTAGTTCACCTAGGTCAGAAACTGTTTAAGGGCACGCCTTTTTGCGAGCGAGTAGCGGCTAAACCCGAAAAACCTATTATAGTTACTAACCAAATTCATAGAACTTAGCAAACTTTTGTCAAATTTGATCTCCTTATAATAAGTCATATTTTTTTAGTTTTCAAGTGGACCCTAGGCTCCCATGAGCCGTGGCAAAATGCCGAGATAACGCGAGGAAGGAAAAGATAATAGGTAACTCATATTTTTTGCGCTCGTGGCCTAGCAGGAGCGTGCGACTTTCAATCCGGAGGTCGGGGGTTCAAATCCCGGCTAGTATCAATGAGTTTCTAGGAACTTATGTACGAAATATCATTTGATATTTACCAGTCGCTTTTCGGTGAAGGAAAACATTGTGAGGAAACCGGAATAACCCCGTAAGGCCTAAGTTTACCCTCTGGGTTGGAAGGTCAGATCGCAGTCGCTTTCGTGGTGCCCTATTGATATTCCGAAAAAAAATACGCCGATTTTTGTTTCGCCGACAACGATTCGCAGACGGGTTGTTTGGCAGAGTAACGATTCGCCGAATCTCGTTACGCATAATAGTCGTTTGCGAGAGTAGTCAATAAGCAGAACATTGATACGCATATTTACTATTCGTAGAATAATCATTTAGTAACTGTCATAATTACCCGAGAAACCATTGGTCGAAACACAATAGGTCGAATGTTCATTTGGCATTAATATTGAATGTTCGTTTTTTTAGCATTAGAAAAAAGGTAAACAATCTTGACGTGCCTTTTAATTGAAAAACTCTTATTAAAAATAAGTCATGGCAAATATGTAACATTCACGAATCTAATACGATCATTTATATTCTTCTGCTTTCATAACATAAGTAATACATAGTTACTGATTTTTAAAAAGCGTTTTTTAATTAAAAGACATGTCAACGTCGCTTACCTTCTTTCTAATGCTAAAAAAAATTATAAAATAAGGTGAGATTTCAATTATTGATGAAGTGCACCTGATGATGATGATTGTTGATGATTTTTTTAAAGCAGTATGTTTAGCGATTACTCCAGCACCCATGGTCCGATTTGAGTTATTCTTTTTTGTTTGAAAAAAGTTACCTGCGAGGTATTCCCATAATAATTTTGGTTCTGATCTGATGTTGTAATCCATGAGGAATTGACGGAACCCCTCCATTTTTAAGAATTACTTAAAAAAGTCATTGTTGTTGAAGGCTTATTACAGAGTCGAGGACTACTTGACAGACAAACATGCATGGTCCAAACCAGAAACTGTAATAACGACAAGTAGCAATTAAAAGCATTGTATTATGTGTAGAGTTAAAGGTGACTCAGCTCAGGTAAGAAAGCACATCAAATTGTATGAAAGCATCTCATAACAATCAGTCAGTTTCATATAATATGTATTCTCATTTCTTTTATTGGTTTTATTTTCTTTTCCTTTTGTAAGAATTTGATATGTTTTCTGAAAGAGCTACGTATTTGTATAAAGTTATGTACTCACTGAGTATAATTGCATGAATTCTATAGTAATTTAAATTGTATTTTTCTTAATTACTCGTAATGCATGTTAATTGTAAGATGTAATAATAATGTTTTGCAAAGATGTGTCCCGCCGAGTTTGTTGCCGGTCCCATATTGGGATACCCTCCTCCAATTGAGGGGGGATTTAAATCTTCTCGGGGCAGAGGTGTACGGTTGGAGCCGGTAAAGGTTTATTTGACGTTCATAAGCGCATTGTAATATGCCTACTTGAATAAACTATTTTTTATCTTTTATCTTATCTTTTTAAAGGCATGTGTATTATGATTTCGGTATTTTCTAAAGTAACTCAAGCATTTCCTCCTAAAATCCACCAATTTCATGAAGTGCAACTGTAGCCTTACCACGAGTTTGACACTACATATTCGCTAACTTCGTCGTAACTTTATATACATATACTTAACGCATTTACTTAAAAAATGATAATATTTTATTTCATTCTTTTGTTTCGAAAATAACGACTTATATGTAAAATGTGAAACGTTATTCGACTAAACATTGCTTAAACGAAACGATTAATCTGCCAAATGGAAATCGTCCAATAATAGTTCTGCGAATTTACACAGAAGCAAACTGAACGGTATGTGAACCAAGAGTCTACGTAACGTTAGTTGACCAGAAGTTACATTGACAAATAAATGACTCTGCGAAACGATGTTCGGCGAATCGTTGTTGGCGAATCGATGATCTGCTAAAAGTTTATCGGAGAATCATTAGGTACCCCGCTTTCGTAAAAGTGCCTACGCCAAGTCATGGGATTAGTTGACAAGCAGACCAAAGGCTTCCATGAGCCGTGGCAAAAATGCCGGGATAACGCGAGGAAGAAAATAGGTCATATTTTTATTGTAATCAATATTGATTGTCACAAAGTTACACCTGGCGGTCCAGCATAAGTTGCGTTCTCGCGCGCGAATCCATACTTGAAGTCGCGCTAGATGTATGATGGAATCGCGCGCGAGAACGCAACTCATGCTAGAGCGACTGTAGTCGCTGTAGGTAAGACGGCGCCTTACATTAACGGCCCGTAACTCAACGTGTTTTTAATCAAACTGCTGGAACTCTGCGGTTGCCGGTAATATAATTACTGAGCTAATTAATGGAATAAGTAATAATTTGATTATTGAAGCTCACGAGGTGCTGGGATTATTTTAATGATTATAACTGCGTACAGGCTTATTCTGATTGTTAACTGAATATGGATTTGTTATAAATATGATCTGTCAGTGTCAAAGTGAGATTAATTCAACCAAATGTGTTATATTTTAATTAATTTGAAATATAATTTTAACATTATTTTTTTATATAAACTGTTATAACAATCAAAATACGCGTCTAAGTTCTTATTCCAGTAGGTATCTTATTCCAAAAACAATTTGTATTATGTCTGGTCACTACAACTAGCTTACAACAGGTATCATTCAACCTTAAGATATTATAAAAAAAAAGAATTAAAGAAAAAAATATTTAAGTAACAAAACCTACTAATGTTAATTACTTCATCGTTAGAAAAGTTTCTCGAAAGCATTTGTACATTTCTACCAAAACCAAGAACACAATAAATTATTATTCACAATATCAGCACGCACAAAGGCAGAACATTTGTACTATTTTCCATCATTCTCGAACAATTTGCTTAAAAACCAACCTAACGTCTAACAACATAACGTTCAACTTTAAACTGTACAATATCAACAATATACGAGGTTGTTAAAATGAGACCGTTTAACGATCTAAGGCGCCCGACACAGCGAGTTTCCTTTGAATAGCATTCTAGAAATAAATAGTATTTCTCGAAAAACTACAAATAAAGCTATCACCGGTTCTCCAAACCTATCATCACATGCCGTTGGAATATCAACTTTATTTGAACCAGGTAAAGTATATTATAGTCGTTCTTTAGCATTGGTAAATAATAAAATTGGAACAAATGTGTCGTATACCGCAGCTTGCTTAGGTTTGCGTTTCAGTCAGTTGCATAACTAGGGCATAATACGTACCTGTACGGTTACCATCAGTTTGTCACGGACATAAACGCCGTCGAGAACGTAATTTACTTTCTATACATCTCGCTCGCACTCGTATATTAGTGCAAACGGGATGAATAGAAAGTAAATTACGTTCTCGACGGCGTTTATGTCAGTGACAAACTGTACGGTTACCATCAGTGTGTCACTGACATAAACGCCGTCGAGAACGTAATTTACTTTCTATACATCTCGCTCGCACTCGCATATTAGTGCAAACGGGATGTATAGAAAGTAAATTACGTTCTCGACGGCGTTTATGTCAGTGACAAACTTATGGTAATCGTACTGATGGTAACCGTACTGAGTTGTAGGTTGCAGTGTCCTAACATATGTCACTTATTTTGCATTGAATACCAATCAGCTACATTTTTTTGTATAAATATTTCGGAATCGCCGAGATTATTACTAGTATCTAATTTCATTACTTTTAAGGAGTATATTACTAAGTGACAATATCTTGCTTCAGTATTGAAGTAGCGTCAATGTAATTACACTATTCGATTGGAATGATGGCATCACAAATGATAGAAAGAATGACGGAAGATAATAAAGTTATTAAAATCTGTAATAATATTATAGATGTGTAAGTAACTCTATCCATTATAAATTATATACACATACCTATAATAAGTAAAGTGTAAATAGTAATTAAGTAACGAAATGACGTGTAAATGTTTGTTTCTTTTACCAATAAATTACTGTATCACTGTATCACTGTCTGTCTTTTGCTATTCACGCTAAACCGATTTAAATGATATTTGGTGCACTGAGAGAAAAATCACCACCAGGAATTAATAAACAGTTCTGTACTGGGGGAAAAAATGAAGTTTTAGTAGTAATCATGGAAGTTTCACTATTTCTGTAAAATTTATTTATTTCTACAAACAGCTCAGTAATACTAAATCTAATTTCAGCAAACAGACTTTAATAAATGGAGCATTAAACAAAGTTCAGTATTTGTTACAATCCATTTTTATTACTACTAAAATTCTCCGATTTTTACTAGTAAAGTTTGTGATTTTTGGAAAAAAGCATCTGTGATTTCAAGTTATGATTTTAGTAAATGTCTCACTTACATAGTTTTGTAATATCTAAAACACGAGTTCGCGGGAATAACATTACCCCATTTAAAATAACAATTCAGTTGTTACTATAGCGACATTACAAAGTTTACTGGTATTTAGTAGATAGACTTGTTGTGTTTATGTTCATTGTTGTACCAATCACTAAACGAGTTTTGTAATACCAACACAGCGAAACGAATGTTAGTGATTTTAGTAAAATTTACTACTCGCTACGTTCATTTGGTTAGAGTTAGTATTGTGTCGGATGTCGGGCGGGCGTGTCTCGTGTCTTCTTTGTTTAAAACATACTTAAGTTAAATAATAAATTTAGGATATATTGTGGGCCATGGACATATTAACCCGCGACCTACTGTGTAGTTGGGGTCTACAGGAATATATTGTTCTGCAACTTCGAGCTAGCTGTTGTTATTCTAGTGATAATGACATCATAGGTAAATCTAAACTGTTTGCAATTCCAACCTCCCTAGCACAGGTGCGCCGCGAGAGCATGTTGCGCGCGTAATAACTACTAGTCTCTTTCTGACTGTATGAATAAGAAAGGAATGGGTAGAATATCTCGACAGGCTTTTATAGTGCCTCTTTAGTACAGAGATATACTACCAAATGCTTTTTTATTCATACAGACAGAAATAGAGACGGGTAGCTACCACGCGCGCGACATGCTCTCGCGGCGCCCGTTTGCTAGGGGCGGAGGAATTGCAAACAGTTTAGTTTTTGCCTGTGACGTCATTATCTCTAGAATAACAACAGCTAGCTTGGAATCGCAGTACAGTTTAGTAAAACCTATGACGTCATCGTCTCCGATATTGCTAAAGCACGCTTAGAATTACAAAACGGTTAGTTTTCACCCATGACGTCATCACCTCCGATATTGCTAAAGCACCTCTCGGAATAACAAAACCAAATTTCTGAAATTACTCTAGCATACTTCAAATTACAAATATAGAAGTTGTATTTCCTACTAAATGGAAATTGCAAAAGTCAATTTGTTCCTATTAGTTGACTCTCCTTGTCCCCGGATTAAGTTTTATTTTTGTAATTCTAAGTGTGTTTTTGTTAGTTTTTTGTCTCAGTGTGGGGAGATAGTCTCTAACCCGGGAAAGGACAAAGTGAATAATCATCATCATTCCACGCAGATAAAATTGCGGTTAAACATGAAAAGGTAACAGACAGACAGAGTTGCCCACATAAAACGGATTTTGGCAGTAACAATTTTGAGTAGACATAGTAGATCAATTTTTTTTTTAACAAGCAGATACGTCTGCGAGCGATATTCCAAATTTTATATTAAAGGAAAAAATGGAAAAAGTTACGCCACCCCAAAGGCGTGTTTACATAAAGAAAGGAATGGAAAGATTTGCGATGTCCTGGTAGGCTTCCGTAGCTCAATGGGTTAAGAGCAACACACGGATTGTGGAGGATGCGGGTTCATCAAGTCCTGCCGGAAGCGTAACTTTTTCTTGAACTTAAGCTTGAACATGTCATGCTCGCTTAAAAGTCTTTGCTTACGGTGGCGTCGTTGATCGGGTCGCCACTTTCCCGAATGAAGGTTGAGGGAGGCGATGGCTGAGATACGCGTCATACTCGTGAACGGGTGCTGTCTGTGGAGACTGGTCTGTTTAAGCTAACACAAGCTATTATACTTAGTAACTTTATTTTTATTAATTAATTACAGTGAGACGCCTCATTCTGCTCTCGTATGTTTCTTTTGTCTTAATGAATATATTCATTATACAGGATATTGACTCTTGGAGACCCTATACATCTCTAATAAGGATAACTTGATCAACTATATAATCTTATAGTTCTGACACCTAGAGACATTTACACCTCTAAATATTATAGATTTTTTTTGTGTTTTGTATCTGTATTTTTTATGTAATTCGACATTAAGAGACCATATACATCTCTTAGTAATTCTAATACGTTGTTACATTGAATTGTTAGTTTTATTTTATAAAATTGTTGATGTTATTATTTTTGCTTGTATGTAAATTCAATGATGACGTGTAAAAGTGCCCTTGTGGCCTATTTGCTGAATAAATGTTGATGTTTGATGTTTGATGTTTCCATTTTTTCCTTTAATATAAAATTTAGACATAGTAGATCTACTCGTACCTACACAGATGCGTGTTTCTGTGAGATAACTGAGCATAGACTTTATCCTACCCAACTTTACCCTAAAAGTAAAAAGATACTCAAGTTCATTGACCCGAGGAAGATTCCGTAACATGGAACTCAAAGTATTTCAGATTTTAGTTGCTGGAGGCAAGATTAAAACTTGTCGAGCGTAGGCAGTTTTTACGGAAAACCTCGGCTTATAACTTTAGTAGCGAGTTGGTAAAAACGTGTTGGGATTTAATACTTTTTTTGTTAGAATAAAATTATTTATACACGAATATTTGGTGAAAAAATACTTGTTTTTTTACCTATATGTAGAGAATGAAATGAACTAAATTTATTTCGAACATGTAATCTAGATATCCTTTGGCCGCTTTGTTTTTAGGTTATAAATACATAAAATATTTTTTTAAATATATGTATTTCTGGAACAGTAAATAAATATGGTATGGTTTAAATGTTCAATAGGCTTTGAAATCCCTTTCAGTCTAATATTCTCCACATACAATTGCCTTTTTGATTATTGGTATGAAATCTTTAGGTAAATGCTTTATATATGTATCTGTGTACCGTGTATTCCATCATATAAACTTACTGAGTCGATTTAAATATATGAAGGATGACTCACACTAGAAATGTCCAGGTGCGGGCCGAGGCATTCGACACTTCTTTTTAGGGTTCCGTACCCAAAGGGTAAAAACGGGACCCTATTACTAAGACTCCGCTGTCCGTCCGTCCGTCCGTCCGTCCGTCCGTCTGTCACCAGGCTGTATCTCACGAACCGTGATAGCTAGAACGTTGAAATTTTCACAGATGATGTATTTCTGTTGCCGCTATAACAACAAATACTAAAAAGTACGGAACCCTCGGTGGGCGAGTCCGACTCGCACTTGTCCGGTTTTTCGTAGATGTGATCGCCGATCACCGATAACCCATCATAGAAAACGAAGTGTCGGACGCCTCGGCTCGGACCCGGACCGTTTTGGGAGATAAGTCATCCTTAACATTTCTCTTATTTTTGAGCTTATCGTGGGGCTTAGTCAATGTGTGTAAGAATGTCCTTATGGTATTTATTTATTATTTACTTATTGCTCTGGTCCGGATGACATCTGAAAACTGAAAATAAACTCGTAATCGGGTTAAAGTTTTCATTATTACTTACTTAAGAGCCATCAACGTGCACACTAGCGCCAGTGTTAAATAATCGTGATTATTTAAATTTAACGAATTATATTTAAAAAAGGGGGCCGCTACGTATGTTCTGTATTTTGTATTTAAGTACCTTTTGAATACATCAAACTAGTATTTATGTTGCTGGATTCTTCGATCTATGAACTCAAAACAAAAACGGCCGTTTTAACTTTGGACGCATAGATTGACGAATCCAGCAACATAAAAACTAGTTTGATGTACTCAAAAGGCACTTAAATACAAAATATAGTACTACTACTACGGCCACCTTTTTTAAATACCTGTCGTTAAATTTAATTAATCACAATTATTTAACAGTGGCGCTAGTGTGCACGTTGATGGACTCTTAAGTTCATAATAACATAAAGCCGCAACCATAAAATTAAAACCTTATTTCCCTCGATTTATAAAAATAATCACCACAACACAACATGGCTACATTAAAAACAACCACACTATGGCATGTTAGAGCCATGTTTCAAACTTAATAGCTGAACGCAGGGTCGTAAATTCTTTAGTAATTGAATGAAAAATCGCAACATCGCGATACGGTATGAAACGCGGTTATGTGATGTCTTGCACGGCCGGTAGTCACGCCATCTATCGCCTATATGTAAAGTCAGCAATAAATAGTCGGTATGTGATTAAATAAATTGTACAGATGTAGTGCATAGAGTCCGTCCATGAAAAGTCTGCAGCGGATTTGTTAGCCCACGCAGTGCACGTGTTATTTTAAACGTCAAACGTGTATGAAATTATGACGTATAAATGACACTTGCACTGCGTGGGCTATCAAATCCGCAGCAGACTTTCTTGGTCCGACTCTAATTATTTTCCATCGTATTTTCAGGGAAACGTACGAACGTGTCTTGTTATTTCAGTCAGTCTCGGTACAAAAAGTACTGAGGTTGACTGAAGTAATGCTATTTAATCATTTGGTAAAGAGCGCTCTTTAACACATTCAACACCAAGAACCCGACTGTCGGGTACACTATTCGTAGCGACTACGCGCTACATACGACGAAACCGTGGCTACGCGCTACGAGCGTAACCCGTAGCACTTAGTGGTATTGAATGTGTTAAATGTTACCTACTAAAATAAAATAAAAATACTGTCAAATACATACAGATACTTAAAATACAGAATTCATCTGGAGGACTAAGCTAGGAGGGCTTCATACATACATACACTATTTTCTACAAAACGGTGGAGGACGAAGGTTGACTCACGCTAGACCGGGCCGGGCCCGGGCCGGAGCTTCCGGCGCTTCATTTTCTATGGAAAGCATCACGGGAATACCGATCAGCCGTCATAGAAAATGACATGTCGGACGCCTGGGCTCGGGCCCGGCCCGGTCTAGCGTAAGTCATCCTTTAAGCAACGTTATTGTAAAAATACAGTTATTTTCCTTTTGCACAGTACATTGTGTTATTTTAAAACAGTAACCTAGATTGCGGTTCAGATCGCTTTACGTGACATAGCAAATAAATAACAGCGGTAGAATGTGCTTTTTTAAATTCATTGTTTGTTCTCCTTTAGAAGCGACGTGGTTGGAAATATTTAGTTAAGCTGTTATTATTATTCTTTTATCCCCTTTTGGTCTCAATACTTTGTGCTTTGACCCAGAATATAATTATTTAACAACATGAGAAGTAACATATTGGCTACTAATGTAGCAAATAATTGGCCACTCAAAGAAACAAGCCAAATGAAGCCTTATTGTTAAGAGTGGCCAATTACTATGAAGCAAAAAGAATAGATAGTATAGAGGGGTCCTGTCATTGTAAATTTTGTATTCACTGTAAATTTACTGCCATCTATCGACACACGACTAAAACTCAAAATGAAAACGTATAAAGTTATCAAAAAATGTATATATATGGATAAATGATTTTATTATTTTTATATCATTTTGATCCATGTTCATTCGCTCATATCTATGTGTTAAAATTGTTAAATATGAAACGGTGTCATCACGCCATCTAGCCGAGGATAGGCTAAAGGTGTGTGCGGCATCTATTCGAGAATGACTTTTACTTGAATTCCGAGGCACGTTTTTTCCTTAGACTTTATTCGTCTTATACGAAGTTACATATGTCTTTGCTATGAAGTGACCAATAACATCATTTAATATCATTATAATAATAATATCATTTACCCTACCCTATATGTACCCATATCATTTCTAAAGGGACATGAAAGAAATATGATCTTAGCAGTATATGTATGAATATAGGTAGTTGGGTAGAAATGCAACTATTCTCGACGAACTCAACATCAACACGAGGCTCTCCAGTGGTTCTTCCTGTCTTCATGGATGGCACTATCTATAACGTCAGAGATAAAAGCCACATTGCAGGTTAGCATACACCGGGCCCAAGATAGAGCGGCTTGGAGGTAATATTATCGTCGAATCCTAAGAAATAAAAATAATGCGATAAAAACGACTTGGAAAGTATTAATTTTAAGAAAATTATAGCGTAAGAAATAAAAATGATGCGATAATTTGAGAATACAAGCGAATGACAAAAAACCGGACAAGTGCGAGTCGGACTCGCCCACCGAGGGTTCCGTACTTTTTAGTATTTGTTGTTATAGCGGCAACAGAAATACATCATCTGTGAAAATTTCAATTGTCTAGTTATCACGGTTCGTGAGATACAGCCTGGTGACAGACGGACGGACGGACGGACGGACGGACGGACGGACGGACGGACGGACGGACGGACGGACGGACGGACAGCGGAGTCTTAGTAATAGGGTCCCGTTTTATCCTTTGGGTATGGAACCCTAAAAAGGGTAAGGGTAGAATATCGGGTGGGAATGAATGCGAATGGAAAATTTGCTTGCGATTTTGGGGAACAGATCTAACTATACTCCCGTTTTGCAAATGGGCATGTTTCAACAACGTAATCCAACCGTAGCGGCAAAACAATTGCTTTGACTGCACTGATTTTGATGAGTGAAATTTCAGACGATGCGTTTTAGTTGCCAGAGATAAAGAAGGAGTTTATAATAATTAAAGTTTGCTACATACAACGCCAAGAGTTTCTTTAAGAAAAAATATAGAGTTTGTTAGAAACGAAACGGTTTACTAGTGGCAATATGCAGTATAGCGTTGTCGGGAAAAACTTTCTTCGAAACTTGTAAAATTTTACTTTAAAACACTATTTTTTACCCAAACTAAACAGCAACTCAGCAACCCATTTCAACAAATACACAAACGGTGCATTCTGAAATCCACAACAGATTCTATAAAATTGTACGTTACCCAATAAAAGTGTCAACCGAACACAATGTACCTGCCCAAAGTACCCATCGCTTTAAAATCAACCAGTTTATTTTGGTCCCCGACTACATGTAGCTGGTATAGATGTTGAGGATATACTTGTACTGGTTCAGGTAATGTGGCTTTGGTAACATCGACTCTGTTTAGTTATGTGTTGCAAATGTTGCAATCTGCATTTAACATTGCAAGCGATTTAAACTTGCAGCTGGTTTTGTTATGGAAATGGTCTGTGAAGTTCGGTATTTACCTATATATACGGATGTAGTGCATAATTATTTTCCATCGTATTTTCACGGAAACGTACGAACGTGTCTTGTTATTTAGTCGGTCTCGGTACAAACAGTACTGAGGTTGACTGAAGTAGCATGACAAATACGAACGTTTCCGAGAAAATACGATGGAAAACAATTATGCACTTCATCTGTATTTATTTCTTTTGTCGTAATATAGTTTCCTAACTTTTCTCCACTCAACCCTGTTAGTATTTTCCCACCAGTTCAAATACCGTCCGTCTGAAACCGCCCTTAAGTTTAAAATCATATATGAACTGATGGTTTTTGTCAAATTAAAACTTTATGTCGATTATTCAAAAGCGTGAGCTATCCATTATTTGCCTTCGTTGTGCAAACTAATATCGCATATTGCTGTCCAAAATAAATTTCTAGCGTATGCATTTTTAAAGCTCTCCTGTCATAAAACTTATATTTCAAAATAATAAAAATTGAAAAGTTTTTACATAAAATTTCATGATACGTCATAAACTATTGAGCATTCTGTAATAAAATACGCACAATCTGGGGCAAGATATCGTAGTCGTAGGTTTGATAGAGTCTGTTCGGAAAGAGAAGAGTCGTGGAATGTATTGGGCCCCATACATTCCACGACTCTCTTTCCGCACAAGCTCTAGCTGATATTGTTTTATGATATATTTAAGAAGCAAATGAGCACACAAATTGCCTGATGGTAAGGAATTAACAGCAGAAGGGTCGCAAATGCGTTGCCGGCCTTTAAGATGGGAGTTGATCTTTTTACAAGCTTTTATTTATATGTAAGATGATGATTGCAGTACATTTTACGGTAAGAACTTGAAGGCCTACCGCCAACATCGAAAAATTTAAAACCGTTACCTGCCTCTATCGCTCTTGCATATTCGAGTAACAAAGAGGTCCCTCTGCATTGTCAAATCTTAAAACGAGCGCAAAAGACTGAGATGGCCTTATTTGAATATGCTTGGGAGTGAAACGTATTAATTCTATCCATTCGACACGCAATGGGTCGGTTTTCGGTAAAAAATAATTGGCCAAGCACGAAGTCAAGACTACGGTGTTCAGAGCACCGTTCCCTTTCTCTATACGCCTTACTAACTCTATGTGCTCTATTGTGAAAAAAAAACACAACGACAGTGAAGAACGGAATTCTTAATTTGAATTTTTTCAGATAAACTGCAATAATAAATATGATTCTTACTGAGCACATTGGTTGGAAAGCCCGTTCGAAATTTAAACTTATTTGTAATATAATAAGGTTGTATTTTGTAGATCTCTCTCATACTTATAGTAGGCTATTCAGAAAAAAAATAATATCCCACAAAAATAAGCAAGCAGAATTAAACTTTGTATCAAAGACATAAGTCATAAATTTCAATGCCAAAGTTTTAACTAAGGATCTTTCTCGCTAAAACTACTTCCTAATATGAAATGACCAGTGTAAGCATCAGTTAGCTAGCCCTAAGCAACCAAAGATCAGGCTGCAGTTTAAAAACTAATAAAGATAAAGTTAAGCTGATAATTTTCCCGCCGTCTCCATGCTTCTTTAAGTTGGGTATTGACTGGTCAGCTGCCTGTTAGCTATAGTTTTCGCGAAAATCGCCAGGACAGAGGTGAAAATTTTTATATGAAAACTTGCAACTTTAAATGCATTTTTTATCGAAACTATTGCACTCTAAAATGAAGTCAAAATCAGTCCATCAACTCAATTTTTTGCAAGCTTTCTAATGGTACCCCACACGATTCTTACAAATAAAAAAAAATTCAGGCTACCCCTCTCAACCCCCTAAATTTCCCCCTAAAATCGGAAATAAGCAGTTTTGACTTATTCACAGTGTTAGTGATGGTACTTGCCATAACTATTCCAAATTATAGGTACCTACATCAAACGGTCTTTGAGAAAAACGCATTTAACCGATTTGCAAGACCGAAGTGATCCCATAAGAGCACCGTGAACAAAGTTTTGTACGGTGCTCTAAAAAGACAAATCAAAATATTTGGTACCTAATTTATTTCGTGAACAAAGTTTTGTACGGTGCTCTAAAAAGACAAATCAAAATGTTTGGTACCTAATTTATTTCATATTATTTAAAACTTTCGCATTTTGAACACATATTAACTCACATTTATAGACGGGTCTATCGCTAGTTTATTTTATTACCTTTATTTACCGACGTTTCGACACAGCGGGCGTAGCACGGTCGCATTTTTATCACCTGTCACCATGCCTGTCACGTTTTCACAAGTATGTAAGTGCGAAAGTGACAGGCGATAAAAATGGAATCACGCAGGTTTCACTGGTCGCGATTCCCTATATACAATACAATACAATACAAATACTCTTTATTGCACACCTCAATAAAAGAAGACAATACAAAAGAAAACAGAAATACAAGCAGAGGTAAACAACAGGCGGTCTATAGTAGGTTGAGTAAGGGCATTGAACATGCACTTTAGTCTCAGGCGATGAGACATAGTGCATGACTGATAGATTGGACCTGGGGAGCCGACCCTTTCACCCCCCTTCCTTTTTGGGGGGTATGCACGGTACGATCTCGTGGCTACAGCAAATCAGCTTTGTTTGAACTAAGGAACAATCATGCCAAGTGGAATCGCCTGAGACTAAAGTGCATGCTGCTCCATACATTTGTGCTCTTTACTAACCCTACTATATCGTTGTAGAAAACGACAAGTGTGTTTCAAATTCCGAACGGCCGTTCGACACTCGTGTAAACAAGCAACCGACCGTTAACCCCACCGACGGCTTTAAGGGTTCGACACATTATGTAAATGTGGCCCCAATGACATTCGCACAATGGCACGTTTCGCATAGATAATTTTGTGGGTCACCGGGCGGGATATTAGGGACTTTTAAAATCTCATTTTGTTTATATATTAATATTATGACCGTGAGTTGTGGACATAAATATATTATATTATTTATATTAATAGGTCAATACTAGATGCACTGATTTCGTAATTTCAGCTGGAATGATTATTTAAATGAACACCATAAAATGCCGGAAAAACGGAACCCATAACGATCACTCGTACGTCTGTCTGTCTGTCCGTCTGTCAGAGCCCATTTTCTCTAAAACTACTGGACCACTTAAGACGAAACAGGAGCTGAGTTTTAAATATTTTAGGTAAATATACCCGTCTCGCTAACGGAAGCGGCACCTAAAAGTAGTGCGATAAGGACAAGGCGAAAAATCCTGCGTAAAAATCTCAAAAATCGAGGTTTCGTACTCCTCTGTTTCCTCCTCCAAAACTTAACCAATCGTAACCAAATTTGGAAATCTAAATGATTATGAAATGATCTGTGTCGGACCGTTTTGCTTTTTTGGCTAATTGATATCAATTTTTAATGCCACGCCTCTCATTGCGGCATAGTCAATTAGGCCATTTTGGCCATTTTTGAAGGGCTCTAGCGCCTTAAAAAACAAAAATATCAAAAAAAGTAAAACGGTCCGACACAGATATTGACAATGTTAATCTGTGTTGAAAAAATCATTGCTCTAGCTTCAAAAACCACGGAGGAAAACGAGGAGTACATTTGTATGGAGAAATGACCACTCCCGTTGGCTCTTAAGTTGAAATTTGGTACACATATGTAAGTTTGTGACCGAAAAACGGACATGTAACGTATAAACAAATTAATTTTAAACATGGGGACCACTTTTGGGGGGTAAATAAGAAAATTAAAGAATAAAGTTTTCCAAATTATTTCGTGTGACATATCAAATGAAAGAGCTCATTTTGAGAATCTAATAATGATGTTGTAATTTTAAAATAAATAGTTTAGAAGTTATTTAAGGAAATAGCTAAAAATTGTAAATCCCCCTTCCCCCCTCTATCTCCGAAACTACTTGGGTCTAAACTTTTGGAAAAATTACATAAAATAGGTCTTTACCTATGATGACAGGAAAACCTATTAGAAATGTATAGTCAAGCGTGAGTCGGGCTTAATTACTTAGTTTTTGATCCGACCCTACGGGTTTTTTTATAGACGTTTCACATAAAAAAATACATTCTTAAAAATTGTGTAATGTACGGAACCCTTGAAACGCGTGTCCGACTTGCACTTGGTCGGTTTTTATTTTAATTTCGGTTTTTTTTCCAAAAGTTATTCTTTCAATAGAAAACGACAAGTGCGAGAAACTTGCTAGGTACGTAGCGTTAGCGATTGGCTTGGTGTCTACGGGGCCAGGAAATATAGGGCAATGCCTGAATATGAGGGTAATGTAAGGGTAATTCCGGCCGATAATTCGCAACGGGCACTAAGGTTAATGGCCGTTGGGCTTGTACTTGGCAAGTTCCCGTAATCGTCCGATTGACCCTTTTTCGATGACTTCCAAAGGCCGATTGAGGTTGTGTTGTTTAGATGATTCACTTTGTTTTTGGAAAGGGAATACTTGCCTCGATGTTCATTGGTTAGGTACTTCGTCGGTCAAGCATTTAAAGTACCTATAGTTAAAGTTTTGCGACTTTCCTGTGGACGTTGTAAAAAATAACTTGAAAGTCCATTATAATAAGAGCGGTATGATATGTAACTCAGTAAAATGGGCCCAAATCATATCCCAAACGATTTCGTTTTGACCCACTTATTTGTAAAGTATTTAATGATATAATAATGAGTAAAAATACACTTACTTGAATGAATGAATTATTACTTGTATGTTGAAATTATATGCCATTTTTTTGTAGGTAATTTGTTTAAAAAAAATAGTTTACAAATTATTATTTTTAGTTGAAGTAAATAAAGTTATCAAGTCACTATCAAGTGCATTCATGTTGCGATACTACTGCTAGCGTATTTGTATTTTTTGTACCCAGATACTTAGAATTGTCAAAAACAATATACATAAAATAAGTTATTCATTTTGTGAATAAGTACCTACAATTGAAGGATAATAATATAATAATAATTCTGCCTATATACGTCCCACTGCTGGGCACAGGCCTCCTCTCATGCGCGAGAGGGCTGGAGCTATAGTCCCCACGCTAGCCCAATGCGGATTGGGGACTTCACATACACCTTTGAATTTCTTCGTAGATGTATGCAGATTTCCTCACGATATTTTCCTTCACCGAAAAGCTAGTGGTAAATATCAAATGATATTTCATACATAAGTTCCGAAAAACTCATTGGTACGAGCCAGGATTTTAAATCCGCGACCTCCGGATTGAAAGTCGGACGTCATATCCACTCGGCCACCACCGCTTCTGAAGGAGCAAGAATATCATTTAAGAAATATTCATAAACACAACAAACCTTTCACATTTTCCTTTAAAATGATAAATTATATCTAAATCCCACAAATCCAATTCCTTGATGTAATCAACGACTTTAATTCCGCCCAACAAGTTACCTACACAATATATAACCCTTCGTATTTTTGGCTAACTTTTAATTGGTTTGTCTCAAATGTATTGAATTACACACGGAAAATGGATTAAGGCTTAATTAGATTTAGATTAGGATCGTAATTCTGAATTTACAATTTGTTAAGGCTCTGATAAATATCAAATATATGGCATCATCATCATTCGCCACATCATCTATTGCAGATGATTTATTTATTTTATTTCTTTATTTATTTAATAACAAAACTTATAAACTATTAAAATTAAGTATAAACTAAATAAAATAAATAAATAAATAAAACTTACCCACCTATATAACACTTTAAACTCTCGCGTTTTGTACACATATTTAATTACACAAACGGGTCTACCGCGATACAGATCCCCCAGATCTGTCCCCTGCGGAAGGGTGCCCAATGTGCCCATAAGGCTGGCTACATTCCCACGCTGAATAGCAGAGCTATGCCTATTCTTTGGCCTAGGAAGGAGCCAGCCCTAGGGTCACCCCGTGGTTTCAAACAGTCTTTTTTAGGCCCTGAAAAAGATTCTGAGCGTCACGACTCCATCGCCACAGGTCGCGAACGCCGTCCCTACCGAAATTTATTACAAAAATAATTTAAATTTTTTTTTATAATTAGCACTTGCACCATCCTATTAACCCGGGGTTAATCGGATAAACCATTAACCCAGCGACAACGTGTACTGATAACCATGGTAACTCCAGGTTTAACCGATTAACCCCGAGTTAATGGGATGGTGTAGTGGTCCTTAGACAAACAGGTTAACTTTACTTAAATGTCCTATCTCACGATAACATGATGAGAGTCCGGAGGCCTCTGGCAGTGCGGAGTCTTTCCTTAAGGGGCCCACTGATTAACAGTCCGCCGGACGGTATCGGCCTGTCAGTTAGAACAAAATTTTGACAGTTCCGAACAACGACAGGCCGATACCGTCCGGCGGACTGTTAATCAGTGGGCCCCTTTATATTCCCCAACAAGTGTCCTTGTCATGTTTGTCTACATTGCACCCGCTTTAAGATCTAGACGCCACTCTGGTCTCATCTCAGCCTTACAATCTTACACCAATTCACAGTAAACTCAGAAAGGCTATGTTTGGGGTACTATTTAGACGACGATATTATATAATCTATCGGTGTCGATATACATAGAAAATATCTAAAACTCAGGAATGATAGTTATACCGGGTGTGGCCTGTATCATGAGCAAAAAATTTAACTGTAGGCTTTACGCCTCATACTGACCAACATTTGTTCAGCGACTTTTAAAAATAAGTTGTGGTTTGATTTTTAATACATTTTAAAGTTTATTCTAATTTTGTTATGTTTAAGGCGTGACAAGCAACGTCAATCACAATGATATGGCGTGGCGATGGCGTCCATTGAAGATAATATTTATTTTGTATGAAAAATAGGGAGTCTAAATACTTCATAATTTTTAAAAGTTGTTGAACAAAAGTGTCACCGTTTGAGGAGTACAATCTATGTTTTAATTATTTGCTCGTGTTACAGGCCACACCCGGTATATGCCCACCCGTGATTCATAAGGCCAGGTCACAACCGACTAGGCTAAGAGATGCCTATTCTTTATTACCCACGGCAATAACAGAAAACTATACAATTCCGAATTCCTACGCCAGAGCAAGTGACGCCGCAACAGAAAACTGCGTCACGAAAATGATTTTTTAGTATTTAAGTTTTTTATAATTGTATATATATATATGTTAGTTTCTATGGGCCTTAGTAGCCTGAAAATAAATGCTTTGATTGATTGATTGATTGATTAAAGTAGATCGTTACTATGGTTCCATCTCACTCGTCCTTCGGCCTGGTTTGGAGAGTCCTTAAGTTGTTCATTATAACATCAGAATACCGTTACAGGGTAAATACAAGCAAAGCAAACAAAGGCGACGAGATGAAGGGCGAACTTATCTTTCTTGTTCTAATACATGTTGATTGAAGTTGGATCTCATTATCTAGGATATCTAGGTAAATATTTATAAAAGGAGTAAGCTAAGAACTAGACAATATTTCTACTTTTTTCCTTGCAAAAGTTAATTAAAACAAAATATTAAATTTCTTTGTTTATTGGATCTCTTGAACGTTCGATACTCTTTTTGCTAATTAAAAATATATAATTAAATTTGCTATTGTGCGAAATTCAGTGTGTAATTATCTGTAGAACAAGCTTACGTATTCCTACGTAGGTATCATACAATTTTTGATTACTACATAGTCATTTTACTAACTGTGAATGATTTTCAGGAAAAATGTAGTTATTTGGGGCAAACATTACCCAAGATATTTTTGTGTTAAGGATATAATCTTTGAAACAATATTTTATACATTTCCTAAATAGCCTCGGAATTGTATGGGTATATTTCATGCATTTACATTTTATTACATTTATTTAGGTTGCATACATTTCCGGTAACATTAATCATTAGATTTTAAGCAGCAGAAATTATTATTTCTACCTACCTCTACCTGCCTATTAGCCGTCCAGTTTCACCTACAAACTGTTTGCCAATTGACTGTCGCTTCAACTCACTTCAACAATATTCAACATAATAATATTGCATTACATTGCTGCTGAACAAGTTACATTATTGCAAAGCCACGTGTTTAACTTACGCCGTAATGAATAGGGTAGTCACGATAAACTCAATGACAAATTGCCTCATAGTACAGGGGACCTACCGCCAACCACTTCGTAGAACTTCGTTCATTTGTTCATCTATTTGCATCTTTATCACGCTTGCATATTAGAGCGTGATGTGCGAATGATTTGTATGGGGGTAAAGAATTTGCGACAGACGAACTAACTACAAATCGGCCGGCATGTCCGATCTCCTCATATTCATATATCTGTGTTCGACACCCAACTTTTAATTAATTACATTGTATGAAATGTATTGATACACACTCAACGCGAATTAAGCTTTAATTCAGTCGAGATTAGAGAGAAAAATCCAAACAAAGCGAACAAAAGCGGGACGGGCGTGCTTATCTTCTTTGTTCAATTGTCGGCGCTAAATTGTAAGGGAAAACAGCACTTTTAGTTCTAAAATAAACGCAAAAGTTTGTTATCTTAGCATAGTGTGTTTACAAATAATGTAAGGAAAAACTACATACCTACTCGTAGGTACGTGACTCCGTTTTTCGTACAACACAGATTAGATTATGGAGATACAACGGATAGTTGTTTGGCCGGATACCGGATGTTCAGCCTGACCATCGGCCGAATATTCGGTATCCGGCCGCAGAATATTCGGCCGGCGGAACTATACCTACATTTCGGGTTTTCAGGTGCGTATAGTGCAGGTTTTCACCTGTTTCGTAGTGAACGTTCGCGCGGACTTTATTCTAGGTTCGAAATGAGTGCGCGTACAAGTGAGTGGAATGTTTGAATTGTTTTAAAATAATAAACGAGTACGATTATGACCGTGACTGATACCGGATAGTAACCGAATATCCGGTGCATTTCTATTAGATTATAATGAACTGTCGCCCACGGTATCTCCGAACCGATACGACCATCAAGAAAAGAGCGTACTCCCATAGAGGCAACGCATGCCCTCTGGTGTTGCAAATGTCCATAGGTGACGATATTTGCTTACCATCAGGCGATTTGTCTTTTCATTTACCTAGTAGATAATAAGAAAACACGCTGTTTATCTAAAATACTCTTGTCAATATAAGCTAAGCTTAACTTTTGATTACACGTACCCTATTGAAATGTAATGTGAAAAGTTAAGTAGTAAAACTAAGTTTTTAAAGTCCCTAACAATGATTAACTTACCAGATATCTGCGAGAACTGCTAAGTTTTATAACAAGTATTAAATGTTATGTTTTCGCTTCGAAAGTTACTGCTAATATTATAGTTTAACATGTGAATAAATATAGGATCCTTTTGCGCATGTTAACAAGTAAATATGCTTTACTTTAGATATGAAGTTTCAGTTTATAATAAAACAATGTGGTTTTGTATTACGGGGAATTTTCACATGCCAAAATGCCCTGCGTTGTTATTATTTAGCCATGTAAACTTTTTTCAGCCCTAGGGTCACCCGTTGTTTCAAATAGTCTTTTTTTAGGCCTTGAAAAAGATTATGACTGCCGTATTCGAACTTCAAGATATTCACAAGAGACGACACGTACTAGATCCATTATAGATACGTTATAGTTTAGATATCAACTAGTTCTCTTTTGCAGCGCAATTCGGGCAACCAATGTCACTTTTACGTTAGATAGAGTAAGATATGTATTAGATGTGAATTGGATCTCTAAGTCATATCCTGTGGAAATCGTTCAACAGTATCTCCAGAATCGCGCAAATGTCAAATTTGACAGGTTAGATTAAACATATCGTTATCGTATCATGGTGATGTCTAAAAGATGTCTAATAGATGTCTATTTCAAAATCCGAATCGAGCTCTGAGCGTCACGACAGCACCACGGGCCCCGGGGTCTCTACCGCGAACGCCGCAACTCTTCACTAGTTTGGATCTTTATCTCCCAGTAAGTAAAACCACTGTCGTGCAACGTTAAAGTATAATAGGTATTTTATATCAATACATACTCGTATTATAAAGCAAAGCTCCCCGCCGCGCCTATCTGTATGTATGTTCGCGATAAACTCAAAAACTACAGAACGGATTTTCATGCGGTTTACAGCTATCGATAGAGTGATTCTTGTGGAAGGTTTAGGTGTTTAATTTGTTAACCCGTGCGAAGACGGGGCGGGTCGCTAGTAATTTATATTCTTCTAAAAGCATGATCCAATTTACAGTCCTATAAATAGCTCTTATCTGTGCGAAGTTAATTAAAATGCTCCAGCTGTGAAGGCTAAAGGGTGCAAATAAATGGCCCGAAGTGAATACCAAGTCGGCGACATCCGTCAAAGTCCATTGCCGATGATACTACGGTTCAAGTATTCACACCAGTATTGTAACTAGAAGCAATAACATACCACTTATACCACTTTCACGACTTTTACACATTAAATTCACAGAATTGCAAAACCGCGTAGTCCGAAAAACTCGCGCGGCCAGAAGATGTGATGTCAACTTTAGCCATTCTTCTTCGAGACCACGGGGACAGCGCCGTCCTCGAAACGTCGGAGGTAAATCTTAAAACTTAAATAAGTACGCGATTAAGTCCCCTTTTACAATTTAATAAGGCATTTTTACAATTTAATAATATGATAATTATAATGATGTTACCTACAAGTAAAAAACGGGGCAAGTGCGAGTCGGACTCGCGCACGAAGGGTCCCGTACCATAATGCAGAAAAACGGCAAAAAAAACGGTCACCCATCCAAGTACTGACCCCGCCCGACGTTGCTTAACTTCGGTCAAAAATCATGTTTGTTTTATGGGAGCCCCACTTAAATCTTTATTTTATTCTGTTTTTAGTATTTGTTGTTATAGCGGCAACAGAAATACATCATCTGTGAAAATTTCAACTGTCTCGTGTTCTCTGTCACGGTTCGTGAGATACAGCCTGGTGACAGACAGACGGACGGACGGACGGACGGACAGCAGAGTCTTAGTAATAGGGTCCCGTTTTACACTTTGGGTACGGAACCCTAAAAAGAAGATCAGTGTGCGTAGACGTGCACGTGCGTTAAAATGTTGGAGTCGTGCACGCACACGTCACGCAAGCGGTGTGCTGTCTCTCATAAGGATCTGTATATTACAACGCGCACGTGCACGTTTACGCACACGCATGCGGTGTGCACAGGTCGTAAATCTGCAACACTCACGAAACTGAAACATCCCCTCGGCCCGATTCGAACTTTAAGATAGGTATGTCAAATACATAATAGTATTACGTGTCTTCAAACAAACACGTTCACTTTTGACACTGACATATGTAATCCATATTGTACCTAGACGTAATATTTGACGTATCCTTAAGTTTGAATCAGGCGGCCTGTCTCCGCGCGAAATTGAAATTGGAATCTCCCGCTGGACTTCCTGTATTAAAGGCTTATTTAGACGGCGCGCGAACTCGCTTGCGAGTTTAGTTACATTGCGGACTGTTGGTTACGTCCAATTCAACCGACCGATGAAAACCCGCAATGTAATGAAACTCGCATGCGAGTTCTCGCATCGTCTTAAGTAATTTATTTGATATTAAAATGCTGTTTATATCTTGACTGCAAAGCTACGCGATGAAGATTGTTAATAAATATGAAAGGCCGTTTTTTATCCAATTTTCTCCTAAATATTTTGGATGCGTACCTTGGAAGCCATTTATTTCAAGGTGGGATGATATTTGACTTTCAGTCGTGACAAATGGACTAACAACAAAATATTGAAAGTAGCCAATATAACATTTTGGCAGTTTTCATAAATTAATTAAATCCGTGCAGTTTTCAAAGCGGTGAATGTGGGTTCAAGCCCCGGTGCGTACCAGTATGTTTGTTACTAGTTACTTTTTGTATGACAAATTGGTTTTTAGGGACGAAAAACTTTATAAAAAACCTGCATAAATAATATAAAAATATATACTGAGGAAGAGCGATTTTCGTTTCCGTTTGGTTCCGTTCCGCAAAAAAATTTGGTGTTCAAAATCGATAGTTTCATAATACATATTACGTGTCTTTTAAGGTTTGGATTTTTTTTTAATTAACAAGACGTCGTGGAGGCTTGCGAGATGTACAGACCTCAGAGCCACAAATTTCACCCTGTATAACAAAAGTAAAACTAATTAATATTATTTGGTAGCTGTTGCTATCAATCAACTATCGCTTTTATCACCTGGTAATAAAGTACATCACCTAATTTCAAGATAGATTACCATTCCAAAGGACTTCTCTAAACTTACATTTGCACCTCCACCGGCAAAGTCTGTCCACGAAATAGTCCATTAGAGTCTGTTCGGAAAGAGAAGAGTCGTGGAATGTATGGGGCCCCATACATTCCACGACTCTTCTCTTTCCGCACAGACTCTATCAGGTAATTTCGGAAATTGGTTAGATTTGTAACCTTAGGGCCACCCTACACTAGCGTCTTTTGAGCGTCGGCGTCTAGCCGGCGCTATGGAAAATGGCGTCGCTGCGCAGTTGCGCCAACGTTGCGTCGAGCAGCAGCCAGAGTTGACTAGACGCCGACGCTCGGGAGACGCTAGTATGGGGTGCCTCTAACCGAAGGCTATCGCGCTGGACCCACTAGATTACTCGGCCACGGCGGTACACATCAACACGCAATTTCTCGAGTTTTCGGATATGATCTCCGCTGGCCTTTAAGAATAGAAACCTTAAAAAAAAAAGAATACTACTTTATCTACCTATCTTGACCCTCTGACAACGCACTTGCAATCACTCTGGTATTTCAGGTATTTGATGGTATTACCATCAGGCGATTCGTTTGCCTTGTATATCATTAAAAAAAAAACAAATTTCATGTAATCAAACTATTGAAACGGATTATATCGCGTATATTGAATACATACTACATCCCGACGTTTCGAACCCTTTACAGCGTTCGTGGTCAACGGGTGACGTTTCAATAGTTTTATTTCATGAGTAACTATCGCGGTAACCGAAGACAATATTATCTAATTTCATGGTTAAGCAAAAAGTGGTAATATAGGTACAAATAGACAGATTTATTTCAACTTTTTAAATTTAATAATAATAATGGGTTCCAGCAGGCGTTCTACATGACAGCTCTCCAAACGGCCTCTACGTGTTAGATCTATATCCCCACGCACGCCTTATAAATGACCGGCCTTATTAAAAACCCGAGAGTTTGTAACTGAGATACAAATAATAATAGGTAATATTCTTTACTGTGCAGAATGGAAACATGATTAAAAACAGCAAATTAACATAAGTAATTAATTAATTTAAGTATTATATGATGGAATTTATTTTTGATTACCTGTATAAATAACAAATAACTTTGGTAAAAGACCAAACTCCCGACCTGCTTTCAAGAAAAATACCCGCTCCAAAGCCAAGACTTCTCCAAACCTACATTTGCATCTCGGTCGCGCAAACTTTGCCCGAAAGAGTCCGTATCAGAGTATAAAGTTCCACTGTCAGATGCATGCAAACATTTGGAAAGCAAACTTGACTGAAAGTTGTCCTGACTGGACCAGGGGTTTGATTGCAATTGTTCTAGCTGACGAGACAAACGACCAAGGTAACTAGTTTATATAATGTTTTTGTACAACTTTGTGCTAAAATCGTGTTATATTATCGTATGTGGAAATTAACAGGCAATTATCACGAAAATTTTGTAAAAATCATGTGAAAAATAAAAACTCGCACACAAAACTCACAGTTATATCACATTTTAATCGTAAGGCAAGAATATTATTACGATTTTCGCAAGAATACGTACTCCTCCAGCTCCGTGTAGTTAAATTGAATGCACAACACGTAGATTTGTACTATTGTTAATTTAAATTTGGAATCAGACAACAATACCCATATTCAATTACCTTTTAGACTAACATACATTATACATTTTATAAACTTAAAACTAAACAAGTTAATGTACTAGTAACTAGATGGTCCCCTGCAGCGGTCACCCCGTGCGTACAAACTGTAACACTCTTAACTGGCAGTTTAACTGGTACTTTCTTGACAGTTTAGAGTGTGGGCGATGATACTATAAAAGAGTTAAAGTGCACGTAGTGGTACGATCGATACTGGAACACCCCCAGCGTGTATCCGGTCTTCTGGTGTACACCCAGATGCAAATGTACATACCCACTTAATGAATGAATTTCATTCATAAAATGGGTATGCACGTATACTGGGTGGAGCTGTAGGGTATACTCCACCACTGCAGCAGAAATGGCGGTGTGATTTAGACACAACACATACAGTACCTTACTCGGTATGCATAATAATCCGCAAGCCAGAATTACCCGGCTCGGCGGTGGAACACAGATTTTAAATCTAATCTTCTAATTATAAAGGACTCGAAAAGGTTAAAAGGAGTAATTTTTCGCTTGAACTAATATGCGAGTACGAGCGAGACGCATAGAAACTTACTTTCTATTAGAAAGTAAGTTGCGTTCTCTATAGCGTTATGTCAGTGCTAAACTAGTGGTAGCCACATAGGTCATAATACATTGGTTTGCTCAAGTATTCGAACGCCCGCGAGTGGAATGGGGATGAACGGTCAGGTACTCTGGGTAAAGTGAACTAAGAAGTTATGCTGAACTGAGGGAAGTGACTGACTTATTGAGTTAGAGAATATAGTGCCCGCTTTGACAACTATTGATAAAACAATAGGAGAAAATATTTGCAAGCTATAAGTACCTATCGATCTAGTGACGCATCAGACCTTAGAGTAACTTATGCATACTGTGCCTTAAACTGTTTTTTGACAAGTTTTCACAGACATAAAATATGACATTGATGCATCAAGACGGTTTGATAACAAGGGCCTACCGGGAAACGCGAAAATCGAAATTTAGTTATCAGCCTCTTTATCACTCGAATATGCAAGAGTGATAGAGGTTAGATAACGAAATTTCAATTTTTTTTGTTTCGCGGTAGACCCCCAGATTGTGATGGTTTGTGGTAGTGGCGCCCCCTACGCAGAGTTTCGGGTAATATTCCCTAAAGCGATGCAACACTCAATAAAGTATATTTATATTTACCTCCTTTCAACAAAACAATACGACATCAGTTACAGAACATAGATTGATACCGAGAGGCTGATTCTGTTTTTACGATTTGTTATGCTTTTCAATATATTTTTATTAGAGATCCAACGGATAGTTGTTTGGCCGGATACCGGATATTCGGCCTGACCATCGGCCGAATATCCGGTATCCGGCCGACGGCCGACGAATATTCGGCCAGCGGATCCATACCTACATTTCGGTTTTTCATGTGCGCATTCTGCAGGTTTGACGTGTTTCCTAGTGAACGTTTCGTGCGGACACATTTCTAGGTTCGAAATAAGTGCGCGTGCAAGTCAGTGGAATGTTTAAATTGTTTTAAAATAATAAACAACTACGATTATGACCATGACTGTTTCTAAAATCCAATTTGTTTACTCCGAAATCAAGCAATGTTAATATCCGGTATTCGGCCGGATAGTAGGCCCCTATCCGGTAATCGGCCGGATATTAAAATAATGGCCGGATAGGCCGGATACCGGATAGTAACCGAATATCCGCTGCATCTCTAATTTTTATACGACCTTATATAAGCGTGCGCTACACCAATCAGCGCGAGCCGCTAAAGGTACCCTTCGCATTGACTGCACCAGCACATCGCAATCATTTAAAATAATAATAAATAATATATAATATAATAAATATCGATCGAGAGACCTATTTGAGGTTTCTTGCAGTAATGCAGTCGGCAACAGTATTAACAGTGCGAAATTTCTGCCGACTTACTACCGCAAATGTCAGGATCGATGTTGCTGCCCGGATCCTTGATATTTGCGGCAGCAATGCAGTCGGTAGTAACGTTGCGCTGCTGTCGTCTGTCTGTGTGTATATAATTTGTGTCTGCTGTCTTTGTTGTTGTTATCCTTTTCTTTTTCTTTGTTTTTCATATTTTTGTCCTGTTTATGTGTGCTTTATCGAATAAATGACTTTCTTCTTCTTTGAATAATTTTACGGTTTAGACTCACTTGTTTTTAGTTACTGGCGCGACATGTTTTGGAGAGCCTAGCCTAGAACATGTCGCGCGAGTGACTAAAAAGTGAGTCTAAACCGTAAAATTATTCAATGTTAGTATGTCTCACAACATTTTAAATCCGATTATTTCTTTTTCTTCTTCTTCTTTTTCTTCAATAATGCTGCAGTAATGCCGGTGTAATCTGAATCAACGCTGAGTGGCTCACGAAATGAAATCAAGATTTTTCTCATAGGGTTACGGTTGACTTACGCTAGTCACGCTAAACCGGCCCGTGCCCGGTACTGATCGGTGATCACATGGTGCTTTCCATAGAAAACGAAGCGCCGGCCGCTCTAGCGTGAGTCATCCTTTACTCACTCGCATTTATTGGTGTGCTTGTGGTGCCAAATGACAAGAGTGAAGGTCGTATCAAAATATCAAAACCTTATCAAATTATTAAACAAAATCGGCCTCCGAATGTCGTGTCTCCAGAGTGCAATGCCATCAATACGGTAAAATATTGCCATTGTGTTTCCGCTGGTCCCCGCGCTATCGAGAACGGGAGAAACAATTCATTGTCGTGTACCGATAGATAATGCGAAATATAAATGGGTTCTTTGATAGATCTGTCTCTATTTGATATTCCAATATTGATACAAACATGTATCTGTAAATGTTAATATATTTTTCCTTTTATATTGTGGGACGTACAACATTATTACAATCTATAAATTGTAACTACAGAATGTCAATCACTCGAACTCGAACCCACATCCTTGGATTGCCGGTCCAATGCGTTACCAATTCCGCCAGCTGACTATCCATCAATCAACGCGAATAATCGTTGATTTTTTCATTGTGATTGACTTCTGTATTTACAATTTATAGACATGTATCTGTACTTGCACATACAATAAACAAGATCACGTCAAAATTATTGACTGATTATGCGTTCTAAGGTCTTATTTATATTCGTGCTTTTATAGGCTGACTCATGTTAGACCGGGCCGGGGCCGGGCCGGAGCTTCCGGCGCTTTGTTTTCTATGGAAAGCACCACTTGATCACCGATGAGCCTTGAACAAGATCAGAACAGATCTTGGAACCCTTGCCTCAAAATGCTCTCTGTGACCAATTTGCAGATTTACTCCCATTCATAGAATTTATCAAGAAATAAACTAACGTATTTCTCTATTATTTTATAATGTCCTGATAAATTGACAATTTCTTCAATACCACGGTACTTAATCGCGTAAAACTTTACGCGAATAAGTCCCGTGTTAGTTATAAAAGTATGAGTGAACATCGTGTTAGCTTAAATCAATATAATTTCTTCAATGCTTTTATATTCGTTAAAATGAGCAAATTACGCTTCTCACCACTCGTCCGTCCGAAACCGCCAAACGTGCGGAATCACCCATTTTCCAGTCCTCGTCCGACAATCATTTTCCTGGCCGCCATATCTTTAGTATTCAGTGTCGCAAATTAATATTGACATTGTGCGCTGCGAAATGATTGCCACCGGGAATTTTAATAACAATCTCGTAAACAACGAAATATTTGCCTTGTAATTTTTCATTGGAAATTAAGTTTAGCAGCCGTGGAATTTTGGAATTTTGTAACAGAGTAATTTCAGCCGGTGGCTTCGTCTCCGTGATAAAAACTGTCCTTCCACGGGCCTCAAACTATCTTCATACCAAATTTCATTTCAATCGGTTCAGCGGTTTAAGCGTGAAGAGGTAACAGGCAGAGAGAAAGTTCATTTATGATTTTAATAGTTATTCACCGTATTTTCATTGAATTCCGTTAACTTCGGGGTATGGTTAAGTACATAAAATGGACAGGTACAGTACCGTTAAAGTATAAAACTTTGCCGGTTGCCCTTTAACATAACTTTGTCCACCGCGTCACAGTTCAGTAAAAGCGTAATAACTTAAAAGTAGTTACAGATACACTTTTTTCAGAAGTTATGTTATGAAAGTTATGTTAAAGGGCAAAGTTATATACTTTTTAGGGTACAGTATAACTATTCTAAGTTTGTGCTTAGTTGTAACAACATGAAAGACTAGACTTCAAATGAACATCCCACTTAAAGAAAATCCCTAATTCAGAGTCATTAAGGATTTCAGAGCCGTGCATTCGCTTCCGTGGCAAAGTGCATAATAAATCACAGAGAATCCCTGCAGCTAGTTCACTGCAACGGTTAGTGATGTGACGCTCCTAGGAAAAACCTCCGGTAGGAATATTTACAGACACGTGCCAAGTAAGGGTGACAGTCCATTTCCAACGACAGCTGCACTACCGTTCATTTTACTATGGAAATTGACAATAACACCGACGCGTTTAGTATCAGTAGTGCAGCTGCGGTGAGAAATGGAATGTTACCCTGATTCTCACTTCCGCTGGTTGGCTATCCGTACGTTAATGTTTCATATTTCTATTGGAAGTATTAGAACAATTTAAATTATTTTCAGAATATATGTATTTTAATTTGTTTCCATTTCAAATAGAAACACTACTTTATAAATAATTATAAACTTAATAAATGTCTTATACAAAGAAAAAGTGGCTAAGGCTTCCAGTGCTCCAGGCTGGAGACTGGTTTCATAGTGCAAATAGGTAATATTAAACATATTATGTGTGCATAAAAATATTCGTTTTTGAAAAAGGTCATTTCTAAACGTAAACTATTAGTAGGTAATAAAAAATATGCCCTGAAATTAATTGAGCTATAAAATTTCTTGAAACCAAATAATCTGTGTCATACGACTGTGTTTGACGACCAGTCTGGCCTAGTGGGTAGTGACCCTGCCTATGAAGCCGATGGTCCCGGTTCGAATCCTGGTAAGGGCATTTATTTGTATGATGATACAGATATTTGTTCCTGTGTCATGGTTGTTTTCTATGTATTTAAGTATTTGTTTATTATATATATCGTTGTCTGAGTACCCACAACACAAGCCTTCTTGAGCTTACCGTGGGACTTAGTCAATTTCCCTAAAAATGTCCTATAATACATCAGAATTATATTTTCTTATTATTTTCGTATCCAAAGTAGTATTTTTCGCTAAATATAAGGGTTTTCATTTTAGCGTTCATGTTTTAATAAATTACCTACCATTTAATATTTTGTTTGCAAACATTTTCAAGTCAAATATCTTTGCTCTTCAATAAAGGCATAAAATGTTGATCAAGTATCGATGAAGATGATGAAGATGTGTTGAGTGTTGTGAAGTATCAATGTCACATAATTATCACCGGTTAGTAAATAAGTTTTTCGTCCTCCTGGAATAATTTCAGCACAAAAATCCCAACTTTTCTCGAGAAGCAGAATATCCTGAGCAGAACCCAGGGGTGTTAATTTCATTCGACAGCGTGACGAGCACTTCGTGTTTGCGTTATGTCTATTTTTGTATGGGATTTTGAACAGCGCGCCAAGCGGGACGTTTCGGATACTCAAAATCCCACACAAAATGAGACTTAACGCAAATGCGTAACTAAATTTACACGAGGGTTACAGCACAAAAATCTCAGCTTTCCCGACAAGCAGAATATCCGGAACAGGCAATAATCCAGGCACATCACTAGCCGGCTAAGTCGTCATTACAGATCGGGGTGCACTTACTGCTTGTTGCCTGCTCTGTTGCATTAAGCATTCGATCACTTAATGACTGTTTGCCATTGAGTGCTGAAACGTTTACCTTTGGAACTGAATGGGGTTGGCAGCTGTCAAAGGTTTGCATAGATGGCGCCATCATAGCTTGCCTCTTTCTTTAGTTTTGTGCTATGAGATTTGGCTTAAAGGGCATCCAGGCCATAAAAAAAAAACAATAATTTGACATATATAGGGATTGACCGGGCAAGCTATGCTGGCACCATCTGTAAAATACTTCGACCGGCGAACCCCATATTGAAAAGTTTGATGTTCAAATTTCTTTTAAACTTTGATTGTCGTATACAAGCCAACGTTCCAGAAATATATTTACACGGCCTTATTGTCAGTCTTTGTGCCATGTAAATATATTTATGGAACGTACTAACGCACGCTTGTAAAGATGTTTTTGTGAACTCGACTATTTATATCTCATGACAATTTTTTGAGATAAAAGATAGATGTTATTCGTGAACAGATCTCAGTTTTACAAAACAGTCTGGCTGAAAATTACAAGTGTTCAAATAAATAAAACACGAACGAAACTTACCTTTAATGTCCAAAATTTTACTGCACAACCAAAATGCGGACTAATACTATTACTAAAATACTATTAGTAAGAAGAAAGTTAGTAATATTTTTGATCCTTAGCCCGTTAATTTTTCATAATTTCACTGCCAATATCAATGGCATAGCTTAAAAGTCACTTGCCGATGATATTTGGGCCGTAAAAGAAGTATAGTATAGAAAATTTAACTGTTTCCTACACATCAAAAAATATATGAAAAATTGCCTTTATCTGTTATTTACGAGTATATAGGTAGAAGGTTATCCTGTAGTCTGTACAGACAGCTCTGTGGTAGTCGCGTTGTTGGCCCCGTCCAAAAAGCAATTAGGTTCAGCAGATTTCTGAGAACCGTTCGAGTCCGTAGCATTTCTGCATTGACACAGAAATTTCCCATATATAGTGCAATCATAGTCCATTTTCATTTTATCACCACTCCTCCTATTTCTAGAAACTGTTTTATTTTTCGGTGAATTCGCTTTTTTCAAATTGTATCGGCCACTGTACACAAGCACTTCTCGATTCAAATATGGCGATGCTAGGTCTTGTGTTATTTTAGTGTTCTTTGTTCCGTACGCTTTCTTTCTAAACCATAGATAAGGTGCGTTACTAATGTGATAAGGAAAAGCAGAACGAGTAAATAGTTCATGATAAGCCTTTTTCTTATCTTTTTTGAGTTGATTTGCATTGCTCACGCTGTATTTCCTTTTTTTAGTAGTATTGCTGATATTCGATGAAATAATTTTAGCAGGTGTATCTGCTCTAATCGATTTATGAGGTTGTAAACCAATAGGGTCACCCAATTTATGAGGTAATGAACCAATAGGCTCGCCCAATTTATGAGGTCGTGAACCAATACGTTCGTCCAATTTATGAGGTAGTGAACCAATAGGCACGTCCATTTTCTGTGCTCTCTTCACATTTTGCACAGGGTATTTGTGAAATGTCGGTGTGTTGTGTTTTAGTGCATTAGATTCAGGATATTTAACGCCTTTCGAGAAGTCATAACCAGCTGGTAGTCCCGACTTTGCCAACGGCAGCCGCGTTGTAGATGTTTTTGTATAATTTTTGAGGGTCGGTATTTTCCAAGGGTGAAGCGATTGCCATGTGTAAAGGCTTTGCGATCTCGGTCCGGTCACCCGGAATCGGTGGTGCTTCTTCGTCCAATCTTGAATTGTTCCATAGTTATGACTCTTTACCATCTTCTTTCTTTCCACACATAATACTAAGAAAAGTAATAAATATATAAAGTCCGTTCTGGTTTTCATGACTGACATCCGATATGCACTGATGACTAGCAGCTTGTGAATGGACTCCAATAATGTTTAAGCAGTGTATGATTCTTTTCGTGTATATTTAAGATTAACAATGTCCGCCATCGAATACATATAGGTTGTTTCGAAAGTGCAATTATTATTTAAGGAAGAAGAACAGACGTCGTTTCTGAAGATTAATTCTGCGTCCAAATGGCACAGCTTATAATGACTTAAATGAAATGAAACAATGTGACGAATTAATAATTTTGCAATAGCGTTCTCTAAAATCATAAGCAGAGTATTATGATAAGATAAATATGTTTGACCCTATTCCAATTACTTTAGGGTTAACGAAATATTAGACCTCCACTAAGGGGAGGGATTTTCGGAATATTTTCCTAGTGAGGTATATAAACGGGGTTATAAGCTTTTACATGACGATTTCTATATGAACGAAAAACAAGGTGGAGGCTATTCCTCTTATATAAATAAAACAAATATAAACATTAAGTTTGAATTGTGAGTACTAGACGACGTTATATATAGGTAATAGATATGGATAAATACTTAAATACATAGGAAACATCCATAAGTCAGGATACAACAACAGGTATCCTTTCACAATATTTTCTGTAAGTGAAGATATGAATTACTGAATGTTCAAATCATCCTGTATATAGCGGCAATGACGTTTGTTCCGTGTAAGTTGATAAACTCTCGACTGGCCTCCAACGAACGTGGGAATCGTTTATTATTTGTTTTATTACTAATAATCATATCATATATATATTTTGACAAGCAATTACAATTGTCATTATCAAAAATAGAAGGTAGACGTTAAATGTTGGATGGAATTGAATCTGTGCCATGTCCCACGGATACACATGCTGATGGTGGCACGGACCTCGGATTATCGAAATCATAATTTTGGATCTTAGCCAGCCAAGGGATCTGTCCCTGTCCCACCGGTCTGCGATGGCTTCACCGAGATGTTTGATGAAGGTGGACATTTGCGGAGCGAAGTCTCCATCGACAGATGTGACCAGGGGAGTAAAAGTGAAGCATAGGCTGTGAAGCCGATGGTCTTGCGTTCGAATCCCAGTAAGGGCATTTATTTGTGTGATGACACAGACATTTGTTCCTGAGTCATGGTTGTTTTCCATGTATTAAAAGTATTTATATATTTTATATATCGTTGCCTTAGTACCCACAACATAAGCCTTCTTGAGCTTACTGTGGGACTTAGTCAATCTGTATAAGAATGTCCTATTTTATTTATTTAATATTTATATGTTTTAGAGCGCTGGTAGCCGTAGTATTAAGAGCGTGCGACTTTAAATCTGGACAATCTACAAAGTTACAAACCCCGGCGTGTACCTACCTATGAATGAGATCATTTAATATTTTATCCGTTGCTTTTCGATGAAGGAAAACATCGTAAGGAAACCAGCCTAATCCCAATATTCATATTCATTTATTTTGTATAAGGTAAACGTACTAGTGCTCGACATGCCAATGCCCAATACATGATACCTTGCTGTCATCTCTATTGACAATGACTTAAGTTTCAATATGCCATGTACTGGGACCTCGTCGATCACCTGTACGTGTACCTTATGTACAGATACATTAAAAGCCTAAAAATAATAGCCTATAAATTTATAACTATTATTAAGCTTAGTGCCAAATCTTGGCATTAGGTGGCATTAGGTTGCGGAACCATTGTTATCCAAACATCATCACTTCATCAGAGATTAAGTTGATGTTCAACAATTCTGCTGCAGCTTTGCTGCCAACTAAATTGCTGCACGATAAGTCAAAAAGGTCATTTTATCAAGGCATTTATATTCAATTTGACGTTTCCTGCAGCAATGCAGTATGCAGCATTACTGCTACCGAATTACGGCGCAGCAGTTACCTTGATGCAGCCTGGATCCGAATATTACCTTAAATCAACAACTCTTGGTAAAACATTCACAAATAAAAACCAAAATCATTTAAAATTTTAACCTCGAGGCATTTATCTTCGTAAAACTGATTTTTTGCCACGTTTAAATCGCAATTAACGCTCGCAGTTAATTAATAATGGATCTGAAACACTTAACGGCCGTTGCAGTCTTCCGGGTTTATCTTCATCTCGCTCGCTCTTGTATTATTCGACGAGGACATAGATACAATAATTCTCGGTAAAATTCTAATAGTGCATCTCGTTTGAATTCATAAATTAGTCCAAGCGAGATGCACTTCAAATAATTTCAAATCAAATGAAGTTGCGAGTTTTAAATTTCGAATGTGGCTCTAGAGGCGACAATTACTGTCTTGGCCGAGTCTTTCAATATTCACGAGTTAACCCTTTACCTACGGGTGTCAACCAGAGTTGCCAGTAAGGCAACACCGCTACAGTACGGGTGTCAACTATAGTTGATCGAAGTAATGGTCGTGTTCAACATTTTTTTTAAACAAAACGAGACCTTGTGGCTTGGTAATAGCGGTCACATTATGCACTGTGATTAGTATAGATACAAAGAAAAAAATATCATAATATTTCGGTAGATGGCTCTGACATAAACATAATTTTAAAATTACCGCGTTTTTGCTGGCAACTGGAGTTGACACCCGTACTGCAGAGGTGCTAATAATTGAATTCAATATGGCGAACAATAGTGTTGTTTTCAAATTTCATCGACTTGTTGTCGATATGAGAGTACGGCGTGGGAGTGTTATTTTTAGTGTTTTTTTACCGTTTTTGGTTAAAATATTGGAATTTAACGTGTTATGAAATCATTATTAGGTACTATTGTAGCTAATAATAATTTCACCACAATCATAACTTGTTAAATTTCAGTTTTACATTTACTAGGTTATCGATATATCGACAAATGCGTCGATAGACGCACATCACTATTTTCCATAAGTGGCAAATTGTTTTAGTGCAACGTTTTTTGTGATTGATATTTATGCATTATTTTCATAATTATCGTTATTTAAGTGTTTATTTGTGTTAAGTATATTATAAACTAATGTTCTTAAACGTAAACTTGTGATATCCGCGAGTAGTAACTTAAAAATCTTCAATTTCTTAGTGACTGGTATATTGCTTGATAGCAGAAAAAATAGTGAATATTATTACTCCAAGTGATTATTTATTGATTAAACACATTATATTTATTGTGTGTGTGAAGTTTCAAGTGTGTAGCTGTAATACTTCAAAAGTTACAAGTAAGTGAAATTATGCCTAACCGCTGACTCTCGCCAAAACATGCCCGTATTGGGCGGTGACGGAGCGATTCAATAGCCCGTAGGTAAAGGGTTAAAAGGTAATCTTATTACTTAAAGTTTATTACTCTTTATACAGTTTATTGTAATTAAGTTTCAGCACGAGTGGCCTCTGAACAGCTATCCAGACTTTTGAGCGCTGGCAAAAAAGAAAATCTCAAGTTAATAAGCTTCTCAACTAACGAAAAGATATGAAACTGACAAGAAAATGTGAAATAAATAGTATCCCGACGATCAAAAGCTAAGTTTTAATATTAATATCATAGAACATTATTACACAAATTGACTAAGCCCCACTGTAAGCTCAATAAAAGCTTGTGTTATGGGTACTTATACAACGATATATAAAATATAATTGTTTATAAATACTCAAATACATAAAAAACACCCATGACTCAGGAAAAAAATCATCCGCGCTCATCACACAAATAAATGCCCTTACCGGGATTCGAACCCAGGACCATCGGCTTCATAGACAGGGTCAATACCCACTAGGCCAGACCGGTCGTCAAAAAGTTACCTGATAAATACAGATAAATATGGTAGAGAATGCCTTGTAGCACTAAGTCCGCCTTTTGTACATTTGTATTTTCCTTGTGCAATAAAGATTAAATAAAATAAATATAAATATTATTAAGCTTAGGTAGGTAATACAACAATTTTCGTGACATAGCTGGCGATAATAATACAAGCAAACATAATTAATTAAGTTCTGTGAGAAATAGGTCTCAATCAATAACCACTTAGGTATAGAAAAATAGGTTCATAATATGTGACATTATCTATGAAAAGGGACCTTATTGTCGATGGCGCTTACGCCATTATTAACGAAGCTCCGATCTGAATATATGCCACGCTGTGCGGCGTAAGCGCCATCGACAATAAGGTCCCTTTTCATAGATAATGCCCCATAAGGTAAATGTACGCTCCACCGAACGCTTAAGACCAGAAAGCACGTTTCTTTTTTTAATTAGCTCTGGTATTTTCATACGCATATGTTCACTACTATAATAGAAACACAGGTAAATTTGTCCTCATTTAAACATACGTATAAATTACTGAAATGATTGCACGTATATTAAAAACATTTTTAAAGTAATTTTTTCCGGTTTCCTTGATTGTACCATTTACCGAACTAAGAAACGTGATTTGCACATTATACCGAATAGGGAGGCCGCATTACCGAACTAGGAAATAATTGTATGAAAATATGGTGTTGAGTGGTGCTCAAACTTTAGTAGTTCAGTATTAAATCCCTACTATACTTTGTTTTTTAGCATTAGAAAGACGGTAAGCGATCTTGACGTGTCTTTTTTTATTGAAAAATAAGTCGTACCAAATAGGTAGGTATGCAACAATTATAAAACATGTACGTATATGTATAAAAAAAATTTGGCTGTTTCATACATTTTAATTGGTCCATTTTCTATGGAAGGGTAAATTTTTTTTCGCGATTTCGGGGTTGGTCCCATAGTAAAAGTTGCTCGGTATAATCCCAAAACCTCGCTGACAATGGGAATGCAGTTATTTTTTAGGCACCCTGTATGGGAACCCCGGAATATCATAACAAAAGTTAAAAGTTTATAAAGTCACAATCGCCCACTCCACGAGAGGGTCCAAAAAAAATTTTGGACATCAAGTTTTGGACCATCCTGTATAAAATATTATTGCTGTATTATTTTTATTATCTTATTGAGTTTTTTTGTCCACAATCGGAGACTATTATCAGGCGTCCAGTAAGTATGTCTAAAGTTTGAGAAGCGCTGGCATTGAAATCATAGTCACAAAAAATAAACATATAAATATCGACCTAGCCGTTATCGTAATAAGGATGATATTCTAATGAACGTTGAATAGAAACATGGCCAACGCAACATGAGTTCGGTAGCAGAGACCATGGGTACCATTCACCGAACGGCCGTTCGGTGAACGAACCATGGAAAATATGTGGAACTTATTTCGCGAACAGATTTTGAAAATAGTATTTAAATCGTAATCAATATGGTATAGCTACAAATCTATCATTAAATTTAATACTTGAATCCATTACAAAACCGTACCCGTATAAAGTTCTTGCTAATACTGACGTAAGATATCTAAAATTATTGTTTGATAACAGTCTTGCCAAAAACCTTATTTTGATGCCAAAAAGTCGTAAAACATGAACATTTCAAACGCAATTTTATAATAATCTATATAGGTTATTGTTGTTCGGCAATTGCTCATAAAATTACAAATACATTAATTTATTTGTGAAATTAGGTAGTTAATCTAAATAGTTCGTAATCAACCACCAGAAAAATAATTTCAAAAACATACGCTTTCCCTGATTCCGGACGCTGTTCGATAATACCTTCTAGTCAAAATGTCGGTGTACTCATCACCGAACTCACATTAAACTTAATTTCTGATAATATGACTGCACTAAATTAATTAAATTTACTAAAATACACAAACTAATTAAGTAATCACACTGTAAAACCATACTTTGGAACACAGAAATAAAATTAAAAGGTTTTATGACCTTAAGAAATATACGCAACTTCTTACTGATTTCTTTAAGGTTGCCCATACAAAGTGACAATCGGCAGCGATGATCCGTTTCGATCAGTTGCCACGTCCCAACTGCGGCACAAATTGGCCGACTCTGGGGCATAATGGAAGGGATAGGTATTTAGCTCGTGGAAAAAAAATACGCAACTAAATATCAGCTGTAGGTAATCGACTTATAGCCTAAAATAGAAGAAATTCGGTGATACGGACGGATTTTGAGCGTTCGGTGGAGCGTACATTTACCTTATAGGATGCGAACTCACTGGACGTTTTAAGGGCGGGTTGCACCAGGCACGATCACAAAGTTGCGGAAGAGTACTTCGGCGTTCCTGGGACCTCGCCATATAGCAGCGAGGCGGCAACAGAGGGGTTTTAGTGGGTAAACCTGGGGTCTCATTAGCCCACAACAGGGAGTCCCACATAACCATCCCGGCCCGTCCCCGCGCCGGGTGGTATGCGTAAAGCATTTCCCCTCTTAAAAAAAAAAAAAAAAAAGGCACGATCACAAAACGAGTCAACGTTACTTAGGATATACCTTTATAGAGTTAGACCAAGGAAAGTCTGCAACGATTTTGATAGCACACGCAGTCCAAGTGTTATTTTAAACGTCAAACTCCTATGAATGACGTTTAAATAACACTTGTACAGTGTGCTATCAAAATCGCTGCAGACTTGTCGTGGTTTAACTCTATGTATTTTTGTCAATCTATTTTTTTATATTGCTGTCTATCGCTTAAAGGGCGACTTGAATGCTGTGTCGAAAGTCGAAAGATGGCAGTAAATACAGACAATACGCCTCTATACTAAATTATCTTTGCCATTACGTTGGTTTCCCCGAACAATCAACTCGCTCTTTCGAGAACAAAATGGAACTACATCTTGGAATGGATCGGTTGAGTGCGGTCAAGGACTCAATATCACATCCAGCTGAGTTGTTCATATTGAGAACGGCTGTTTATACAGCTTTATGTACCTACTAGAGATGCGCAAAACGCTTCCCTGAGTTGAAAATATTGATTCATATCTTTCGCTCGCGATGATATGTATCACTCATTTCGCTCATTTCGTTCATTTCATTTCGCTCAGTGAGAGATGTCAATCAATCAGATGACATAACGATGCTTATCATGAACAGTGGTACAACTAAAAATGAAATGCTATTGCATTTAATATTCTATCTTTTACAGGTAAGATTTAAAGTCGAATGGCATTTCATTTTGTTTTGTGTCACACAATATATATACAGTGGTACTACTAAACGAAATTAATAACTAGCTTAAATCTAAAATAGGCCCTTGAGGCATTGTACCAAGGATGCTGGCGGCATTTCCTCGCTGTATCGCAATGCTGATACGTTGTGCGAGGTAGCCGCCAGCTCTTCGGTCACCAGTTACGTCAACCAGACGCTTCGCGATTTCTGCGAACAACTTATGCGCGCTGGGACCCCATGGACCTAGAGTTTCAACACCAAATTTGTGTCACTATTCATGATAAGTGCGACCAGGATCACGTGATCGAATCACGCGATACAATACCGCCATGTTTCCCCGACACCCTCCTCCCCGAATCCTATTCGCAACGTCTCACTCGCTCACTCGCTCGTCACGCTTGGCCGGCTCATTCGAATCGTGAGTGGGAAAGAGCGAGCAAGGGACACTGAGATAGATGAGTTACTGAGCGAAATGAGCGAGTTGAATCTGCACTGAGTTGAAGAGTGAGTGAGTTCAGTCAAATGATACAGTTCATTTGAATCACTCACTCGTGAACGACACATGCCTATTACCTACCTATACGTAGTTGTGTACCAGAGAGCGCCTACCTATTTCTGTATTCAATAAAATCAAGTATTTTTCAGAATCAAGTATTTTATTCGTGATACTTAAAACAAAAACTACATACACGTAGTCAAAACTAAAATACTTCCAAAGACACTTATTATCATTTCGAGTTTTGTAACACTTTTGATAAAATATAAAAGGGGTCATCCATTAATTACGTCACACGTTTAGGGGGAGGGAGGGGGTCAAGAAAATGTGACATATTGTGACATGGGGGAGGGGGAGACACAAACTTTGTGACGTCACTTTAACTTCATCAGTAACCGAAATTTTTTTATAAGTTATTTTATTCGCTGTACATTTAAATAACAAGTTTTTAAAACGATAACCGTTTTTATTCTTTTAATTTTCTTTCCTAAGCAGTTTTGGGTTATAAAATTACTAATATTTATGTCGTCAAAAATATTTTGATAAAATATTAATAATACTTAGGTACTTACTTAATTCGATTCGGCGATTTCGTAGAAAAAATGTGACGTCACACTAGGGGGGAGGGGTTTGCCAAATGTGACCAAATGTGACAAGGGGGGGGGGAGGGGTGGATGACCCCAAAACTACAAAGTATAAAAAGTTAAAGTGTTTACTATACTTATATAAAGGAAAGTATCATTAAGTCAGATTGTTTGCCTAATCAACATAACTTGTAAATATTTAAAATTACATTTTTTAAACAAAGAAAAAGCTCATCAAATTAAAAAAGAATCTTACCTAAATATTCTATGATTAATGTTTATCTCAGCGACTCAATCCTCAGGGCTTAATCTTCGAACTTTACATAATCCAAATAAATGAAAACAGCGAGTAATATTCGTATTTTTTCACAGACATCACAGCTCCCATTGCAATCAACAAAATTAACTTTTACGCTCTTTAAAATCAAAAAGTATTAACAGTAAAAACCGAAAAGTTTTACGACGACAGCGCGTGTTTTATTGGTCTACACCAGCGGTTCTCAAAGTGTGGATCGCGAACAAGCGGTCGTGCGCGATTGTAATGGAGTTCCCGACGAGCAAGAATGACTAGCTTGACATAATATATTCTGAAATACAGAGTGTTGTTCTAAAGCGTTGGTAGCCTAGCGGGAAGGACGTGCGACTTTCGATCCTGAAGTCTCAGGCTTAAACCCCATCTCGTTACAATAAGTTTTTCGGAACGTATGTACGAAGTAGGTATCATTTGGTATTTACCAACTTTTCGGTGAAGGAAAACATCGCGAGGAAACCGGACAAATAAGGTATAGTTTCCTCTCTGGGTTGAAAGGACGGGATGGCAATCGATTTCGTAAAAACTAGTGACTATACCAAATCTTGGGATTAGTAGCCGAGCGGTCTCCAGGCTCCCTGAGCCTCATGCCAAAAAAGCCGAGACATCGAAGAAGAGAAGTAGGCCGATGGTGAGATGATGATGACAGAGTTTTGTTCTTTTTTGCCATATGGTTCACAGTTTAGTCTGAAAAATGGATTAGTGGTGCGCGGGGTAAAAAGTTTGAGAAACCCTGGTCTACAGGAAGGCAAATGTAATCTGGCGTAATGAAATCGAACGCCGTCTCTGATTAAAATGTTAATGCCGGTGGGTAACCCGCATTTACCAGTATTACAAGTATTGAGAAAGTAATTACTTTAGAGAAAAACGATTCGTGTTATACTCGTAATTGTTGCTTAAACGAGACTGGGTACTTAGGTAGGTATAAAGGATAACTCACGTTAGACCGGGCCGTGTCCGGGCCGGAGCTTCCAGTGCTTACTTTTCTATGACATGACAGGCGATCACATGATGCTTTCCATAGAAAACGATGCGCCGGAAGCTCCGGGTCGGACACGGCCCGGTCTAAAGGGGCCCACTGATTAACAGTCCGCCGGACGGTATCGGCCTGTCAGTTGTTCGGAACTGTCAAAAATTTGTTCTAACTGACAGGCCGTCCGGCGGACTGTTAATCAGTGGGCCCCTTAACGTATGACTCACGTTAGACCGGGCCGTCATTAAGTCATTCTGTGCAAATGTAACTATGGGACAAACAATAAACTGAAATAAATGTCATGTACATACATGTACTTGATGAAGATTTAAGGTAACATTCGAATTCAGACTGCATCAAGGTTACTGCTGCGCCGTAATTCGGCAACAATAATGCTGCATACTGCATTGCTGCAGGAAACGTCAAATTGAATATAAATGCCTTAATAAAATGATATTTTTAGGGTTCCGTACCCAAAGGGTAAAAACGGGTCCCTATTACTAAGATTCCACTGTCTTCTGTTGCCGCTATAACAACAAATACTAAAAAGTACAGAACCCTCGGTGGGCGAGTCCGACTCGCACTTGTCCGGTTTTGTTTACACAGAAAATTAGACATCACCGGTCTTTACCGTAAAAGATCTTGGTGACCTTTGATGAGCGCTTGAGCTTTCACGAGCATATTCGTACACTCGCGGATAGTTCTTTTAGGAGACTAGGCTTTGTGATCCGCAATGTCAAGGACTTCTGGGACATTGGGGCCATAGGGATGATTTACAGCGCAAGTAAGGCGCAACAATAAATTGATGACCAATGCTTGTCGCATACTGCGTGGGGAGTCCGACTGCCCGGAACTTGTGGCTCGAGTTTTACGGCTGTATGTCCCGGACTTGCCAAAAATCACTTTGAGGCCGCGAGCGCGTCCACTGCTGGCAGTGCCGGCGGCGCGCACGGTGTCGCATAGGAATTTACCGCTCTATCGTGCGCTGACGCTGCTCAATGCGCTCCTGACATCGGCACCTGAATGTGACTTGTTTGCATGGAGATGGGCGACTGTGTGCCGTGAATGTCTAAAGTTCTGCGAGTTGATGGATGACAGGCTGTCCAGCATTTATGTTTAATGTCACCTTATATGTTTCATATGTTTGTATACTGTGTATTTTGCAATGTTTAATTTCTCGGTGTATTGGCTTGTCTGTAATGCCGTGTAAATATATTGTTAATAAATTGTTAATTGTTAATCACCCCACTTTGTCATTGCAAATGGCATGCACAATTCGCTTGGTCCGACTCCATTTATTTCGCAATACACAGCAAAGTTTAATGTCAAACTGTTATTTTCAGTTTTTGACAATATAATCATACGTCTTGCCAAAGAGAAGAATTTGAAATAGAGGAATATTGTCAAAGTAAATTATGTAGTCAGTACATTTACTGCTAACTTTCGACACAAATTATTAACGGCCCGATTCGAACTTTAAGATACGTCAATTAATAGATCTTGAAACGATATGGATTAGATATGTCAGTGTCAAATGTGACGTTTCTTCAAACAAAAACGTCACACTTGACACTGACACATCTAATCCATATCGTTTCTAGATCTATTAATTGACGTATCTTAAAGTTCGAATCGGGCAGTAACACTTTTAGAACGCCATTTGACTTTGATCCTTATTTTTTCACTGATATGTGTTAAATTTGTTAAATGTCAAAAAGTATCGCCATCTACTCGACAGTAGGCCAAAGGTATGGCGCCATCGCTCGAAAAGATGGCACCATACCTTTGGCCGATCCTCGACTAGATGGCGATACTTTTTGACATATAACACATATCAGTGAAAAAATAAGGCTCAAAGTCAAATGGCGTTCTAAAAGTGTTAATCATTTGTGTCGAAAATTGGCAGTAAATGTACTGACCACATAATTTACTTTAACAATATTCCTCTAGTCTAAATTCTTTTTGGTCTTGCTAAGCTTGTTATATTTAACGTCTTATTATTGTGAGGGTCTTAAAAACCCATTACCCCGCTAATAATAAAACGTCTGCCTCAAGCTGTTTGTGTGAACAATTTCCCGAAGCAATTATTCGTGGTCTAAACCCCGAGTTTTACAGTAAGTGTCATAATAACAAGAGTATACAGCAGTGTGTGCTCAACGGTTATGGGTTAGGATAAGCGTTCGCTAAACTCAATCCCTTGCTAGAAAATACCAGCACATTTTGCGAGGCCAAAGCACTTTGGCAATGTAGTTATGATTCGGTCTATTTTCCGCCTTTGACTAGGTGATTGATATAAAACGCAACGGAACTACAGCGTAACGTGAAATTTCTGAGCAGAAATGAGACGAAGAATAACAATATAAAAGAAATAAATACCTAAATGTATGATTAAATGTTTCAGCTTTACAATACTTTTGCACGACATTATTCATGCTAAAGTAATAATGCTTAAATATAATGAAACATCGCAAAAACATGTTATTAACAGCTCTAGTTATAAACTTATACAATAAAGAAATGGTGTTACATTTTTTATTAAAAATTGCTTCATGGGTAACACTCTGAATGGGTATTTGAATAAACTGGACAAGTGCGAGTCGGACTCGCCCACCGAGGGTTCCGTACTTTTTAGTATTTGTTGTTATAGCGGCAACAGAAATACATCATGCGTGAAAATTTCAACTATAAAATATTATCCTAAATGGATCTTAGAAAATTCTAGCTATCACGGTTCATGAGATACAGCCTGGTGTCAGACAGACGGATAGACGTACAGTGGAGTCTTAGTAATAGGGTCCCGTTTTTATCCTTTGGGTACGGAACCCTAAAAAAGCCATGGCGTCGTAACTTATGTAAATGACCTAAGCTAAAGTTGCAATTATTCATACTAAAAGGATTCGTAAAAAAGTTTATCTAGGCCCAGCCCAGTCAACTCCACTCGAACCATTAGCTACTTATCTAATATTTACACAAAATTTATTACTTTGCAAGATTTTTTTGCATAACGATAACGGGAATAATCTATATCTAAAGTTCCCTTTGTTATTTTCATAAAATATTAAAGGAAACTTTTGTAGAAACAACGCTTCTTCTTCTTCTCCTTTTTTCCCATCATCTCAGGTCAGCTCTCCTTGTCTACCTATCTTTTCCATTTTTCTCTATCCTGCGCTGTTGCTGCGTCCATCTCGGTCTCCTTCAGATCTCTCTGGACCGTCGTCAGCCAGGTGGCGGGGGGTCTTCCGCGGCGACGCGTCGTGGTGGGTAGGCTTAACGCTACGTTTACCATGTGATCTGTAGGGCGGGCGGAGTATATGGCCATACCATCGCAACGCAATGCAAGATATTTATTCCTATTTGATTTCAATAACTATTGTTTTTCATTTTCGCTTAAGTTTGACTGTCATATAAAATTGTGATACCTAAGTCTTTCTATACGTCATGAATAGTATTGATCTTTAGTGCATCGCGAATTTTATTGACATAAACATAATAGGGTATTTGAATACTAGTCAAATCAGTTTCTTTTTTTCGAACTGTCAGAACGATTTTGCTACAATGGAATTTATATGAAACACTAGCATTTGACGTCACAATCAAATCACCTACTCTTTATAGTTGCATACGGGTTTTAAAATTGCGGAGCGGAGCCAAATATTTCCATAGCAGTGTAATATTATTACTTACTTTGTTTAAAAAAGTCATTGTTTTACAGTCTTAGGGCGATTGTGCACTACAATGAATTTTACTGTCCGGCAGTCTGAGTTTTCATGGTCCGATATGGCATGAAAAAAACGGATGATTGGCTTGTGCACTTGTCCGTCTTTTTACTCGCAGGTGCGGCGCAGTGGCATGAAAAAAACGGATGATTGGCTTGTGCACTTGGCCGTCTTTCTACTCGCAGGTGCGGCGTAGTAGCATGAAACACACACCCCCCCTAGCCCGCCCCCGCCCAGCCAAGTCATGAATAATACTAATTCCAGACGCAGTGTACAAGCATAAACACGTTTTTCATAGCTATCATCTCGGACCGGAAAAAAACTGTCCGGAATGGCGAAAAGTAAAATGTCGGACGGCAAAATTACGTCTAGTGCACAAGCTACTATATACATTTGCGTACACATACTACTGTATACATGGCGTGCCATATCGGACCGTAAAATCTCGGACTGCCGGACAGTAAAATTCATTGTAGTACACAATCGCCCAATGGCGTGCCATATCGGACCGTAAAAACTCGGACTGCCGGACAGTAAAATTTATTGTAGTGCACAATCGCCCTTAAGGGGCCCACTGATTACCAGTCCGCCGGACGATATCAGCCTGTCAGTTAAACGCAAAATTTGACAGCTTCGAACAACTGACAGGCTGACATTATACGGCGAACTGGTAATCTGTGGGCCCCTTTACGCAACGTATAAACATACGTTGCGTAAGTTGCGTGTGCGTTGGTGCGTTGCGTTGCTTACAAACGTAAGCATGATCGATACTTAGGTACTTTATAACTTGTGTATCCAATTGTTACTTCTGTGTATCTTCCTATTTATAGGCAGTGCCCAACAAACCCCGTTTCTACTTGTTATCAATATCCTTATTTTATATTTAATGGAACTATAGGTCTAATTGTATATGAAGTACCGAAGAGCTGGCGGCTACCTCGCACAACGTATCAGCATTGCGATACAGCGAGGAAATGCCGCCAGCATCCTTGGTACAATGCTTCAGGGGCTTATTTTAGATTTAAGCTAGTTATTAATTTCATTTAGTATTACCACTGTATATATATTGTATGTAAATAAATGATTTAAAATTGTATATTTACAAGTTTAAACATATTTGTAGGTGACTGTTTATTTCCTAAAAAAAAAATAGAAATTATGTTTAAAAATGACTACTGCTGTCTACGTTTCTCTATTAATCTTCTGGTGCTTTATTTCATGCATGGTGTAAAATAATTTATTTTAAATACAGTCAAATACCAAATTATAACAAACACAAATCTGTATTTTGAACACGTAGCGTAGCTAACCAAGATGGACGTGAACTCAAGAGCAGTAAAACAGCATATTTTTATGGAAATATTGTTACTAAACATCATTAATGTCAAATCACTATGAAAATAATTATGTTTATAACATAGACTGGGAATCCTCTAGACATAGCATAGTCGCGCTACCCCCTCTGCCACAAATACGGTAGTTTTACTACATTTTCGAGTCAAGTGTCTTTGTGTGACGCCCAAGTGTCTTTGAAGGGACCAATCACGGCACGGGACTCGCTCACCTCGTCCCCCGCACCCCCGTATTTTTGGCAGCATCGGTTTCATGAAATAATTGATCTAAGCTCCGTCTAGCGGATTCCTATTGTTTGGCGTCTATTCCTAGTCTATGGTTTATAATAACACTCCCTCATTTTCTTTTTCTATTATTTTAAAATCGGTGTAAAGTTAGCTTAGACAGATTTTAAAGTACACTGTATAGACATAATTATTTGTGTTTAAGGTATCATTAAAGGTGACGTTCGGATTGCAACTTCAGTTGCATTACTCATCATCATCATATCAGCCCTTTATCGCCCACTGCTGAGCATAGGCCTCTTCTAGTACGCCACTTGTCCCGGTCCTGGGCTAATCTCATCCAGAAGTGACCCGCAATTTTCCGTATGTCTTACTGCAGCTACGTTACTGTTGTTGTACTAGTATGTCTTAATTCCTTTGATAAAATAAATGACTTTCGCTGCCGCATTTTAACACAGAAATTGACAGATACGGCTCGGCCACGACATCGAGCGACTTGCGACGGCGGGAGCGATAACCATAGGTTGAAGCGAAAGGTCCGATCGCTGTGTCTCGCTCCAACCTATGGTTATCGCTCCCGCCGTCGCAAGTCGCTCGATGTCGTGGCCGAGCCGATACAGCGGCAGCCTGTACGCCGCCGCCGGAGCAGTAGGTACCTAAAGTGTCATTCTATGGAACTTGCTAACTATGTAAACAAAAGTCACTAGTAAATTCATCATTCAGAGACAATTTCAATATGGCGGTTTGTTTACATAGTTAGCAAGTTCCATAGAATGACACTTTAATGTAGCTAGTAGACATCCGAATGTCACTTTAAGATTTATTGTCCAATTTGTATTCAGTTAAAAAGAAAGTATACATTTTTACATGTGACTGTACTTCGATCCTCAACGACCATTCGGAGAAAAAATCCCCTGTTTTTGTCACCACTCCCTGCCTCGTGCGATTAATTAAATGAAAAAAATGGACGGAATAAGACATAGTAAGGGCAAGATTAATGTTAACGGGGGGTTATTAATTGTGGGACGTTTGCTGTATCGCCGGACTATTCGTGAGGCCTTTATTCTCGTGTTGCCATGTAATTAATACGTGTAATTGTGGTAGTAATGTGAGAGTGAGTGTATATTGGGTGTAAAAAATACTGGTGATCCGTTTAATTGCAAAACATAATTAACTTTTACTACACCTTACAATATATTCTATAGTCTGCAATTAATTTTAACTTTATTGCTCGATAAAAAATTTTACAAATGGTGGACTTGATGCTTTAAGAAGGCATTCTCTACCAGTCAACCATTGGGTCAAACTGAAAACTTTTGCTTATTGCAAGATTGTAGACAACGAGAAGAAATCTGAAACACTAATCAAGATAAATTCTAAACAATAGTCTATTTATCCACTTATACATACATAAAAATAATAGCAATATATACCTACATATATACAAACATGCATACATACATAAATAAATATATTATATACAATTTACGTTAGAATGTCTCAAAAATGTTCGAAAAAAACAGGCGTCTTTCCTGCGGTGCTATTTTAATCTGATGTTCGGATGTCAACCGCAGCTGCATTAAGGATGAATCACGCTAGACCGGGCCGTGTCCGGGCCGGAGCTTCCGGCGCTTCATATTCTATGGAAGGCATCACGTGATCACCTGTCATCTGTCATAGATAAAGCGTCGGAAGCTCCGGCCCGGTCGGCCCGGTCTAACGTGAGTCATCCTTTACTGTTGAGGCGTAGTTGTTACCGCCGCTTTATCTGTCAATAATTTCCTTGATAAAATGATTGACATTAGCCACTGCATTACTGCCGCGATTATGACATTCATTCCGTCACTCATTCTGCCAAGGAAATTCACTGATACAGCGACGCCGCAACAGTTATGCAGCTGCTATTGACATCCTAACATCACCCTAAGGGTAACATTCCAATTCTGACCGCAGCTGCACTACTAGTACCAAAGACGTATGTAACTTCGTATAAGACGAATAAAGTCTAAGGAAAAAACGTGCCTCAGATTTCAAGTAAAAGTCATTCTCGAATAGATGGCGCACACACCTTTAGCCTATCCTCGGCTAGATGGCGTGACGACACCGTTTCATATTTAACAATTTTAACACATAGATATCAGTGAATGAACATGGATCAAAATGATATAAAAATAACAAAATCATTTTATCCATATATATACATTTTTGATAACTTTATACGTTTTCATTTTGAGTTTTAGTCGTGTGTCGATAGATGGCAGTAAATTTACAGTGACTACAAAATTTACAATGACAGGACCCCTCTATACTATCTATTCTTTTTGCTAGTACGAACGCGTCGGTGTTATTGTCAATTTCCATAGTAAAATCTAAAATGAACCGTAGTGCAGCTGTCGTTGGAAATGGACTGTCACCTTCAGGTAGCTATCAAATTGTCTATGTGACATAAGTAGACATGAATTACAAATTAACATATAATTATTTTTCATCGTATTTTCACGGGAACATAAAAACGTGTCTTGCTATTTCAGTCAGTCTCGGTACAAAAAGTACTGAGGTTGACTAAAGTAGCATGACAATACGAACGTTTCCGAGAAAATACGATGGAAAACAATCATACACTACATCAGTACGTTTCTGATAGCCACATTTTTCAATTCCAAAACAATGGTTTTCTGCTTTTGAATCAACGAAGCCGATTATTGGATAGGTCAGACGTATTTGTATATCAAATTTGTATGTTTTTAATCCGCACAACCTTTCACGTCAAAAAATTTAAAAAATCGCTGCTAGCATTTGCAATCCAAGCACTTTTAGTTTGCATGAGTAAATCGTGCTGCCCGATTCTGATTGTTAAATTGGAGTTCATCCAAAACTGAGAATTTATCATAATCACATCGGATCCGGAGCTTTGTTCAAAAGTTTTGCATTTATTATGATTCTGCCATCCTTTAGACATAAAGAGATTATGCAGAAAAATAAAACATGCTACCATTTAGTGTTACATTAAAATTCTCTTGGAATAAAATGCCGTTTCATTTCTTGGTAGCGTTTTTTAATTCAGCTTTCTCTGGTATTTTACGCTTACAACTTTAAGCGGAGGGATTATCTTTCTAACACCTTAAGCTTTTAATAGTACAATTCCTTTTAGGTTGCACTGAGCCATAATATTATTACCTAATCAATAAATTTAATCCACATCTAGGACTGGAACGCTTTCTGGGACTGGGCTGCCGCATGCACCCAGAAATTTCCTTTTTTTATTTCCTGTGAATTGTCTATTCAATTTCCGAGAGTTTTTGTTCAAATATTTGAACTTTTCTCTCTTTACATTTTAAAATCCTTAATTAAATATTTTCTATTCGCCTCTTCTTAAATTGTTCAAACTTTTTTGGGGAATATGACAAATTGCCATATCAGACCAAAGTGCATGAAACCCAAATCACTCGAAACCCACGCTTTCTTCCACTCGAAACGTTTCAATCGAAAATTTACCTACTTATCGATACCGCGGGGTCTCGGATAGACAAGACCCTATTAGAGATACTTATTCTGAATTTGATGACCAACCCAACGCTAAAACAAGTTCCGTAAAATGGGGTGAGTAGGGATGAGGAGGGCAGTTGGGTTATGAATGGGGTGCGGAGGGATGGCAGGGGGGTGAGATGGTATTTTTAGACCAGAGTTATCACATTGTTACGTCAAATACTTTATTCTCTTGAGAAGTCAAGCTATTGTAATATTGTGTCAATTCTAACAATTATCCCATCTCACTCAATTCCTATCCCCCTAACACCAACTACGGCGTGAGCTGGGATTTCCTACTATTTTATGTTTATCGTAGAATCTATGAAATGAAACGACAGATTGTCATTGAAAAACTAAAGTTCACACTACCGGAACACTTTTCAAGTATATAAATCAACGTGCCACATATAAAAATAAACTTTTATTGAGATTTCAACTTCGGATTTCTGCCAACTCACCTCATTTTATGGTACTGAACTAATTTTGTATTAAGCCGAAACGTTTGCGAACGATGCTATTAAGCTTATAAATAAATGAAAAGTGGAAAATTTACTGGGTGGGACTTGAACCCACTACCACTGGATCACTAGTACAGTGCTCTGCCATCTGAGCTACCAAGACAGTACCCAATACAGCGAATATTTCCACCATATATGGGTGTACAGTGAATTTTACCACTTTCAATTTATTTCCAAGTTTACAAGTATTGAACGTTATAATTACGTTCAATAATAGAGGTATAATAGGTAAAATAATCTACATAGCTATTTAAATAAGTTCAAATTAAAAATAAAATAAGTAAGTATGTACATACTCGTAGTTCGTTCCCAAGTATTTATGATTCAATATTTGTGAGATCGGTTAAATAAACAAAAATAAGTTTTTTTTCTGTCATTTCTTTTCAAGGAGATATAAGAAAATGTTGCGAATAATATAGTTTGAAAAAGAACGAAATATTAAGTAGCGATAGAGTGTATTGTAGTTTTAAGCTTTAGGTAAAGGTACTCGACATAGGTAAGGTGCAGGGGGACAATTTCGACTGCGGGGTAATTTCATCTAATCGAAATATCTTCCATGTTTTATATTATTAACTAGAGTCACACACAACACACACAGCACATCTTTTTCGCTATCTCAAATACACTAATATGGCACTCTAGTTAATAAAATGTAATACATGAAAGCTACATAATTCATGTCTACTCAACTCACAGAGGTAATTTGATAGCTACCTTAAAATGCACCGGTAAAGTTACTGTACTTCGCACGTCACCCAATTTATCAAAGGGGATTTGGGCTAATTCCAAAATATGCGATTTTTCTACAAAATTGAAATTATTTGTTCACGAAGCGTTTTTTCCAAAACATCTAACGGCTCGATTCGGAAAATGAATTAGATTTCTACTAGACTTCAACAAGTTACGATACGGATAATTAAAAGATATTTGTAAGATAGATATGTCAAATTTGACGTTTCCGCGATTCTGGAGGTCCTCTTGAACGATTTCGACAAGTTTTGACGTAGATATCCAAGTCACATCTAGTCGATATCTAATGTAGATCTAGTTGATCTCTAAATCGTCTCAAGATCTTGTGATTATCTCGAAATCCGAATAGGCCTGCTTATCTAGAGACAAAATCTGTTCTCAAGATCCAGCCTAACTTCATATTTTTTTTTATAAAAAGGCCTTCCATCCCTTTTTTAGCTTTTTTTTTGCTAGCCTTTTATGGTGTCCCACTGCTGGGCAAAAGCCTCTCCCCTTGTCTCCCGACATGATAGCGCCTGCTCTGGCCAGTTCTGTTGTTGAGAAAGGTGTTCACTTGGTAGCTACACTAGCCCATCTGTCTGGATGCATGCGGCATCTTTATTTTAAGAAATGGAAAATGCAATTATCTCGGCAAGTATTCATCTGTAGGCGGCTAGACGATAAAGCATTTTACAGATATAAAATCCCCCAGTGGCATATTTTTATTTTTGAGATTAAGTCAATCGACATATACGCTTGATCATAGAAAAAATCATATTACTACTAATTAAACTCAATATCTAATTTAAAGTTAAAGTTCTTAAGTTGTTCTCAAAATTGTTTAGTCTTTTGGATTTATCCTGTATTTCATAATGACACCACAAGTAACTCATGTACAAATCCAGATAAATTAAAATAAAGAAATTTCTAGAGAATATAGGAGTACCTGCCTTATTCAATTAAATGAACTTCTTCATCTATTCGAATACTGGCAAAAACATACTATTGATGTAAACACATTTACTTAAAGCAACTTATTTTGAAACTACTGTAACACCAGAATCACCCCAAAGCACCCTCATTTTTCATCCACCGGTCCCACATTTCCATAATGCTTAGTTCACTATTCTAGACAAAATGGCTTAAAAAACGAACATCCCTACTCCAGCCTGAACTGAAATAGATTTATTTACTTAGAAACCGATTCTATTTTAACAATTTGGTGGTTTTTATCTGAAAAAGATAAGATAAAAGCCATGACAATCACAAAACATGTATGAACATAGTACAGAGAACAAATGCATAGAAACAGAATTCACAGAGCTTCACAGAATGGTGGGTCCATTCTCCACTCAGCAGAATGCTGCTTGCCGCATCATTATGCTGAGCCAACGCCAATTCTCTGCTACGACACCCACGACACATGTTTGTCTTTTTTGTTGATATTGTGTAATTTTTTTAAATAGTTTTTCTTGAATTTTTTTAATTAAATTAAAAATTAAAATTCATTTATTTCAAGTAACGAGGACTCATAATCAGAATAATATACAATTAAATTAAAATTACATTAAACAAAATAAATAACATTAACATACACTATTCTAAATACTATGCACAACACAACAAAACAAAATTTTTAAGTTGCATGTCAATGTTTAATAAAACTCTCTTTGTAATTACCATGTGTGTTGTGGAAATGAATTAAGTGTTTATTTATCAAAAATAATGCTCGCTGTGAAGCCAGCGCTGGTCTTCCATAGAGCCCATTTCCAAAGGTACAATCTCATTTTGTTACCCTGAGTCGTGTTATCACGTATCTCACGCGTACCAATAAGTGTGAGCGAAATGCACTGAGAAACGACTGCTGATTGAATTTCGTCAGCAGCCGCTAACGCTGATTGGCGCTCACTTGGTCGTATCAAAACCAGATGTTTTTTTAAGATCAGAATCGGCCTCCTAGAAAACTTAGAGGGAAATGAGAAAATCTCGTCTGGCAACGGAAACAAGCTGCAAATTTGTGACGTCACAGTTTTTATTATAAAAAAGAAAACGTCGGACTCGGGATATTTATTAAGCTGTGAACAATGAAGGATAAAATGTAAAATTCACTTTGTACGAGTCTTGGAAATCCTGTGTGCAGGCAAATAATCTCTTACTGTTTTTTATTAACTGATAAGAATGTAATATGTATATAAAATGTGAATAGTGCAAAACTCAAGTGTTTTTTAAGATCTTTTTTTTTAATAGGTAGGCTTAGCGTATGCTAAGTGTCCTGCAGTGGTATCCAAAAAAATGGAAAGTTGTCACTTGTTGCCCGTTTAAATATCAATGCCATGCGAACCACGATAATTTACCTACCGTAAAAGTATAAAACTTTGCCCTTTAACATAACTTTGCCCACCGCGCCACAGTTAATTACGCTGTATCATTCAATAATCATTAAAGATCAGCTGGCGTTACTTATTATGGATTATTTATCATAAATGTAAATTCCAATTCATTTATTTTTGAGATACCGCTATTATGAGGGCAGGGCGAGAATGAGGCCGGTTGCTTAACACATTCAACACCAAGAACCCGACTGTCGGGTACACTGTTCGTAGTGACTACGCGCTACATACGACGAAACCGTGGCTACGCGCTACGAGCGTAACCCGTAGCACTTAGTGGTATTGAATGTGTTAATGTTTACACGGGTAAGAGCATCGTTGCACCTGCGGTTTCCTGTCCGTTGGATGTGGCCCATCTGTTTTGGTCTATTTTAATCTGTGGTCTGTCTAAATTTACGTCATCTGTGGTAGGTCTATGGTAGGTTGGAATGGTAGGTGAAATGTTCTTGAAAGTTAACTTTAATGTAAAGCAATGAAGCCGAATTAAAAAAAGAGAATATTTAACTATTTCAGAGTGAATAGTAACGGCAATACTACATGCTTCCCGCAAGGAATACTAAACATTGTTTTATAAGAATTATAAGGATTTTTTTATATGGAAAAACATTTTTTTTTGGTAAAATATATCAATGTGGCCTATACTTACTAACTACTATGAAACATGTTGTTAGTAAGTATAGTAAATCGCTGTACCTACATCATAAAATTCACAGTTATTTTAGGACTAAGCATGTCCCACAATTTCTTAGTAACTTTACTTTATTCTTACTGCAAAGTAAAGCCCTGTACTTTAAATATTAACTAACCAACTTCAAGATTCCATAAAATACAAAAGTTGGACGAAATCATAATTAAAATGGACGCTGGGCAAAAAGCGAGGAAGTTGGGGATCGATCGGTAAAAAACTATCTGGTTTAATTAAAAGTGAGCCCACGTCTTGGAGAAGCCATTAATTCGGGAAGTTACGGGGAGGATAAGACAAGTTTTTACCTTAGGTACTATATATACCTACTTAGTAAAGAAAAAAACGTGAGTCGGGTCCTCGAATCCTTGTAAAGCCTAGTTTGTTCTCAGGATGGAAGGTCAGACGGCAGTGACTTTTTATTTTATTACACCCATATATAGGAGGTAAACGAGCAGACGAAACGCCTTTTGGTAAACATTTATCGTTGCCAAAGACACCTGCAACACCAGGGGAGTTGCAAGTGCGTTGCCAGCCTGATGGGAGTATACTCTTTTCTAGAAGACTTGAACGTAGTCATCATCATCATCATCATGGTGGCCTTCTGGTGATCCAATCTGGGATGTAGGCCTTTAATCTTCCACTCCTGTCGATCTTGTGCCCGATTTATGCAGTGCCGACCTCCATGTCGTCGGATGTCATCCACCCAGCGCTGCGATGGTCTACCCCGCTCCCTCGGGTGTCTTCTGGGCCTCCATTCAAAGACTCGTCTTGTCCAGCGACTCTTGTCCGTTTTCGCAATGTGCCCCGCCCATGTCCACTTTCTCTGAGCTATGGCAGCCATGATGTCTCTCACTACCTTGATGTCTTGAACGTAGTATCGGTCCGTAAATACATTTCACAGTGTGCGAGGTAAGAAGTTTCTGGAGAAATGCACAGCTGAAATTCCAACCATTTAATGGACATAATAATAATATGGAAATACTAATTATTACACAGATGAAGTAGTACCTAGAGTATTCACTGCTAATTAATGGTTGATTAGCAGTGAATACTCTAGGTTCAATAAATAAACCAACAAAAAATGTTTTCTGTATAAATGTTTCACGCGTTGATAACCCGTTCAGTGAGCAATTGTTTATTGGACTTGTTTTATTAAGTATCCAAGTATCAAGTCGAACAACACGATGGTACCTATAAATCGGAGAGATCTGACTGTATCTTTATATATAAACGCGAGCGGCTTTGACGGTAGAAACAAATTAAATTATGCTCAAACAAAAGAGCGTAAAAAAATAACACTTTTGAATCGACAACATATATCCGCAAAATTCGTATTGTCGCGTATTTTGCATTTAAAAGTGAAAAAATTTCGACAAACAATACTAAAGGCTCAATTTGTTGGTTGACATTTGACAGCTATGCGTTGCGTTTAGAAACTGCAAACATGCTTACAAGTTAGGTTGGTCGTATTTTTTTTAATAAAAAGCAAGACGAATATTACTGTTTATTTGATGACTTTCCGGTATGTATAATGGTTATTATTTGCATTAAGTTTCGTTTCATATGGATATGTATACCGGTATAATTATTACATAAATTTGTTTTTAAGCCAGAACGTGCGATAGTCTGTTACGGCTTTTAAGACGATAGCAACACTGCCTAGACGTCAACGACGGCTGTTATTCGAAAATACTTTATCCGGTACTCCAGACGTGATAAAAACCTGTTAAATAGTGTATTGTGTGTGTTAACAATAAAAAATAGTCACCGAACATAGTGCAAAGTGCAAACGCCATCGTAACGTAACGAGATTTGAACATCAAAGCGTTCCATGGGTGTATTGTGTTTAGTATAAACATCGGTCTCTCAGTTGTATTTTAATATTTCAGAATGATTCCAAATATTCTTACATGTCAAGGCACTACTAGCTACCTGGAAATGCAAGTGAAAGCAACCTTGAAGCAGCTGTGATAAACTAATAAGTGAGCGAGATGAAAATTACGTTGTTCAAAGAAACTTTGAGTTAAGTGCCAGCTGACTGTAACACACTCTAATTAAGTACATTGCCAGTGTGAAACAGTGCAAAAAGCTACAGTGTATTGTGGACATATTTAATAACTGTGCTTTAGACTATGAATCAAATTTGAGGTGTATCGGTGAATTGGAAAGTCAACTGCATAAAGCTAATAAGTTATCTCCGGAGTCAATGTAAGTTGAATATAAGATTACATAAATTTGTTTTTAAGCCAGAACGTGCGATAGTCTGTTACGGCTTTTAAGACGATAGCAACACATTTTGCTACGCCCTAAAAACGAAACTGCTGCCAGAAATAGGTATGATTTTCAGGTAAAACTACTTTTGACCAACATGCTCAGTCAAAGCAGTTTTGCCTGTTTTTGTCGGTTAAAAGTTCTTTGGCCAGTTCACACTTTTGACTGCAACAGGTTGGGCTGGACATATGGCAAGGGAAGGTAAAGATAAGTGGGATAGAGAGGAAGCGGAATGGTATCCTAGAGATGGAAAAAGGAGAGAAGGGAGACCAATAATGAGGTGGTCGGATGACATAAAGAAGCATGCGGGACCTAATTGGATAGGGACGGCAAGGGATAGAGAGCTGTGGAGAGAGCTGGGGGAGGCCTATGCCAAGAAGGCAGACTGAAATAATTATTAAAAAGCAATGACATAAAAATTATTTAATAAAGTTACTAAGGAAAAAATATTGAAACTAATTGATATAAATGAAATGTGAATTTATTTAAATGTAATATGTGCTGAAATTTAATTTTTTGGTCAATAAAGGCTATTCTATTCTATTCTATTCTAATTTGACAGGTGACAACAAAAAAAATATTAATTCCTGCTAAAATTTCAGAGTCATAGTGAAGCATAGTACATAGTACCAAAACAAGGTTGATTTTTAGGGTTCTGTAGCCAAAGGGTAAAAACGGGACCCCTATTACGAGGACTCCAATATGTTATTAGATCAAAACAAATTATTTTCAGAAAATATTTAATTTAGGCTTAGGGATGGCGAGGCTCCATAAACCTTCAGTAAGTAGTGCATAAGTATCCTTGGAAAAATTCGACCTATGCCGCCGTGGGTGGCCCGGTGGCAGAATGGCACAGGCACCTGCTGCAATAGCAGAGGACGCTGCTTTGATTCCAGCCTAGGGCACTGGAGGCCTTGGTCACTTTTTAGGGTTGCGTACCCATAGGGTAAAAACGGGACCCTATTAAATATTAAGACTCTGCTGTCCGTCTGTCTGTCACCAGGCTGTATCTCAAGATCTCATGAACCGTGATAACTAGATTAACTAGACAGTTTCAATTTTCACAAATGATGTATTTCTGTTGCCGCTATAACAACAAATACTAAAAACAAATTAAAGAAATATTTAAGCGGGGCCAATGCAATGCTAGGCTGGATATGACTGATGAAATGAGTAAATTTTTATTAATATGTTTTAATATGACATGTTGGTGGCAAACAAGCATACAAGGCTGTTAATGCCGATGGTAAGTGGGAGTTTAGACTAGACCTCTGCTTCTCCAAGGGACTCACATTGCTGACCGAGTAAATTTTTATTAATATGTTTTAACATGGCATGTTGGTGGCAAACAAGCATACAACTCATACAAGGCTGTTAATGCCGATGGTAAGTGGGAGTTTAGACTAGACCTCTGATTCTCCAAGGGACTCACATTGTTGACCGAGTAAATTTTTATTAATATGTTTTAATATGACATGTTGGTGGCAAACAAGAATACAAGGCTGTTAATGCCGATGGTAAGTGGGAGTTTAGATTAGACCTCTGCTTCTCCAAGGGACTCACATTGTTGACCGAGTAAATTTTTATTACTATGTTTTAATATGACATGTTGGTGGCAAACAAGAATACAAGGCTGTTAATGCCGATGGTAAGTGGGGGTTTAGACTAGACCTCTGCTTCTCCAAGGGACTCACATTGCTGACCGGTTACAAATCTATTACACTCATACTAGGGTTCCGTACCTGAAGGGTAACTAAAAAACGGGAACCTATTAGCGATTCCGACTCGCACTTGGCCGGTTTTTCTTAGTAGGTATATGACATTTATTTCAGTTTTACTTCATTGTCCGTCTGTCTGTCTGTCTGTCTGTCTGTCACCAGGCTGTATCTCATGAACCGTGATAGGCCTAGGCAGTTGAAATTTTCACAGATGATGTATTTCTGTTACCGCTATAACAACAAATACTAAAAAGTATGGAACCCTTCGTGCGCGAGCACTTGCCCGGTTTGACATTTCAGGCTCCGTCACACAGGCGCGTTTCGCGTGCGGCGCGTGAGCGGGGCGCGCCGCTTTTTCATATAAAACGCTCAGGCCCGGCTCTGAAATCGCGCCGGTGTGACGGAACCTTTATTTCAGTTTACTCCACTGTCCCTCTGTCACCAGGCTATATCTCATGAACCGTGATAGCTAGACAGTTGAAATTTTCACACATGATGTATTTCTGTTGCCGCTATAACAACAAATATTAAAAAGTGTTCCGTTCTTGATGGGTGAGTCCGACTCGCACTTATTCAGTTTTTTTTTTGTAAACGAATTTAATATTAACGGATAGGCATTAATATTAAAGAATGAAATAGTAGTGATAATTTCCATACTTATACTTTAGTGCCATGAAGGGTAGGTACAAAAGGGTTCCCTCTTTTGAGATTGGAAAGTGGGCTAGGTTATAAATGCGGCCTTCACAGAACCGATCAAAAGTGGGTCAGGTTAGAACTGTGATCCTTACAGAACCGAACTGCTACCAGAAAAGCGGATTAGGTTTTTTTAATTACATATTTGTTTTTAGATATAATTATCGGAATAGTAAATTTTTCGAGTTATGATTGTATGTTACGGATTTAAAGTTTTCTGAGATGAGATAGGTTTGTAACCGCCTTGATGAAGGTATGAAGTCTAAAAGTAAATAATTACTTAATTCAAAATGAGTATTACCTATTACTATTATTTATTTTACCCGAGCGAAGCCGGGTTTTCATCTAGTTACGGTATATTGGTACAGAATAGACCGACCCAGCAATATTAGGGTTGCTAACATCGTCTTATATAAGTTCTTGTCAAATTTGGCTATCGAAAATGTCATTGAATTGTTAGTTTTTATTTGAAAAATGTGATGTACTTTATTTAATTTTTTTAATTTAAAGCTAGTGTTTTTTTATTTTGCGCTTATGAGCGACCAGTGAAATAATCATCAGTTCAAATTTGACAAATTGTTTACTACTTCATAACAAATTACACTAGGGGTACAGATCCAGTACGGTTACCATCAGTTTCTTACTGACATAAACGCCGTCGAGAACGTAATTTACTTTCTATACGTCCCGTTTGCACTAATATGCGAGTGCGAGCGAGATGTATAGAAAGTAAATTACGTTCTCGACGGCGTTTATGTCAGTGACAAACTGATGGTAACCGTACTGGTCCAGAGTTGCGTATGCTAAAGGGAACGTTGGAAGACTGATGCTGCGCTTTAAAGACATGTCTGCATTTGGAATTAACCACCATGCCTACAAAGCCTTAGCTGGAGACCGTGATGGATGGCGGAAGCGTTTTGTGGAGGGGAGAATGCTATGCGACCAAGCCTGGTTTAATGCTTTAGATAGCAGAAGGTGTCGCAGAAAGCAAACCGGGACTGGAACCTAAGGTGGCATGAGCTTTCTCTGCCAAAAATGTGGGAGGTCGAGCCGCTCACGCATCGGCCTCCACAGTCACCAAACCCGTTGTCTAAACAGCAATGCATAAATCGTCTGCAATAGACGGAAAGGCTTGTGATGATGACAGATCAAACGATCTGTCGTTTGATCAGATAAAACGTAAACAAAGAAAAACTCTTAATTATGACGATTATAATTGTTTTTAACACAAAAGGTGAAGAGGGTTGCTTTAATTTTACAGCTCAACGGAGTTCGTTAATTGGGTTTAGGTAATATTTATCGGAGTCAGAAGTAGGTCAGTGAGCTTGGATTTTTAATGAAATTAAAAGAGTTCAAATTGGGACCCGTAGAAATTGCTTCCAGGAATTTTGTTGAGAAGTTTTAGTCACATTTTAAATTGTTACAGTATTTTTTTTATATAGGAGGCAAATGAAAAGAAGCCTGCGGGCTCAGCACGGTTCCATTTATATCGACTATCACTATGCGCGTCCCTTTCGCACTTACATACTTGTTAGAACGTGACAGGCATGGTGACAAGGGATAAAAACGCGACCGTGCTAAGCCGCCTGATGGTAAAAATTTACCGTTGCACATGGACACCCGCTTTACCAAAGGGATTCTAAGTCCGTTGGCTACTTTAAGATAGGTTAACACGCTTATCTTGAAGGTTTAAAGATTGTAACGGTCCACAAATACAGCAGGCAAGTTCTTTTCATAGTTTAGCTGCACGGGGCAGGACGTTTTGAGGATACGTATTTGTATTTTGTAAAAAATAGAGCTGGGTAAGGTAATCCAAGTACATGAAGCTTACATAATACTTTTTAATTAATCTCTCATTTTCCGTGAAATCTAAATTTATTCCTGCACTGGAACTTTGAGGGAAATGATTCGTTACGATAATTCACCGAAGCTTTGCATAACACTAATATCTCTGTCATAGGAATAAATTATGACGAAAAAGTATCTTAATAGCTTTTTCCCGGAAGCCACAAAATAAATTACCTAGCAACTGTGCCCCTCCGAATGATATTATCCCTCACGTATTCTGAGTACATAATTCTGCGTAAACCACAATAAACACTTATTATAAATGTGACACTTACACAAATAGTGAAATAAAAAAAAATATCTTACTGACAAAAAATTTGACCGCCTAGTTTTTCTTACTGCTGGACAGCAAAACATATTCTCCTAGACTGTAAACAGTTAGAAGTATACAGGAACCAATACCTAGAACTCCGTGCACACTAAAAGAGGCAGTTAGCAACCTGAAGACACTGCTAGGTTTCGCGGAGGAGCTGGGGTGGCTAGAGTAGGGTTGCCATAAGTGTAGGGCCGTTGACCGGGACAATTATTATTTAAACGGGGACAAACGGGGACATTGCCCGGTGTACGGGGACGTGTGGCAACCCTTGCAAAATTCTAAACATTCACGGGTACAATTTGCTTAGTGACGGGGACACCCGGGACACCAAGCTTCAAACGGGGACATGTCCCTGTGTTTGGGAACGTATGGCAACTTTAGGCTAGAGTAGTGTGAGGTATCGTATCGTATAGTTTTCACGCAAAATAGACACAATGGTTGTCGATTTGCAGAAAATGACCAGCATAACTAACTAGCTTACTGCAGGGTCTACAGAAACAGGTAAATTTGTATAAGATTGTCTTGTAATATTTATTTAAGCATACACTTTTCTGTTTTATACAATTTTTACTGACCGTCAGAGGCGGAATTGCACGCTGTTATCATTTCTGCACCGTTGCCTCACAAAACTCAACAAAATTTAAACAAATAAACCAACTTCAGCCAGTTGAAGGCTATCATATCCAAATATCCACACAGATTCACTCATCCGTTACTTTCATACAAAATCCATTTGAAGGAAAGGAAAAACAATAAATCAAACAACATAACAAGTAGGAGTAAACACGGAGTTTCGCAAATACACGAAATCTTTCAACGGAATCGTTGTAAATATTTTATCCGTAACGAAACACATTTGTAACGTAACGGGCGCGGGCCGCGTGCAGCGAAATATCACGCTGCATTGCGTCTAGTAATGTGCTGTGAATATTCCCGTCCCGGGAACATTTCTGAGAATATTTCCCAAGCAACGGACCATTTTGTGCAGTAATGACATGACAAACAATCAGAATTTGAATTTGTTTTGAGTCTGTATATTACTTTTCTTATTGTCTTAATGCTCTTTTTGCTTTTGTTATTTTTGAGAATATAGTCCTCCTCATCATTTTCGATGACGGCGACCCTAATTAAACATTATGGACGTTGTCTAGCGTGAGCCCTTATGTGGCTGGCCAGGCCGAACTTGGTCTTAAAAACTCTATTGCACGCGTTTAAGGGGCCCACTGATTAACAGTCCGCCGGACGGTATCGGCCTGTCAGTTAGAACAAAATTTTGACAGTTCCGAACAACTGACAGGCCGATACCGTCCGGCGGACTGTTAATCAGTGGGCCCCTTCAATAAAGTTGGCCAGCCGCGTTGAGCGTGTACACGTAGAATAGGTTTTGAGAATACATAAATATTGAAATGGCATTACACTTTTAAATAAATATAAATATTGTAATTTTTTTTGCTGATAATAATTTCAAAAAAAAAAATATTATTGAAATTTTCAAATCTACACAATCTCAGTTTCTATGGAACTAATTCTAATTTACATATTTGGACATCAAAATTATCTCATTTCGTTCCAATTCACCCATGCGTCCTACTCGCGTCAATACATGTACGGAAAAGTACGAGCGAGATGCACGCGTGAATGATAACTAAATGACATAATTTTGATGTCAAAATGTACGTTCGAATTGGTCTCTATTAAACAAGAATATTCCAGTAAGCATAGGTTACATTCTCAGAATGTTTCTATCTCTAGGGTTAAATTCCGGACCATCACATCACTAACCACACTGCATTGTGTTCAACTGCAAGTGAAATACGACTCTGTTACGTAGTAAATACATTCGCTATTTGTTTGTAACTGGGACGCCTCTATTGAATATGCACGTACAATTTATTTGACTTTTATGGCTTTTTGGTTCTGTGTGGGGTTATTCTTGATTGTGTTTCGCGGTTTTCTGGAGCTTATTTTTGTTGACTGTTACGTAGTTACCAAATACCAGTAGTGTAAGCGAAACAGCGCTATGCACGTTTATAGCAATGCCCCGCTCGCACCGGAACGGTGTACGGATACGCATCAAATGTGAACTGCGTAAAGGTGATATTCCGATGGCAACTGCATTACTGTTCCGGTATTAACTGCTGCGGTGTTGTCACTGGCGCTTCTACTGATGTCGCTAACATGATTGTTAGCTTTTAATTAATTACAAGCTTTTATCTAGTTCCACCTGACCGTTGTCTGTCTGTCTGTGATCAAATCTTGTACTTAAGTTAAATTTGACCCACTTCCCGGTTTCCGATTAAGCTGAAATTTTGCATGCATGTATAAATCGGATGACAATGCAATATTATGGTACCATCGAACTGATCTGATGATGGAGACAGGAGGTGGCCATAGGAACTCTGTGATGAAACAACGCAACCTAATTGTGTTAGGGATTTTTAGAATTGTCTCGATGAGTATTAGTTGCCTGTAGTAAGAAAAGTACAGTCAGCGATAAAAGCTTGTACCAAAAATGAAATTTTTGCCAAAAACTTATTTGTAATGGAGGTACCTATGTAAGTATGTAGTTATGTACTTAACTATGCTTGTACGGGTCAAATCCTGCAAATTAAATATGACCCACTTCCCGACTTCCAATGAAGCTGAAAATTGGGATTTCAATGAAATATTAAGGTGCCATCGAACTGATCTGATGATGGAGACAGGAGGTGGCCATTAGGAACTCTGCGACAACACAACGCCAACCTAATTGTGTTTCGGGTTTTTAGAATGGTCTCGATGGTTTTTAGTTGCATATGGAAAGAAAAGTACAGTCAGCAATAAAAGCTAGTACCAAAAATTAAATTATGGCCGAAAAGGTTATTGTTATTATATGTATGTTAGTCTCTCTAAGGTATAACTTGTACATACATGTATCTATAGTTAGACCAGTGGTGGGCACACTTTCTTAATGGGGGGCCAGAAAGTTTAGGAAATTTAAGTGGAGGGCCAGAATTGTAGCCAAAATGTATTTTGAGTTGTGATAATCGTGGGCCAATGCCATATACCCCATATTCTAATTATTTCATACGACCGGCGGCGGGCCGGATACAATCCATTCGCGGGCCGCAGATGGCCCGCGGGGCGTACTTTGCCCACCACTGAGTTAGACCAAGACAAGCCTGCAACGATCTTGATAGCACACGCAGTGCCAGTGTTATTTATCGGTCATAATTTCATAGAAGTTTGACGTATAAAATAACACTTGCACTGCGTGTGCTGTCTAAATCGTTGCAAACTATCTCGGTCTAACGGCTTCGTCACACAGGCGCGTTTTCCGGGCGGGGCGTGAGCGGGGCGCGCCATACTTTTACATATAAAACGCTCACGCCCCGCTCACGACCCGCCCGGAAAACGCGCCTGTGTGACGGAACCTTAACTCAATAGGCCTTCGTTGTCTAGAAATAAATAATATTTGATTTAATTACCCGATGAATTTCTATAAAAAAATATTTTTTGCGCTGTGAATACATAATATGAGTCCCTTTTTTTCCCTTTCTATACTCGTACTTGTTTAGTATTGTGATCCACCCTTTCAACGCTAATGGGGATGAATTAACGCGCCGGCGCGGTAGAGGTGGTTTACAGACATATATTTATATAGACGACTCATGTACTGCGTATGTATTATTATCGGCTCAAAAAAGATAGAGCGATGGTTAGTACACCTCACAATTTATATCATATAAATAAAAAAAATGAAATTGTATATTGTCAGATAAATAAATCATATAATATCATATACCTACCAAAATACATTGAATCGTAATGAAGAACATTACTTATATCCATAATCCAGACCCAAGAGATCTTTTACCGTGATTTGAGTGGGAACTATGCTTAACTTTGCCGACGTAAATGATGCGAATGATTGTTAAAATAGACCTAAGAGTTCTAATATAATTCTACGGAATTTTTTTAATAATTTGCAAGTATATTATATCACATCTTGTCAAATAAGATCTAATAAATGACGAATAATAAGTAGAGTTAGACCAAGAGAAGTCTGCAGCGATATTGATAGCACACACGGTGCAAGTGCCATATACCTATTCATCATAATATCATAGAACTTTAAACTTTAAACTAACACTTGCACTGCGTGTGCTATCAACATCGTTGCAGACTTATCTTGGTTCGACTATATATGAAAACGTTTGACTTGACGTCTAAAATTACTGAAATTAAAAAATATATCACACATACATGGTATGGTATATTATATAGGTTACCTATATTTTATAGATGAAGATCATGGGGAAAAATAGTGACAAAATAGAAACATTTTTGTTGCCTATTTAGATACATGTCTGTAGGGTGACCCTTTAAAGGGCTCTTTACAGGGTCCCCAATTACTAGGGACGTGATGTTTTCCGGCCAAGGGCTTTGGAAAAAGGCGGTTCCACTGACAAAATAATGACACCGTTACACTATCGTTAAAGTTTTATTGGAAGGGCCATCTGTTTGAATGAACTAGCCTTAAAATAATCATCCCCCCCTGCTGTTTGCCACGGATCCGCTTGGCTGTCTAATCCAAATAAAAGCGTACTTACACTTAGAAGCGCCTGCTTGTTTGCACAGTTTTGCATTTGAAGAGAACTTCTTTGCTTACCTGAAAAGAAAAAAAAATGTATATATTATTGGAATGTTCCCAAGACTAAGTTAATATTAATATTTAACAAGTTGACACATATCAGTGAAAGAATAAGGATCAAAGTCAAATGGCGTTCTAACAGTTTTAATCTTCAGTCGAAAGATGGCAGTAAATTTACTGTGGCTACATAATTTACTTTGACAAGCCGGCTCTATTTCAAATTCCCTTTGCGTATCACTATACGTACGTATAGTCTAAGCAGACATAATGAAACTGTTTATATTATAAGGGTCCCCTGTTCAACCTACGCATTCCTAAAAACCCTTAATTTAACCCTTACTCAGCCACTTTGACCCTGGAGTTAAAATGGCTTTAATTTCACAAACAATCCTGCATTAGCTTTGGAGATAAGAACAATTCTTTTGTTGGACCGTCCAGGAGTTTTTCAAATGGACCCGTTAGATGGCGTGATAGGCGGCTCATTTATAACGTGGCCTGCTTTGGGTAAGGACACGCCGTTGATGGACGGGCGGATTTGAAAAACGAATACTCGTACTCCATGAACTAAACATATAGAGAGATTTTTGAAAAATTAGTTATTTCTCAATTAGTACGACATTTTAACATTAATAATTTAACGCATAATAAGCAGTTTGGTTTTATACTTTCCAGCCGGGCTAGCACATGATTGGCGCGAAAGTATCTCGCGGCGAGATAGACTACCCGTATTTTTCTAACAATATTAATAAAAGAGGGACGGGCAGTCTATCTCGGAGCGAGATACTTTGGCGCCAATCATGTGCTAGCCCGGCTGGAAAGACCGTCATAGAACTATTGTCGAATTTCAACTGTTGTGAGACATATTAACATTAAATAATTTAACGGTATAGACTCACTTGTTTTTAGTCCCTAAAAACAAAAAAAAAATATTTTATTAAATATTTCGATTTGTGTTTTTAAGTACCTATGTATAAATTATATTATTAAATATATGTCATAATTATACTAAAGAAAATTCATTCTCCGCCACCGGAGGATCGTGTCAATTTTTCTTTAGTATATGAAATATTTTTACGTCAGTTTTCCGCTACTCGCTCCTCTTTTAACTCCATCCTTATTTTAATTATGGGTGGTATCCTGGTATCCCAGTGTCCTACGTGCCTTGCGCTGAATCCACCATTACGTGGACTTGTTGAGTCGCCCAGGTATCTTCATCCCTCATTTGCATTTTGAGGCTGTTTATTTGGAAGGTTTATTGGTGAGAATTATCTTTAATTAACGAGTGTTTAAGAATTTGCGTTAAGGACAAGTAGGTTCGTGTTCTCTCACTCTCACTGAGCGTAAGCGTGAGCGAGATGGATGTGTTCGGGATCGTGGATATCATGTTTTAGAATTGTAAAAGAAACAATTGTATCATCACGACTTGTATGAAAAACCGGGCAAGTGCGAGTCGGACTCGCGCACGAAGGGTTCCGTACCATAATGCAAAAAACGGCAAAAAAAAACGGTCACCCATCCAAGTACTGACCCCGCCCGACGTTGCTTAACTTCGGTCAAAAATTACGTTTGTTGTATGGGAGCCCCACTTAAATCTTTATTTTATTCTGTTTTTAGTATTTGTTGTTATAGCGGCAACAGAAATACATCATCTGTGAAAATTTCAACTGTCTAGCTATCACGGTTCGTGAGATACAGCCTGGTGACAGACGGACGGACGGACGGATCGAATCGATTTCCGTAGTAAGGCATGTCGGACCATTGATACACTCGCCATCAGATATATCGAAACGACCGAGACGCTCACAAATATCTGAACACGCCTCTATTGTCAAGGCGCTAGAGTCCGTGTTCAGATATTTTTGAGCACCTAGGCCGCTCCGATATATCTGATGGCGACTGTACAATCTAGTACTCGTACCTATATAACTGGATCTGGCATGAGGGGTGGGGGAAATGACCGATCGGGATAGTCTTATGTATCTTTCAGTAGGAGTAGCAGCGAAAGAGCTATTATTGTTTGTCCTTGTCACAGTCTCACATTTTATTTGTTCCCCACCGTAAATTTTGTATGGGTTATGGTGGGCAACAAATCAATTCGATCAATCACAGTGTCGCATTGCGTATGTTTTGTCCCTCACTGAGGCACGCGTATACCACTTCTATAGGATCCTACCTTCTATGAAACCTCACCAATACACTCGTAGATCGATCTCGGGGTTTATTAGACAGAACCCAGGTCAAGAGTGCTTGCAATTAGTAACCGGATCAATCGGCGAGCGCTAACGAGCGGGTGTTGTCGGTACACGATCTATTGGGGCATCAGTTTCTGTGAAATCTTACCAATCTAATTTGACTACATTTATTCGAATACATACCTACTAACATGATATCATAATCATATTTGAAACATTATATTTAGTTATCGTGCTTTTTTACAGAACGGAACCCATATAGGATCACTCGTGCGTCTGTCCGACCCCCCCCGCCACTTTATACTGTGTCATTTTTTTTTAAATAAACTCGGTTTTTACTCTGGTCATTAATATTAATAGGTCCAACCACAAAATTAAACTAGGCGTAGGTTTTGACACGATTTTTGATCCTTTAATTCCAGAGTGCAATTATGCCAATTACATATGTATTTAAATTTACGATGGTTATGGCGTATGCAGTAAATAAGTGCGACGTTCAGAATTTACTTTGTAGACAAATTTAATAAATGTATATATGTACTCATATGTTTATATGACTCCAACATTCATAATATATACGAACACTCGTAACATGTACGTCGCTAACGACCCTCGTACGCTCGTACAATATTTTCCAATTACACTTCGAGTTCCTTATCATTATTGAGAGAGTTGTGAAGCGGCACATTTCGAACATCTCCGTTATGCTTTTGTTTTCGTTGGGTATCATTAGCTTATGTATAGTAAGTAATTAAAATATATTTATTAATTAAAACCAAAATATTACTTTGCTAATCCGCGAAAAGATAACGTGCTAGTCAATCAGTGCTAACCCGTTATACTTACTTGCGTATTTTTTACATGCAATTAATGTTCCGACCCTCCCGCAAACCGCAAAAAAATAAACAAAGCAAAGTAATATTTTGGTTTTAATTAATATGGATTTTCGCAAAGTAACGCCTGAATCTATTCAACATATTTATTAACTCAGAATAATAGGTACGAACAGGGGGGTGTCACTACGCAGTTTAGGTACATTTGGCCACGCGCCGCCCGGAGCGGCAGGCGTATGGCAGTGGGGCTGCCGCTCGACCGCACGATAGTCGTGTCACGTGGCGCTCGCGCAAAGAAGATTCACGGTTCGTGCGCGGTTATAAGTTTCAATTTTGTTGCAGGCGGCGAGTATAGGTATAATTTTATACCTAAATCTGACTTATGTGAAGGAGTGAATTTTCTGTACGGTAGTACTATTAGTTATTCTGTGGTACGAATGTAATTTCTAATCTAAACGATAAAGTGCAATTACCTAAAGATAAATTATTACAATTTTAAACATTACATTAAATTACATCAAAAACATATTGAATAAAAAATAAATCACCCAAATTACTAATTCCACACAGACGAAATCGCTCGAAAAAGCTAAATTATTTTAAATTCCCTTATTTTGTTATGGCTTTGAACGTAATCTATACCTAAAAGGTAAAAGGTTTTAATAACCTGAATAATCCAAGTTTCTGGAATCAATATGCAATAAAATATTCTGTAAAATAGAACAAAGGGCTTCCAGTAATGAAAGGGGTCATTTTACGTGAAAATTTCCATATAAAGTGTCTACTGTCTATTTCATTGCTCCTGAAGGGTATTAAGCATTTAATTGAAATTCAATCTGTTTTTAAAATTCTACTAAAATCAGCGACGGAATGTACAATCACGCTCCGTGATTGTTATTCCATTTAGAGTTTTAGCTAAAATGGACATTCCAAAACGGAAGTAATAAACAAGCAATTTACATAGGACCCTGAAGTGAATGGCTCAACAAGCGCGGTGCGTGATGGTACCTGATACATTGACGAAGCAGTACATTTTTGACTTCGAAAGACAGTCCATATGAGTGACACATATTATTGTCAGTTATATTATACAATACTCGTACAATACAAATACTCTTTATTGCACACCTCATCATCATCACCTACTATAATTAGAACACATTAGAAAAGAATACAAAAAATACAGGAAGAAGAGGTTACCTACTTTTTAAGTATACCCTGCCCGCAGCTTTGAATATTACGAAATATACAATCACTCGCTATTAAATAAGGTTTTGGCAAAAATTAAATTTTTGGTACAAACTTTTATCGCTGACTGTACTTTTCTTACGACAGACAATTACTAATACTCATCGAGGCAATTCTAAAAACCCCTAACACAATTAGGTTGCGTTGTTTCATCACGGAGTTCCCTCCTGTCTCCATCATCAGATCAGTTCGACAGTACCATATTATTGTATTGTCATCAGAACTACATACAGCTGCCAATTTTCATGACGCTACGATCCTTGGAAGATGGTTAAATTAGTTACCTTAGATTCCATTACATAGTTAGTTACATACAGGTCGACCTAATAAAACAAGCCTGTTAAAAAAGTTTTGATTGCCTAAAATAAAAATTATATAGGTACCTATGTTGACAGGGGTGGTTTGTTAGATAATATTTATTTGCGTACCAATTTATTTTTTCACGTTAATTGCATGTAAAAAATACGTAAGTATGTACTTATAACGGGTTAACACTAATTGTAGTACCTAACATACCTACGTTATTTGTCTCACGGATTAACAAATTACGTAATATATTTTAGTTTTTATTAATAATATGGATTTCCTCAAAGTAACGCCTTATTCTATTCATCATCATCATCATCATCATATCAGCCAGAGGACGTCCACTGCTGGACATAGGCCTCCCCCAAAGAGTGCCACAATGACCGGTCTTGCGCCACCCGCATCCAGCGGACACCCGCCCTTATTCTATTAATTATTTGTTACTAATTGACATATTTCAAATAGAATATAAAAATATATTATATATAAAATATATAAAAAATAATACATTATAAATAGATATATTATATATTATAGATATATTGCATATTTGAAATAGAATGTTGACATGTAAACTGATTTTATGAATAAAAATGATTATGATTATGATTATTTCTCAAGTCCTTCCAAGTTTTCCTTCAGTTTTGTTCAGACAAACAATTGCCAGAGCCCTCAGAAACGTGTATCAAGGAATTAGGCGGATTTCGGTCAACTGCGAAACAATAAGTAATGTTTCGAACACGCTATCGATGTTACGGAGAAATCTTTGACAAGCTCTTCCAAAGATACCTGGATGTCCTATTTGCCGCGAAATACTATTTTTTTATCATGCAGATAGGTACGTCTGCAAGTGCAAGCGATGATACAATTTTTTATATTAAAGGAAAAATAGAAAAATGCACCACTTCGGGCAAGATACCCAACTTGTAACCATTTACACCCCGGTCCAATTGTCCTTCATTTTTTCCATTCCACCCTTTTGCTCCTAAGCCTTATAGGAGCATAGCAAGGGAGGAATGGTAAATTTCGCACGCTTCTGGTAATCTTGAGTAGCTCAGTTGGTCAAGAGCAATTCGTTGTTCCAAAAAGTCGCAAGTTCCAATCTTGACCGAAGCGGTAAATATCTCCATTTTTTCCTGCAATAAAAAAATTGCAAAACACTTATTTCGTACGAGCTTCTGATGACCTCGGTTTTATTTATTTATTTTATATTACAATGATGATTATAGTGATATATTTTACTTATAGCTGAAACCGAATCATTAATTTAAATAAGTTAGATAGAGGCGTGTTCAGATATTTGTGATCAACTTGGCCGATCCGATATATCTGATGACGACTGTACCTAACTTATAAAATCTATAATTGAACTTACAACTTGGTATAATTTTAATCAAAGATCAAAAAAATTATAAAATCTTTAAATACTGAATTTTAATGTGATTGGAACAGCTTAGAGCAATCATTTTAATTTTTTTCATGTTAGAAAAAGTTCATCGCATCCATTAAGCAACCAGTGTCTAAGTATTTAATTATATTTCAAAATTAAAACAAAGTTTATTTTTAGAATGAATAAGGAAAACACTGACGTTTAAAAGCGTTTAATAGTAATTGCACTTAAAACGTAAACAGAAAAAAAAAAACAAATTTCTTTCAATAAAAAAAACATTCCACCTTTCTAAAAGCGCGCTCCATCAACGCCGTTAATTACTCTAAACGACGAAACCTTTTAAAAATTATCGAAAAGCAAAATTTCTTGCAAAATCGCGAGAAAACAACAATGGCGCTTTTTTTAAAGAAGCGATTTATAGGTATCACGGAACACAATAGACAAAAGGAAACACATTATCTCGGTGTTTGGGCTGTAGAGAGGGAGGGGTCTCAAAAAGGCATTGAGAGAGCTTTAAAGGTTTCGTTAAAAAAGACAATAAGAGTACAGGCTGTGTATTCTATTCGTTGGAGCGAGCGAGTCGAAGTGTCGGGCGATCCAGTGTAGAGTAACCAAGAGACCTGTGATAATAAACGCATAAAGGCAAAATAAACTCAATAATAAGTTTTTGGCAAAAATTTCATTTTTGGTACAAGCTTTTATCGCCGACTGTACTTTTCTTAAGACAGACAACTAATACTCATCGAGACAATTCTAAAAACCCCTAACACAATTAGGTTGCGTTAATTGTTTCATCACAGAGTCCCAAAGGCCATCTCCTGTCTACATCATCCGATCAGCTCGATGGTACCATAATGTTGCATTGTCATCCGATTTATACATGCATGCAAAATTTCAGCTCAATCGGAAACCGGGAAGTGGATCAAATTTAACTTGCAAGATTTGATTACAGACAGACAACGGTCAGGTGAAAGTAAATAAAAGCTTGTAATAAGTTTTTGGCAAAAATTTCATTTTTGGTACAAGCTTTTATCGCTGACTGTACTTTTCTTACGGCAGACAACTAATAATCATCGAGACAATTCTAAAAACCCCTAACACAATTAGGTTGCGTTGTTTCATCACAGAGTTCCTATGGCCACCTCCTGTCTCCATCATCAGATCAGCTCGATGGTACCATAATATTGCATTGTCATCCGATTTATACATGCATGCAAAATTTCAGCTCAATTGGAAACCGGGAAGTCGATTAAATTTAACTTGCAAGATTTGATTACACACAGACAGACAGACAACGGTCAGGTGAAACTAAATAAAAGCTTGTAAAAAAGCGCTGGTGGCCTAGCGGTAAGACCGTGCGACTTTCAATCCGGAGGTCGCGGGTTCAAACCCCGGCTCGTACCAATGAGTTTTTTGGAACTTTTGTATGTACGAAATATCATTTGATATTTGCCAGTCGCTTTTCGGTGAAGGAAAACATCGTGACGAAACCGGGCTCATCCCAATAAGGCCTAGTTTTCCCTTTGGGTTGGAAGGTCAGATGGCAGTCCCTTTCGTAAAACTAGTGACTACGTCAAATCATGGGTATAGTTGTCGACCTCAGGCTTCCATGAGCCGTGGCAAAAATGGCGGGATAACGCGAGGAAGAAGAAGAAAGGCAAAATAAACCCAATCTGACTTGGAACTCGGGTGGCCGTTTAAGAAGTGTAACGCTCTTACAGTAGATGTCGCTAGGTTCCCCTAGACCCACATGGTGGAATCGCAATTCAGCGCGGTAACGCAGCGAGTGTGATGGGCACTTTTGCGCCGGGGGTAGCGCGGGGAGGCCTCTTTCAGTAGTTTTTATATTCCTTGTTTTATTTTAGATATATTTAGGGTTGTTCGTTTTAATTTAGTATTATTCATAGATGTATTTAGTTCATAAGTTATTTATTTGTCCTTTTACTGTCTTTTACAATGAAATAAATTAATATGGTGGAAAGATTCGCTTACTATCGATGAGGTCTTGATGGCTCAGTTGGCAGCGCGCTGGAGTATCGATCCAGAGGCCGTGAGTTCTCACCCAAGGCAGTATTTTTTCCACTTTTAAATTTATTCTAAGCTTAATAGCATCGTTCGCAGACGTTTCTGCTTGTTAAAAAAATAATTCAAAATAAAACTGCCCCACTACGAATTACTGCCTTTGAGATGAGAGGAATTTAATTTACCAATAGCATTGGTTCTCAGCGGAGAGGAAAAGAGATGTGGATATCAATAAAAGATTACATACACACATACATTACTAGCTCAGTGACCTAAAAAGGATCTTGGCCTCTGACACAAGAGAGCGCCACTCTGCCCTATTCTGCGCCACTTCACGCCAATAAAAGATTAAGGTGAGATTTTAAAGGGGCCCACTGATTAACAGTCCGCCGGACGGTATCGGCCTGTCAGTTAGAACAAAATTTTGACAGTTCCGAACAACTGACAGGCCGATACCGTCCGGCGGACTGTTAATCAGTGGGCCACTTAATAGTCACACAAACTTAGCCGCCCCCATACAAAATCCCATCTTAATCTTTTATTGGCGTTGGCGTTGGCGCGGCGCAGAACAGGGGGAAGTGGCGCTCTCGTGTCAGAGGCCAATATCCTTTTTGGGTCACTGAGCCAGTGATGTATGTATGTTATTGATATTATCAGGTAGAGAGGATAAGATGACATTATACCAGGGGTGCGAAACTCCTCGTTTCGGGCAAACTCGGCGCCGTTCGGCTCAGCATTGCTCCGAGCAATTATTAGGGTTGGCACAACTTGACGTCCCTATGCGTGCTCGACCACAGATAAGATAATGACTTGAATTTTGATAACCCTAAATAGCCGAAAGGGATAGTGCAATACATTAGGAAGGCACATCATGATTCGACCCTGAACCGCTGTCAAACTTCGGTTTTGTAGGAAGTTTCCTTTCTGTACGATAGTACTATTATTTATTCTGTGATTATACTTCGAAGACTGTACAAGTCCGTACTACAGCTACAGGAATGTTACCCCAGTCCGAGGCACAATTAGAGGCAGTATTCAGGTCAAAGGGTGTCCGGGAAATTCCGAACGGTAGCGGCCATTAAACGAGAGGCAACGAGCTATACGACGTCTTTCACACAGCTACGGACGTAATGTATACGTGCTTGATAGCCAGCTGCCAATTCAAACTAATTGGCCAATAGGGCATATTAGGCAAAGCTCTGCGTAGGTAGCACCACATACAGTAAACAAACCTCATTGACATCATCAATAACACATCATGCGTCACTAGGTCAATCACATGGCCTACCGTGAAACACGACAATCGAAAGTTCGGTTTCTGCCTCTCCATCGCTCTTGCATATTCGAGCGATAAAGAGGCAGAGAACTAAATTTCGACTTTCGCGTTTCGCGGTTGGCCCTTGTTAACAAACCGCGTTGATGCATCAATGTCATATTTTATTGTCTGTGAAAACTTGTCAAAAAACAGTTTAAGGCACAGTATGTATAAGTTACTCTATGAGTTTATTAAAGGCGGCAGTGCTGCACGCTGGCGGCAGAACATTGCAGTAATATCCCCTATTCGAACTTATGCTTGAGATCAAAACGATATCTAAACATACAAGTTGAATTTGAAACTCTCGGTCCATGGGGTCCCAGCGCGCATTGGGCAATGAAAATCATTAAACATTTCATGTTTGAAACGTTAAGTACCTACCCAGTATACTTCACTGAAAATAATATGATGTTTTAATGAGTTAATTAGTTGTTGCCAATATTAATTAATGTTAATTTAATTACATCGTACGTGCATGTAGCTGCGTCGGTAAATTAGGTATTTATATTTGTATTTTCAGCCCTAAACGAGGTAATTAACAATCATCAAAACTTCATATGACTTAAAATGAACGATTTTTGCTTTAAATCAAAAATAATTAACGAGAGAGATTCGTAAAATATGAAGTTATAGACTTCAACTTCATATTTTACTTCTTTTACTTATTTAGTAATTTTAATTTAAAATTATGTTTTCAGGTTATTGGTCAAGTCAAATCACATTAAGTAGACATAATAATATTCTATCAATATAATAACTAAATCCACCAACTATATTTCACTTCAACTAGTAAAGTCATAAAGTCGGATAACTAGATATGAAGTAGATACTGCCAAAGCATAGTTAGGTATTAGTTACACCAAAGACATATGTAACTCCGTATAATATGAATAAAATCTAAGAAATAAACGTGCCTCGGAAATCAAGAAAAATTCATTCTCGGATAGATGGCGCACACACCTTTGGCCTATGGTCGGCTAGATGGCGTTGACGACACCGTTTCATATTTAACAATTTTAACACATAGGTACTGAACATAGTGACTGAACATGGGTCAAAATGATATAAAAATAATAAAATAATAAAATCATTTATCCATATATATAAATTTTTTCGATAGTGTTATACGTTTTCATTTTGAGTTTTAGTCGTATGTCGATAGATGGCAGTAAATTTACTGTGACTACAAAATTTACTATGACAGGACCCCTCTATACTATCTATTCTCTTTGGTTACACTTATATAGTCATATTCTCGAATTGGAAGTCTATATATATGTCCTTATCTTCTGAAATTGGGTTACCAAGTCATATTCTTTACAAGAACAACCAGGAACCGCCAAAATTAAAAGCGAATTCCACTCACGCATCCACACTTAGGGGAGAGTCGGGTAATCACTCGCCTACCCTAAAAGGCTTTATCCTTATCTCCCCCCACGTACAAAATATTAGTATCCAATAAAACTCCGTGATATAAATTAGCCGAACCAACTTCTAATAATATATGTTCGCGATGTAGCATAATTTGTGCGGCGCCGCTGCGCGGATTTGATTTATATTCGACGGTTCTTACGTCACAGTAGAAGTACCCTTGTTGACGCAGTTAAGTGACTGGGTCAAAGACTTTTTGGTCTGAGTTAAGGCCTATTTCGACGGTGCGAGAACTCGAATGCGAGTTTCATTACATTGCAGTTTTTGATCGGTCGGTTGAATTCGATGTAACCAACAGTCTGCAATGTAACTAAAATCGCATGCGAGTTCGCGCGCCGTCTAAATCAGCCCTTAAGGTGGGTCTTTACTGAGAACATCATAAAATAAAATAAATTTTCTCAAACATGCAATGAAATATTTGCGAATTGTTTCTTATTGTTCATGTTCATTTACCTATTACAAAATATATATGCATTACAGTTTAAAAACCAAGTTGCTGACATACTAGAAACATTTGTAGGTAAAAAAATAAAGTTAACAAAAAAAACAATTCATTAGAACCCAAAAAAAGATACTTATATAATAAAATGTCAGAAGAATATAATATTAAAAAATCATAATAGGCTTACGATGTTTTCCATCACCGAAAAGCTAATGATAAATGTCGAATAATATACCGTAAGATAAGTTCCAAAAAGTCATTAGTAGGAGTTGAAATTGGGACGTCAGATCCACTCGGCCACCACCGCTAGCGTAGTTCTCAATATGTCAAAAATATTGATACGTATTTTACACGTGCTTGAATTTGGGCCATAATTCTGTGATGTGGACTATAGTCAAGATACTGTTTCAACGTGTAGTACTGTGTCAGCGCTTACTCCATGAATACGAGCCAGGAAGTTAATTTTGGATTAGGTTAGGAAGTACGTTTGTTACTTCAAACATTTTTCAAATTACATTGCTAATGTATGCGAGTTGCGAAATTCCGACATAATTATTTTACTTTACAATAAGCTTCCTATAGAAAATAATTTTTACCAAACACATCTTTTTCTTGGAACCTACTACGCATTGAGTATAATAATAAATACCTTCAATTACTTAAAGAATTTTGTTTCTTACAGCAATTATTCACTTGTTTTTTGTAGGTATTTTCTTACGGTTTCGTATTTAAGCAATTAAGGGGATCCCGTGCCTCAATGACCTTCGATCTGAATGACCTTAGTATTCTAATGTTTTATGTGGCTTATCCTATGAACAGCAACGGCTTTAAGCAATATAGTATCCCATATCTACTTCAAAGTCTTCGAGATATTTGGCATCAAAGTTGAACAATTTTAGGCCAAAAGACTGGTTTTCTGGCCATAACTTTTGTGTAAATTAGATTAAAATTAAAACCTCTGACCAGTTTCTAGAGAAGTCAAAGACGAACCCAAATATATAGATTTCGTATATGTAAGATCTTTCACAGCAATCGAGATACGAAAAAAGTGTTTTTTTAGACAATGTTTAAAAAAATCATAAAAATATAAGTATTCATTTCTTTCAAAATCCGGTAGAGGAAAATGGATATTAAAAGATTGAAGAACCGATAGCCGTTTGTCTTATAATTCTATCTGTAGTGCAAAAGTAGGAGATACGATTCAAAACTTGTCAAAAATCGATGAAAACCGCGGGTAGCCCCTTAAAATGAAAAACTTGATTTAATACTTACATTATATCTGTACCGTAACATTTAATACACACATTTAATATTAAATTAATATTATTTTATACAATATATATACAGTGGTACTACTAAACGAAATTAATAACTAGCTTAAATCTAAAATAGGCCCTTGAGGCATTGTACCAAGGATGCTGGCGGCATTTCCTCGCTGTATCGCAATGCTGATACGTTGTGCGAGGTAGCCGCCAGCTCTTCGGTCACCAGTTACGTCAACCAGACGCTTCGCGATTTCTGCGAACAACTTATGCGCGCTATTATTTTATGATTGTTTTTTGACCTTCAATCCCTGAGAGTGTTATTAACAACAATATAATAACAAGAGAAAATCACAAATATTGTAACAATAAACCTAAATGAATTGTAATTCCTTGAAATGAAATCTACCGAAACTCCGGAGCCTAATTTACCCTCCTACCTAATGTTATCCTTATTTTAATTAATTCGCGGCAACTTCAATGAATAACAGTATTGTGAAACTCTAAGCTTGTTATTTATGTAGTCTGGTTTCGTAATTATTTGTATGAACTTTTGAATTATAATTTTGTGTCAGAAACGAAAGAATGAAATAAAATGGGGCAAAATAAAATTCCTTCCACTAATAATGTCCGTAATTAAAATATTAACAACGTTATTAATCCTGAAGAAAGGCCAGATCAAGAGCACCCTAAACCGGCGAGCATGTATGAGGAATGTTATGAAAGTGAAGGAAGCGAAAGATGTATGTCAGGATCGTAGCAAGTGGAAATACGTGTTCTCTGCCTACCCCTCCGGGAAATAGGTGTGTCTATATGCGTACATACACAAAATAATAATAACATACATGCATATGTAAGAAAATTAAAAATAACTATCAAAATTTTGCGCCCTTGGTAAGGTGCCCATCACGCAGGAATTTTGCGCCCTTGGTAGGGTGCCCATCACGCAGGCATGTATATGTATGTCAAAACAGTTTATCATCATACTGGTCGTGATTTACAGTTTTTGAACGCATCATAGAGGGTTTATGATACGTCTGTGGATAAAATAAAATAAAGATGAGAAGATCATTTCAGATCAAGACTTAAAGGTTTGTTCATGAAGATAATAGACACCCGTTTTACAGCAATATAAACAAAAAAGACTGAATTTTCGCATGCAGCAGAAATGGCCGATATTTCCGGAGGCATGCCTCTGACGTCACAACGGGAAGTAACGTAACATCGGACCTTTGTTTCATTTGTAACGGTCATTGGAAGCGTGTGGGCCGATTCGGGGGCTTCCGCGTTGGAGCCTTATTTACTGGCAGGATATTATGAGGAAAATATTTCAGTGAAGCAAAATATGGATCCTATATAAACATGTTGGGGCACCTGATACGTCACGATACTTACATAACGTATATAATTGAAGGCAGAATAGAAAAACAAAGAGGCAGAGGAAGACCGAGACGTGCGTATTTGGATCAGTCCAAAGAGAAAATCAACGTAGTGACGTATCAGGAGCTCAAAACAGTTGCAGAGAGAAGAACGGAATGACGATTACTCCACCAACAAGAGTCAGGCTCTTTAAAAAAATGATGATGATAATAATATGAAAATTGACAAAAGCTAAAGGAAAGAAGCTTTTATAAGAATTGTTCTGTATTTAAAAAAAATGGTGAACTTTTAACACCCCTAAGGTCCAGCCTTTAAAAGAAACAAATCCACAATTTTCCAGTGAAGATCATAACGATGGTGGAAGAAATAAAGTTAAGTGTGGTTTGGGTGAAAATTGAACGCAGCGAAACAAATGCAACTGTGTTCCAATTGAAAATGATTAAAATGTTATTGAACTTAATAGATACTACAGATAGAACCGTGAACCTTACGTGGTTATGTTACTCATAGTTATGAAGTTAGCTAAAAATAATACACATTGGGCAGGTCCAGACCTTATAACAATTACATTTTCTAATCACTCGACAAAAAATACGGATGACCATTGTTTATTGAGAAAAAAGTGCCGATACGGTACCAGTATTAAGTCAACTTTTAGAGACAGCCAAAATTTCATTAAGTTATTCTAAACCAGTAAGATTCCTGCCTGAAAAATTGTGTCGATTCTTAACCTTTACCGTCATAAACAATTTATTTACCATCTGCAGAAGCTTTCCAAAAACATGGGAGTATTATTGGGCGCTACCCGCGCCATATGCGATTCAACACGCGTCCGCATATAACGAGCACAAGTGAAAGCCTTAGCCCTCGCACATTCAATCTGCGACAATTTGCAGACCTGTTTCTTAGACATGATACACAAGTGTTTGGCCCACACGTTCGTTATGTTGGGGACGTTACAAGATTACAATTGCTTGTATCGTGTAGTTACTTGTGAAAAACATGCATCATGAGCTGTAGGAAAGAACTCACACATTAAAATACACGACGGGAAGAAGATGCGATCGCTATTGAGTTACGTACCCAAAAGACTACATCCAATCATATCCATCGAATACTTTCTTTAATGCTACTGTCACTTCCTTTTCCTTTAATAATTTCAACAAAAACATCAAACTTAAATTTACCAGAATCATCATTCGCTTGCCCTTGTCCCATTCAGTTGGGGTCAGCGCAGCATGACTTTTCTTCCATACCTCTCTGTCGCTTCATCTCATCATTCACTTGCGTTCTTTCATATCATCTCTCGTACATTCCATCCACTTTTTCTTCGGTTTTCCTTTCCTCGCACCACCCTCCACATTTATTCGTAATACCTTTCTCGTCATCAAAATGTTACCAGAATATTAAAGATCAAACTAATTGACATATAGTCCAGAATACTAAGCAATCATAAAGGATATTTTCCTCTTTTTTTTGTACCAATCCTTCTATTGTCTATCAATGGCAATTAGATGTAGACACAGCCGATCGTCTTTCACGAGCTAATAAATCACTCGACTGAATACGGGCATTACTTTGACCAACCTTAAACCTTACAGCTTTAAGATAAGATAAAATATTGATTGTGTTTCCATTTGTAACTGAACTAACTAATGAATGATTTGACAAGTCTTCGGTCATTCGAAGTGATTGCTTAGTTGGCGACTAGTTAGTAATAATTGTGACGGAGATTGTTAAAGCCGGCAAATTCGGCATGGCATGTTTGTGGTTAGTGGAGTTTGACAAATGGGAGATAAGTTTTGTAGTGTGTGAATGTGGTGAAGTAGAGTTTGGTAGCTTTGTGAGAACTGTGAGAAGTAATTAGTATAAACGGAACATTATAAACTATTTTGAGCATTGATAGACGAAAAGTAAAGCGTCCGGATTCCAACTTCGAGGTAGTGGTTCTCAAAACGGGTTTTAATAATCAGTTTGTCGGGACTAGTATAAGGAATATCATTTTAGATTTACCACCACTGTGGTGTAGAAAAAATATTGCAAAAACCCTGACTAAAGCTAATAAGGCATAGTTTCATATACACATGTGGGAATATTACATTAAAGTTTATTTTGTAAAAATTTGTCCCAAGTTTTGGGACTAGATGCTGAACGGAGCTCCTCAGCAGACCTCATTTAGTGATCCAAAAAGCGCTACTATGAGATGGGAACCGTACATGCATTTTACGTAGTTCACGTGATTCTTGATCCAAAACCTATTAAACTCCAAAGACTCCAAATTATGTTTAACTTGGTATTTTCTCATTCTCTACCTATCTTTATAATATCTTGGAAATATCGGGAGACATCAAAAGCAGTAATGTGCCAATCACGTCTTTTTGTGTTAAAATGTTTTCAAAAAGAAGATGAATCAAAGTTGTTGTTTGGAGAGCACCTCAAGGAAAGTTCAAGGTCGCCCTCCCCTTGGTCGTAAATCTGTCCGTGTGTTGATATAGACGGCCAATCGCGGCCCTGCTACCTAACTCACGAACACATCTCGAGTTACTACAGATTGTAGAAGAGAAAACTAGTTTAAAAATGTCTTATTCTTTTTATATTTAGTTACACCCGGACACACCCGAAACACTAAAGGATAGATACCTATCGATATAGATAGATCTAAAAATACGTAAAGTGTATTTTGGTTTTCAAAATGAAACTAATTGTTTTCAGTCCCGATATTTTCCGGGAAATGCCGGGAAATTTGAAACCTTTCCGAAACCGTTTATGCAAGCCCTAAACTAAACCTTACATTTTGATATCTATTTAGTCGTTTTGTTATCGTCTCGCTCGCGTCAATTACATACATGTACAGACATGTAAGATCATGTAAAATGCACGTACCCACGCATGACATCATTTTGACATCAAAATATAGGTTCGATATGGCCTTCTAGTTCGCGTCGATTAATATATGTAATGCGATCGCAAAAATTATTATTTTTACATCAAAATGTTAGTTTAACTATTCTACGGTTAATCCAACAAATGTTCAGTCCATCTCCATTCAGTATAAGAAAAGATATAACTAATCCTCGAGCGCGGATAAATCAACGCGGATAAAGATGACAGATTTATCGGCATCTTCGTTCGTGCCCACAATAGTGGGAGTCACTTATTGGGTACTTTCGCCACAGTGTAAAAACTAACAGTGGACCGACGCCTTTGCTGTTTTCGTAAATGCCGACACGGCACAAGAACACAGTAGGGTTGTCACAATAGATTAAGTATAGTCGGGGCAGGAGGAAGGCATTAGTTATGTAGTAGAAGAGTTGCTAGAACTGGCGCTGACCCCCAAACCTACTTCTACTAAAATACTACATTTATCTTCAACTTCACTCCGAAATATCCAGACATATTCGGCCCGATTCGAACTTTAAGATACGTCAATTAATAGATCTAGAAACGATATGGATTAGATATGTCAGTGTCAAATGTGACGTTTCTTCAACCATAAACGTCACTTTTGACACTGACACGTCTAATCCATTTTTTTTAATTATCTTCTTGAAATGTAGAAAACTATTGTAAATATTGGTGTCAAATAGTTTTCCGCCACATCGTTTCAGATAAAATTTTTCCGCTTTTCTAGAAAATCCTGACATATAGGCCACAAATACACCTAAATCTGGTGCTGTCCACGTGCAAAAGGGATTATCGCTGTAACTCGTTTGCGTAGTCGTATTTCAAAGGGCTTTCCAAAAAACCGAACTGCCCAAATCACTGACTTCTTTCATTTTATCTTTGTAAATACGCAGATAGGGACAATTGAACTAGCTTAAATTACCGTCCACTTCTATCGATAAAGGAATACGCCAGGATATCTAAAAATACTACTGAAAGATACTAGTAAGTTGACAAATTTTAAGGCAAGGGCGGCTAGTTAAATAGACAGCTAGTTCGGTACCAATGTCCTTTTTATTGGTAATTTTTCCGTATCTACTAGTATGCCACATTATACCTTGGACAGCTAGAAGGACAAACCTATCCATTCCCAGAGAGCTCAACATTGTCACTCGGCTCTCCACAACATGCCATGAGCGAGCCATTAGATTCTTCGGGTGCGTGCTCACGCTCAGGGTGGGGCACTTATGAGATGGTCGAACGCTGTGAAGAGGTCGGCTGGCAGCAGTTTGCACCGTGCAGTCCACATGGCTTATACCCGCACCAAATGGAGACATATCACATGTGGTCGCGATCTTCAGCAATGAGGGAACGAGGAAGAAGAGTATGTCGTTTGGGTAGGGACCATTGTCGAAAGTCACAATTCTTAAGCCGAACGCTAAAATATGACCACAAACTTGTAAAAACATCTCATTCTCAACCACATTAGCAAAAAATCTCAATGTGTTTGCACCCCGTTAAAAACTCTTGCCAAGTTCGGAAATTGAATTATAACCGCGAAAACAAGGGAAGCGAAGCCCCTATATTTTTAATCTAAAACAACACGAGATAACTGGAGGCGCAATCTGTTTTTACAATTTGATATGGTTTTGATGTTATTTTGATATGACCTTGATCGTGAGCACCAATCAGCGATTGGTGTTACCCCCTACCCCGAGCCCTATAATGGATGTGGCATTATTAACGAGACGTGTAGGTACCACAAATAATATAAAATAAGTATTTAAAATCAGTTTAAACACTGACAACAATTAACCATAAATACTAGTGATAGAGCTGCTTAAGTTTGACGCTTCGTTAATTTCTGTTTGTTTAAATAAATGTCGCGATAGTGTCTAAGATAGGAGAAAAAAAAAGATTAAATTTGTTTGAAAGAAACCAATTGCAGTCAGTTATATTTCGTTAAACAGTCTAAATCATAAAAAGCGAGAAGGAAATTCTAATTTTAATGCGCAAAGCGGTAGACATTTTACAGGTAGGTATCGGTGTAATGTCAAATACTTCAAATTTTCTCTTAATATCTTATGATTGTTGCCGTTATTATAGTCATCTCGCTTGCACTTGTTGGTGCGCGTGAGATGTCTGTTAACACAGCTCAAGGTCGTATCGAAATAAGATGAAAACCATATTAACTTGATAGACAGAATCGGCCTCCGGGATGCGTGGGATAAATCATGCTCGTGTTTATCTTGAGTCTGTGAAGTCTTTTATGAAACATGTTGTTGAAAAAAAGCGGATTATGTGGCGTGAGCCTATAGAGTGTTTTATGGCATTACATTTAAATGGAGATTTTTTGTAGATATGTATAAAATTTGGTTCAGGTTGCTTTCACTACGTATCTGTATATGGTACCTAGAGACGTATTCCGATTGTTATAGTAGGTTATGAATTAGATCTGGATTTGTTATGGATATGATCTATCCGTGTCAATTACTTTATGGTTAAAGAAATGTCACATTTGACACTGATACTGTTTAGGTTATTAACGGCCCGATTTGAGCTTTAAGATATGGATTAGATGTATCAGTGTCAAAAGTGACGTTTTCGTTTGAAGAAACGTCACATTTGACACTGACATATCTAATCCATATCGTTTCTAGATCTATGCATTGACGTAAAGTTCGGATTGGGCAGTAAGTTTTATTAACATAGGACATCGCCTATTACTCTGTAGTTCAATATCTCGCTATTTGTCACTTACAATCTTCAGAGGTACCTACTTTACATTATGTAATATAACAAAATGTTACAGCCCTAAAAGTAAAAACCCAAACTTCTCCATCCACTAAATTTGATGACATAACAATTGTAAATGTCGTATAACAGAAAGTGATTGGTCCACTAAACCTACGAACACCCATAAAGCATACCTGGACCGCTGGAAACGACCAGTTACAGGTTTATCACGCACTTAAACGACAAGAGGCTGTATCTAGCAGTCTTGGGCGATAATTCAAAGATAGTGTTGAGACCGATCGATTTTGAGGACACACGGGGCGATATGTCGACAAATAACGCGGCGGAGTGTGATAAAATCTTTTTAAGAAGCCAATGTCGGCAGATTCATACCTACCACTGGTATTCAAACACTCGAATGGTATTAGTAGCTTCTCAAGTACTTTAGATTTATGCAGACTATATTTTTTACCAAAAGACACATAAGATTAATTTATGTTTCAAGATCTTTTCGAATTTCGATATAAGGAAATTTAAAAATATCTTCGTTGAAGAAATATAATATGTGTATCTTGGGCCAAGAACTTTTTTGTGTCAAATAACAATATCAAATAAAAAGGTCACTTTTGATTCAATTTGTAAATCTTGACCCATGTAACAAAATTCGTGTCACAAGACTTTCAATCGTGAATTTTGAGAATTTAACATTGTTGGACCGTTGGTGAGATTATCTTACTCTAAGGTTTTGGTTTGAAACATAGATATGTTAGAACTAGATAGTTCTTGCTTCAAAAAATTGTTTCTTTCTGTACAACGTATAACTAAGATTTGATTATATGATATTTAAAGGGGCCCACTGACTACCAGTCCACTGGACGATAGCGGCCTGTCAGTTAAAAGCAAAATTTGACAGCTCCGAACAACTGACAGGCTGTTATCGTCCGGCGAACTGGTAATCTGTGGGCCCCTTAACCTCCTGAATCCCCCTTGTCATTAATGCAGTTTTGAATTTGGAACCTCCTTTTATTCCATTTTAATTCAAAATTTGATTTGGATTAAATCCTTTTTAAAGGCCTCAGGGACTCAGGAGGTTAAGTATGAAACCCCTCAACTATCGGTTCGCATCTTTGCCCCGTGTGTCCTGTCCGGGGGACAGTCCCACCCCCCAGGAGGCTGGACACGGTCCAACGTGCCTTACATTGACCATCTCTCGACTGTCCAATATCAACACCACGCAAATTATATCTCGCAGTTTGCTCTGTCATTAACAACTGCGTTCGCGTCAATGAACTTTTATTAAGATACCGTTCGGAGTTTGAAAATTAATTTCATTTCAGATTCATGCTTTAACTATTAGGGTTTATTAACTTTGAAAGGGGTCTGAGTAAATAAATTCTCCAGTTATTTACTAATGAACTATACAGCTTAATCAAGTTCTTCAAATTATTTACCGAATGTAAATTAAATAACAAGACCGGATTAACAGAAAGTTATACCTACGCTATTGAGCCTTATTGATTCTGTATTTGATTTCACACATATATAAACAAATTAAAATATTAATAAAAGTAATAAACATTACACGTATTTACTTATTACTGTCCTCAGTGACTGTAAGATTTTAATTGACTTTTTCTACTTGTCGACTGTAATTCTTGAATTAAGATTTCTTATGCCAAACTGCAATTGGGTATTTTTAATGTATGGGCTCCCAACTCAACTATAATATTCATTTCGATACAGTTTAGTCAACTATAATGAAATTGACCAATCACAGCTCGCCGCGATCAAGAGGACGAAGCAATACCATAGCTCAAAATAATTATTTATTTTAAGTTGTATAGTAGAAACAATTGCTCCATAAGTCAAAAACGCGCATGTGACACCCTTAATATAGCAACATCCAAAGACTACGAAAACCACTTAGCGTTGCTTGTTAGTCTCCAGTTACGGTCGCCGAAATCGAGAAAACAACTGTCTGAAAATTGAATTTACCGCGGAGCAAGTACCAGGGCCTCATGAGTTACGAGAAGGTGTCGTTGACCAACCCGCCGGGGCGCGTACCAGTATGAAGGAATCGCGGCTGCTGGAGTATCTTAGCTTTTGGTTTGGTTTGTTTGTATGATTCTACTAGTTTAAAGTATTATTTTTGGTGACGCGTAGAAAAAGTATTGTATACAATAGTGATATAATCAAGCTTTTCAATCTCGTACCTTACTTAGACAACTCAGCAAGCTTCGTTGTCTAAACACGGTACTCGACTGAAAAACTCTCTATTATATCACGATTGTATAAAATACTATTTTTTGAAGCGTAGTACGCGATTTGTAGTCTGCCTCATTCGCACTCGTGATGCCATCCCTTTTGTACACTTCAACAATCTTAAGCGTCATTCTAGATCTGAGGATTTAACCAATCAGTCAAAAACCCTATTTTAAGGGGCCCACTGATTAACAGTCCGCCGGACGGTATCGGCCTGTCAGTTAGAACAAAATTTTGACAGTTCCGAACAACTGACAGGCCGATACCGTCTGGCGGACTGTTAATCAGTGGGCTTCTTTATTTCCTAATAAAATGCATCACCTGTTGATCGAGCCTTCAAAGGCTTCAACACACACGGAACAACTAATTTAGCGGTGTAACGAGCGTAATTGTGTTTACAGCAGCTAACGATACCTATTACAGTCGGGAGTTTTAATTGGTACACTTCCTTGAACTAACTTTTACGGTGTTTTTAACGTCCAGTATCCGATTTCATGGATAACGCTCGGCTAGTGCTTCAGATATCAAACTTTATTTTCAATTTAGTTTATTACAAAGGATTTAAAGTTTTATGCTGTAGAGTGTACTGATAACCTAACGGAGGTATTTACCGTAACTACTTCCTACTGAAAAGGCAGAACTTTTATTGCATGTGCTTTGTCGGAAAAATCAGAAATATAGTTCTACTACAAAGATCGAGACACAGGGTCTTGCCGGCGAAGTGTGATAGGTATAAAGGGCCGAGTCATTTTATGAACATACCTATAATTATTAGGCCATTAATACATGAAAAATTCAATGTACATTGCAATGCGTGACGTGCGATCGTGGCGCCTATGCTAGCAAATTTTTGAGAAAATTCCTTGCCTGAGCACTTTTTAACAAGCTTTTATTAGGTCGACTTGTATGTAACTAACTTTTAATGGAATCTAAGGTAACTAATTTAACCATCTTCCAAGGATCGTCGCGTCATGAAAATTGGCAGCTGTATGTAGTTCTGATGACAATACAATAATATGGTACTGTCGAACTGATCTGATGATGGAGACAGGAGGTGGCCATAGGAACTCTGTGATGAAACAACGCAACCTAATTGTGTTAGGGGTTTTTAGAATTGTCTAGATGAGTATTAGTTGTCTGTCGTAAGAAAAGTACAGTCAACGATAAAAGCTTGTACCAAAAATGAAATTTTTGCCAAAAACTTATATCTTGTGTTGTTTCTTATTTACCTATCAGTTTTTTACTTGATTCACACCTAGTAAACACAAATACACTGTTTTCTATTTCTATTTAAGATTTAACCGCAGCTCCTCACCAAACCACTTCCCGTTTCTTTAATAAACTCCATGTACCACGTCCTGCCACAGGCCAGCCGTGCCGTCTCGAGCGGTGGTAGATTCTCTATTGATACTTTTGATAGTAACGGAGATATAAGGCGACGGGGCATATAATTCATCGCAACATAAGGTCGTAAAGATATATAGCTGTTTGGAAAAGAACATTGGAAACGGTATTTTATTTGATATTAATGTGGGTATGCTGGGCATTCGTGTTTTGCTGGGGTGTACGAATTTGGAAAACTATTATGTAACTATTAACCTGATCACTTGATTTTGTGGATTAGATTACTTGATGTAAGAACATATTATTAATAAGATAATTTCGTATTCAAAGTACGGATTGAATAATATTTATTTTTCAATACTAATGAGGTTCTCCTAGGAATAAAAAGATCTGGTCTTATTAATTTATATAGGTAATAATAAGGTTGTATTAGTTCACGTACTTACTATATTATAATTCCAAGAAAACTTCATAAGACGTAGGTACATAATTGTCTGAAACACACATGTAAACTTTGTTAGATCTAGTAGGCATAGTAGGGTAGGTATTTTGTAGTTAAGTACCTACCTTTTGAATTCATCAAACTAGTTTTTATGTTGCTGGTCCGTAGATCTATGAACTCGAAACAAAAACGGTTTCAACTTTGGGTGCATAGATTGACGAATCCAGCAACATAAAAACTAGTTTGATGTATTCAAAAGGTACATAAATACAAAATACAGTACGTAGCCGCCCCCTTTTTAATTACCTTTCGTTAAATTTAAATAATAACGATTATTTAGCAGTGGCGCTGGTGTGCACATTGATGGGCTCTTAAGTCAAGATGAAACATTTTTGGGAATCGGGACGGCTATCCGTGCACAGTTCCACCCTCCTCTATTCAGCCCATGCTTCTAATCCATTTGCATAAGAAACACCAATTTTCGGGTGAAATCCTACATTTGTCGAGGTTATACTGCATTAATAAAATATAACGGTCCTTTCCAGTTCAAAACCCTGCCCTTCGGACTCTTGAACGCATTTCGCTTTATGTTTCGACGAATTATATTTAATGTTCCGAGATAGTGAAAATTTATTCTATAACTTGTATCTACAGTAAAATTATAAGGCCTTTGGCCTTAAGGCTATTAGACTATCGTCTTGAGCGACAGCGGAGAAAATTCAAAGTCCCCCGCCGCGTCTGTTTGTGTGTATGTATGTTCGCGATAAACTCAAAAACTACTTAACGGGTTTTCATGCGGTTTTCACCAATCAATAGAGTGATTCTTGAGGAAGTGTATAATTTGATAAGGTTTACCCGTTCAAAGCCGGGGCGGATCGCAAGTTTTAAATAAAATAGACCTCAAAAGTAACAAGAAGCCTAAACCCTTTTATCTTTCGTTCGTCGACCTTGCCTCGGTCCTTTGAGGGTACCTACTTCGGCCGCTTCTTTGTCGGGATCTGCGAAACTCTCATCTCGCCTTTGAAAGCCGCACCCAGGAAGCTCTACTATGTACCTAATCGTAGTTTTATGTGCGATGGTCTTATTTTATGTAGCAGCTTATTCGAAAGCTTACTTGAATTTAGATAAGCATTCAGTTAAAAAAATATACGCGGTTAACTAATTGGTGTCCGATTGAGCTTAAAATTGCTCTTACATATTTACATATAGGTACGTCTCATATTCATATTATTTATTCACAATATTTATAATATTACATGTCATTTTTACATTAGTAGATGATATAATAAGTATTCGAAGCAATAATACAGGGTGTCCCTAGCCATTGGACAAAGCCGAAATGTACATATGCATTAGGGTATTTAGAACCAGTATACAAAGTATCAGAACAAACGGTGTAGCGGTTACGAAGAAATTAACAAATTACGATTTTTTTACTTTGGAGCAACCTGTATGTGTTAGTAGCTCCTGAGGTAATAAATAGTATGAAACCTTCTTCGACCGTTTTGATTATCTTTAGGTACTTATTAGTGTACATCTGTACATTCGTAAAAATCAATATCAATAATAAAATTAAGACCTGTCACTCAACTAAAGCTCAATATTTAACAAATATATATAAAGTACCTAACGTTCAATAATCTTCTAATAAAATTGATGCCATCTCGAAACGGTCCGATTTCGGAGACGAAAGTAACTATTTAAATATTAACTTCGAATTTAAATTGTCATGAGATAACTGGTTGGGGGAAGTCTTGCGCCGTAGGCGAGCACATAGGCGGGTTTGGGTCACACAACATTTGTAACGCTACACAGCACGGACTCACTATGTCCACTACACTCCCACAACACTCACTGGGATTCCACCCAAGGATTACAGGCTTCCATGATGGCGGCACATGTCGCGTACTGACTAAAAATACGAAGCTTTATTCAAAACATGATTAAATATTGGCTAGTTTGCCTTGGTGATAACTTGTTATTGATTATACAGGAAAGCATACAGTAGTATAGGCGGCAGTTAAATGGTTATATCAAAAATAAAATTATGAAGAAAGACATATTCGGAGCATGAAAACTCACTTAAAAAGTCACCCGTTACGAAAACGGTACAAACAAGAGTTATCAAGTTTGAACTATTAGTAAAAGCACGGTGATTAAAACTTGTTCCTTTTAATGTACCGTTGGCTACAGTTAAGTTGTACTCTATAATCTAGTTTCATTTAGAGTAGTTCGATTTTCTGAACTCGTTGAGTTTACTGGACAAAATACTCCCAAGTTTACTATAATCACAAACAAAGTTGTTTTGCTAACTAACTGAATGCTGTATTTTGCGAATTAATTTAACTTCTTACTACAAATGTGTTTAATCAGCAGTAATGCAATCGGCAGCATTACTGCAGGAGTATGCAGCGTAATATAATATCGATGTTGCTGCCCGGTTTTATGACATTTTCGGCAGCAAAACTTGCCAACGTGGGACTCGAACCCACATCCTTGGATTACCGGTCCAATGCGTTACCAATTCCGCCAGCTGACCATCCGTCAATCAACGCGAATTTAGTCATAGCAACTATGACAACGTCACTAACGACATCTGCATTATAAGGTTTACAACCTTTGACCTGAGTACGTCCCACAATAAAAAAGGAAAAATATATTAACATTAACTACTTACAGCAGTCATGCTTGTGTTTTCTTTTTTTTTTAAAGCACAAATATGAACTAAAGTGGTAAAATACAACCTTTGTATCTCACCTATCAAAGAAAATGAGTTTCCAGATTTACGATCTTAGTTTCTCTTTCAAGGAATCCTTTTAAAACTTCTAACGGCTTTTTGAAAGTCTTTAACAGAATGATGACAAACAAACAAAATGGAAGTTAAGAGCCACATTATGCATTAAAGTAATGTATTCCAATAAGTAGTATAATTTATGTTTGTTGACTTTTCCATTAAAACTTAGTGCAGTTTGTCTGGGAGTAACAAACGTCTTGCTTTGATTTACCGTCTTTGTGCCGAGTTTTCGTAGATGACGTAAACCATTGCATACATTTTTAATAACGAAACCTCCGAGAAACTCTGATATATTATATTAAATATATTACAGCCGGGTTTAATATATTCAACATTCCATATTTAATAACGCATTCCCATTTGACTTTTATACATTTTTGACTGACGAGCCAAATCTACCTCAAAATCTTTTACACGATATTCTTTGATAATATTATTTATACAAGTTATGAATTTGATCTGGATTCTTCAACTGAATTCATCACTTTTTACACTGATAGATCATATTATTCAGAAAGTAAAGTGGACGAAATATATAAATAAAGTGGACCGATCTTGTTCCAACTTGTTCGAGAGATCGACTCACTTTATATTTCGTCAACCTTACCTGTCAGTATCAAAATATGCCTCCTCGTTTGTTTACTCACATTAATCATCTGATTGAGTAAAAAAATATAATATTTTATTTTATTTTTATTCAAACCCTAACACATCTCATCAATCATGAATTACTTACTCAACTAAAAAATCTCGATTAATCGGTCTGTAAAATTCTAAAACCTATCGACAGGGGAACTGTTTCACGTTAATTGATTGAGTTTGGCAGTTAGACCTAATTAGTAATTACCCACGTCCATCCAACTCATTAAGGGATGACCGGGCTTTTTTTATTTTAAAACAGCTATAGGATGACTCACGCTAAACCGGGCCGAGGCGTCCGACAAGTCATTTTCTATGACGGATGATCGGAGATCACGTAGTACTTTCCATAGAAAACGAAGCGTCGGAAGCTTCGGCCCGGTCTAGCGTGAGCTTAGAGCATTTAATAACAGGAGTCGCCTTTAAGAGCTCTCTACCGAAAACCTTGCCCAATTGTGCAAAGTTTTGTCAGGACTGACGTTTATCTTACATGGCTATTTGTACGTTACGTACGAATCATGTAGAAATAGCCATACATTTGACGTGCCCCTCCCCCGCAAAAATCGGCAGACTGTTTTGTACAGAAAATGACAGCCAAGGCGTCGTCAGTTACTAAAATCTCTAAAAGCGTGAGTCACCCTTAATGCTTACAGAATATTTAACATTGTATTGATAATTAGACTTAGAAATTCACATTAATATGGTCAAGGATTCAAAGCGAAACGTTCAAAGTTTCACTTAAATATTAATGTGCGCTCAATTCATGGTTACCGCTGAAGATCGACTTGTTACAGACCATAAATTTTAGATCAGAGGGAACGCGTACATATTAATGATAGCTCAAGGGCAAGAAGTCCGATTCTGACTTAAAAATATGTTACGGTTTTGACTCGATCCCTTAAAACGAAATACCACGCTGCGCTCTAAGACTCGAATTATAGACGTAGCTCGGAAAGCGGCTAAGTTAAAATGGGACTGGGCTGGTCATGTGTGCCGAATGCCGGACGACTTGTGGGCCAAGTTAACCACAGAGTGGGAGCCCCACGAGTCTAACCGGGGAGCCGGCAGGCCTTGTCGGCGATGGCGGGATAACTTGGACTCCTTGAGAGGCTGGCCAGATATAGCACTAAACAGAGACGAGTAGAAGAAGAGGGGGGAGGCCTTTGCCCAGCAGTGGGACACAGTGGGCTCTGAATAGTACATATAAGGTTTTGAACTGGCGGCCAATTCAAAATGACATAAAAATGATGTCTAAATGATGTGATTTTTCCATAATTCGCCTGGCGTCTCGCTTGAGCCAATACATGTACAGAATCAAATGTAGTGCATAATTATTTTCCATCGTATTTTCACGGAAACGCAACGTGTCTTGCTATTTCAGTCAGTCTCGGTACAAAGAGTACTGAGGCTGACTGAAGTAGCATGACAAATACGACCGTTTCCGACAAAATACGATGGAAAACAATTATGCACTACATTCGTACAGACAATACGTCATAATTTAGATACTATCACTCTGATTGGTGAATGCGATATGAAGTGAAAGTCGTGCGTGAGCTGCGCGCCATCACCAAGACATAACAGTCTGCGCCGGTCCGTCACCGTCAACGCAAGCTCCTGATGATTTCCTCGGTACGGAGAGTGGTATCCTTTTTGGGACAACCAATTGCATAACTATATCACATGCTTGTCATCTATTAATTTTAAGATTGTGTTGTTTCAAATAAATTATTTTAATTTTTTAATTTTTTTTCATTTCAAACATGTCGAGCGTTTTGCGACTTAAAGTACGTGAGTGACCCGTTCTTAATATATTTAATATGTCTGTGTCTCACGGAAGTTTTGTTATTAAGACATAAAAAATTCTTGAATCTGAATAGGGCTCAAGTAATCAAAGAAAGCTCTCTTGACCTCCGAGATGACTTAAGACGGCAACAGAAATATCTTCGCCTTGTCAAACTTGATACAAAACTTTTGAAACAAACGCCACCGGGGATTTAAATTAGGAAAAGACCAAACCTTTGATGTAGCTGTCACTCGCAATTTAATATTATGTTTGTGTATTACCACAGAATAAAAAATAGCACGAGGTACAGAAGGTTCACTCTCTAACAAAACGCGTCTATTACGACAGATATGACCGCTAGGTGGCGCACGCGCGAGCAGGCGTTCGTTCCGTAGCGGTGCGCGGCAAAGACTGCTAGACACCAAAATTGGTGTGAGCCCCATGTACTTGCAGCGCCTCGACGAAATCGCGGTGAGCCACGCCTGGTATTACGTACATAATTAATTAATCCATAATTTCTTTAACAAAATTGAAGGCTGTCGAAGATTTCAAGCATTCCCAAATGTATCCAAACACCTATTGCTTTAGAAACTGCATTAAAACTTAAGTGATTATAGCAAAAACATCAAACAATTCACGTTTCCTTTGACGTCATACCGTGGGAGCTCAGAAATGACAGTCCATGCTCTCAACCCTTGAAACGATCGCTTTCGTTGTAAAGATACAGTCAATATTAATGTGAATCGATTTGTGTTGAAATTGGCCAAAAAAAAATCGTGTTTTTGCTCTGGACCTGGACAGTAAGTACCTATATACGAAAAAGTTTCTGATTCATATCTTCTGAATGAGGTTGGTACTCACAGACATTCAAAGACATGTACATTTTCAAGCATCTTTAAAATTTAATGAGCATCGAAACGTGTGCTAATACTAAGACAATAATACTCATCCATTTTTAAGATTATTAAGCTTTTTAATTACCTACATGGCATAATTTAAATTTTACTGCCCAAAATATAAACAACAATATAGGGTAGCTACTACATGCTACCCATAATAATAATGGCATTTTCTACCAGCCAGAGATACATACAATTGGTACAGAGAGAAAACTTTATTAAATAAATTAAAGCGTTATTACGTTATCAAAAACATACATTTTATCATAAAAACCGGCCAAGTGCGAGTCGGACTCGCGCACGAAGGGTTCCGTACCATTAGGCAAAAAACGGCTAAAAATCACGTTTGTTTTATGGGAGCCCCTCTGAAATATTTATGTTATTCTGTTTTATAGTATTTCTTGTCATAGCGGCAACAGAAATACATCATCTGTAAAAATTTCAACAGCTAGTTATCACGGTTCATGAGATACAGCCTGGTGACAGACAGACAGACAGACAGACGGAAAGACAGACGGACAGCGGAGGCTTAGTAATAGGGTCCCGTTTTTATCCTTTGGGTACGGAACCCTAAAAACGGGCGTTTTTCCTCCCCCAAAATATGTCCCACCCCCCTTCACAAACAAAGTCGTAAAACAAAACTCGTTGCGAGTGAAACTCCCGTCGCCGCTCGTAATTAACGGTTATTAAAGGAACTTGATTGATTTAAGCTCCAGATAAGCAGATTAAGGTGCTATTGTTGATGATGATGAGATATTGGATTTCTGTCATTGCAAATATTTGTAGGTATAGAGGCCGAAATTGTTCCTGGAAATAATCAATGACTTCTATGCGCCATTTACAACACCCCATTAACCCGGGGTTAGCCGGTTAAACCGTTAACCCAGTGTAGAGTCATATGTAGAGCCAAATTGAACTGGTAACCATGGCATCTGTAAGAATTTCTATTGTTGATACTAGTACCAAATTGAGAGCTCACACCTAGGAGAGAAGGAATCACTGACTCCCGAGTCACAGGCTTGGACCATGCTTGGACCTAGTTCGGGAGGCAGAGGCTCAACCCCACTACCTAAAAGTGTTACTTTGTATTTTATAATATGAAATGTAACGTTTTAGGTTTAAAGCAATAAAGATTTATTTATTTATAAAGGTAAAGGCATTTAATCATCAAAAATGTAAAATTATAAAAAAACAGAATAAGCAACAACAAAAACATGGCGCTAGTGCAGAGTGGAGGTAGACGGGTTAGGTAGGGCTGCACCGTCATTGAGACCGAAGTAATGTTGGATGGCTTTGAATTTGTGCCGTGTCCCACGGATACACATGCTGGTGGCTCGGATTATCGAAATTATAATTTTGGATCTTAGCCAGCCCATTACTACACTAAGGCCCACTTGCACCATCCCACTAACCCGGGGTTAAGCGGTTTAACCGTCAACCCAGTGTCAAATTGTACTGGTAACCATGGTAACACCAGGTTTAACCGGTTAACCCCGGTTTAGTGGAATGGTGCAAGTGGGCCTAAGGGATCTGTCCCAATGGTCAGCGATGGCTTCACCGAGATGTTTGATGAAGGTGGACATTTGCGGAGCGAAGACTCCATCTACGGATGTGACGAGGGGTGTGAAAGTTGCGTGACGCTTTTCACAGGCGTTCGAGTTTATTTATTTATTGTTATTAGCTCCAAGTTTAACCGGATAACCCCGGGTTAGTGAATGGTGAAAGTGGCCCTAAGAGGGCCCTTACAACGTGTCGCTGTCGACGGTAAGTAATTACCCTCAACAGCCATCTGAAATGTCAGAGGGCTTGCAAGTTCGTTGCCGACCTTTGAGATGGGAGTACGCTTCTTTCTGGAAGGTTTGAAGGTCGTATCGGTCCGGATATACCGCGGTACAGTTCATTCCACATTCCACAGTTTAGCGTTTTATTTCGATATGACCTTGAGTTGTGTCAAAATAAGATAAAAGTCATATCAGATTGTTGAAACAAAATTGGCCTCAATGTACAATGATACATCGAATTAAGGTACTCTGCGTATAGATTAGATGATATCTAAGTAGGCAGATTATCTCCCGCTGACCACGAACGCTGTAATGGGCCCCACAGATTACCAGTTCGCCGGACGACATCAGCCTGTCAGTTGTTCGGAACTGTCACTTTTTGCGAGTAACTGACAGACTGATATCGTCCGGCGAACTGGTAATCTGTGGGCCTCTTAAAGGGTTCGAAACTTCGGGATGTATTTTAAATTCATTATACGCGATATAAGACAATATTTTTGCGTACAACATGCCAAAAAAAATCTGTTCTCCATACGGAAAGCTTACATTTTCAATTTGCGGCCTGCTGCTCTAAACGAAGTTACCGCTTTCGGGGTCCGTCGAACAGAAAAATAGCACAGTATATAACATTTATTTATTTATTTGTCGAATACCGATGGTCCTAAAGGCGGTGGGCGCGTGGGGGTAGTACCTAGATGTATTACTTCACAGCTAAACCAGTATGCTACCATTGCTACCAGTGCATGAAATAAACATACTGACTCGTTATCCATACTAGTGCCTACTATATTTCATAACTAAATGATAAAAAGAACTAATTGCTATTAAGATGTTGACTGGTAAAATTGAAAATAAAAAGATCACATGAAACCGTTCAAATCTTTATTTAAGTCAAACTAGGCCGGCTCAAACCCTGACCTGAGAAGATTTAGCCCAATATGGGACCGGCAACAAACTCAAGAGGGACATATCTTTTCAAAACAACACATAACACATCCTTTCTTTATTTCACAAAAGTAAGCTTCTAATGAAACATAAGAAATCAAAATAACACTTGAAATAAAACACTTAGCTAAATAGTTAAAGAACGCGGGATTCTATAAGCTATCAGAATAATCCTTCAGGTATAAGCCTTCAGGAACGCGGCGAGTTAGGCACGAGGTTGGCTAACGAGTACGTCCGATCTCTAGCGCGGTCCGATCAAGAAGAACTACCAGCGGCGGAGCCACACTGCTCCCGCCTCCAAGTCAAGTTGGCAAACCTGCTCGACCAGTCTACCAACATAACAAAAATGCCAACTCGTGCTTACGCTCACCCAAGAGAAAGAAACCTCTTGACGTTCCAAAGCCTTCTACCTGTCATTTTAGTTCAACAACACGCCAATAGGTGGCGTTACTCTCTACGCAACTTTATTTCAACAATGCGCCAATAGACGGCGTTACTCTCTACGCAACTTTATTTATTTCGTTACAACCAAATAATACGTAGCTCAACATTGCTAATCGATTTTATACAGGCGTCTAAAATAATGAACTATAACGCTGCAATTCGTCTTTCTGGTGTCAGGTTCCGACATATTTAACATTTATTTATTTATTTATTTATTTCTATTGGACAGTAAATAAGAATGCCTCAGTTCACATGTCATTGACGGCCGAGGCGAAGCCGAGACATTTCTTACTTATCCTATGCCTACTATTTCGAAATAACTTCGTATTTAGTAGAGGCATTATAGCCACCATTTTTAGCGCTCATTTTGTTTAACTTAACCACAGGTAACTTCCTAAACGACAATACAATTACACTTCCAATAAACCCTAGTTACAGTAAACAACCACTATGAATATTCATAAACATTACTTAACATAAACAAGTGCGAATAGAATAAAGTGCTTCCCTCCAATTCGTAGGGAGCATTAGGGCGCGCGCAAATTTGCAGTTTTAATGCGATTTCGGCAAGTCGCAGACACCATTAAAATATTAGGTTGTGAGTACGAATGTCACGTTTCTGAATTAAGAGCATCCTTTTGGACAAATGGGTTCCAGGGCGCAGCTCAGGTTTTATTGTTAAGTAAAATATTGAGGAGAAAGAATTTCATTGTGCCGGCAGATGGTTTAATATATATCCTAATCATATATCCTGTACATGTACAACTTGTACTCGTACTTGTACTTTTAGGCCGTGCTTTGAAACATTATAAGTCAAGAACTAAGTAGTTGCCTGGAATTATAAATAAGTATCGGCTCGATTCGGAATATGAATTAGATTCCTACTAGACTTCAACAAGTTACGATACGGATAATTTAAAGATATTTGTAAGATAGATACTTATGTCAAATTAGACGTTTCCGCGATTCTGGAGGTCCTCTTGAACGATTTCGACAAGTTATGACTCAGATATCCAAGTCACATCTAGTCGATGTCTAATGCAGATCTAGTTGATCTCTAAATCGTCTCAAGATCTTGTGATTATCTCGAAATCCGAATAGGCCTGTATATTTTATCTTACTTTTGGGAGGTTTCCATCTAATGTAGGTCTGTTTTTCGCCATTACACTGTCAGTGACCAAATATTTCACTCGGATGACACGAATTTTAGGCAATTATTCGGTAACTATTCGGTCTTTTCGGTAATATGGCCGAATATTCGGTATTAGGCCGAATATTACGCTTTATTCGGCTGAATACCGAATAGGTATTAGGTAACACTGATTTAAACTTTCACGATTATTAAACATTATCAAACTGCACAACGGGACTTAATCGCGTATTTAAGTTTTAAGATTTACCTCCGACGTTTCGAGGACGGCGTTGTCCCCGTGGTCTCGGAGAAGACTGGCTCAACGAATATCGACACGAACGAATATCGACAGTCGATAAATCGAATATCGTTAGTGTTGTGTGTCGACAGAGTGACATCCCTAGTGCGCAAAACGTTCAAACTGATAAACAAGACCAAGTGCGGGTAGTTCGAAAAACTCGCGCGGCTAGAAGATGTTGATGTCAACTTGAGCCAGTTTTCTCCGAGACCACGGGGACAACGCCGTCCTCGAAACGTCGGAGGTAAATCTTAAAACTTAAATACGCGATTAAGTCCCGTTGTGCAGTTTGATAAGGTATTAGGTACTTATACTTATGTACAGTACCTATGTATAAACTTCGAAATAAATTAAAAGTGGAAAAAAATCACTGTCTCGGGGGGCGGGGCTTGAACCCCGCGGCTCTGGATCAGTAATCCATGTTCTGCCAACTAAGCTACCGAGACCGCTCTCGAGGAGGTGTGTATATTTTGTTTCCTAGAATATAGTTTCATGAAGTTAACCTATGCGGCTGACTGAATCTGCAATTTAGTTGACAGTCGTTCAATATAACTAACATACTTTACCTCCCAGATATAAAAATCAACCGGTATATTATCACCATATTATAGTGGAATAAAAAGTGTAAAAATATACACAGCCTCATCAAAATGACGCCATTTGTAATCTGCCGGGGCCAGTGTTTCGGATTTTGTAGAATCAGTGCGTTTTTTACGAGCGGCCGTCAGTCACAGCCGGCGGCTAATTGTCACGTAATTTAGCGTTTAAAATTGTAAAAATCTGGATGATTGCGTCGGACCTGCGCTTTGGATCCTGTTGAATTAAAAAAAAGTTCAACTTTAGCTTCAGTGCTGAAGAGGCATTCCATGAACTGTCCTGTAGAAATGCGTTGTATTTCGCATATTACCTAATTTTTAGGGTTCCGTACCCAAAGGGTAAAACGGGACCCTATTACTAAGACTTCGCTGTCCGTCCGTCCGTCCGTCCGTCCGTCCGTCCGTCCGTCCGTCCGTCCGTCCGTCTGTCACCAGGCTGTATCTCACGAACCGTGATAGCTAGACAGTTGTAATTTTCACAGATGATGTATTTCTGTTGCCGCTATAACAACAAATACTAAAAACAGAATAAAATAAAGATTTAAATGGGGCTCCCATACAACAAACGTGATTTTTGACCAAAGTTAAGCAACGTCGGGAGTGGTCAGTACTTGGATGGGTGACCGTTTTTTTTTTGCTTTTTTTTCGTTTTTTTTTTGCATTATGGTACGGAACCCTTCGTGCGCGAGTCCGACTCGCACTTGCCCGGTTTTTTTCAACGTTAAGTCGTTGATTATTTAATATAATAATAATATAAAAACGTTTATTGACAGGCAAGGATTACGCATGATTATTTTATTTACTGGCCATTTTTCACATCCATTGGGACAGTAAAAAAATATGTGTAAATCTTTTGAAAATTCACGTTTGTTCGGAGCAACGCTATACAATTCGTGAAATTCTCCTTAAAGCTCTGAAAAGGACTGTTTTTTTCTTCATCAAAAATAGCTAACAACCATCTAAACAGACAATATTTTTAAAGAATTTGCACCCCAATCGGTTAAACCGTTTGGCAGTTACCACATCACACACACACATCAAAGTTATAATATTAGTTTTAGGCGTCAATTAAGCTAGACTGTGTATACGTAAATGTATAAAAAGATTTCGACTAAAATATTACACACACAGGCCTATTCGGATTTCGGGATAATCACAAGATCTTGAGATGATTTAGAGATCAACTAGATCTACATTAGATATCGACTAGATGTGACTTGGATATCTAAGTCATAACTTGTCGAAATCGTTCAAGAGGACCTCCAGAATCGCGGAAACGTCAAATTTGACATATCTATCTTACAAATATCTTTAAATTATCCGTATCGTAACTTGTTGAAGTCTAGTAGAAATCTAATTCATTTTCCGAATCGAGCCGATAGGATCTTTGAAAAATTATGAGTATAACTCCGAAAATTAAAGGAATTAGACAAAAACATTGCCTGACTAATATTAAGTAGTTCACGTCAGTGTCATTTTTATACAAAATTTAGAAATTCAAAAGAAAGGGTTTATCAGAAAGGTTTTCGCTTTTCAGTTTAAATGTGATTCACATTTAAACTGAAAAGCGAAAACCTTCCATGCTAACAACATAAAAAATAACGCCAGCAAATTCAATAAAAAGAAACCCGTTTAAAAAGCGTTCACAAAGCACATCGTCTCTCATCACAATGGTTGGCGAATCACGATGCATATAATTTCCGCGTTGGACGTGACGGTATTCTCATAGCCAAAGCCCGGCTTTTCGGGGGCAAAAGGGGGGAGGGGGGGTGGACACAAAGACAAATCAGCTACAGGCTTCGTCACCTAATACCAACAAATGATATGGGTAACCCAAAACAGTAGGCTTATCAATCTTAACCATTAAATGAAACTAGGTTCCACCCTGGCCGAGTTACGCGGCTGAACGAGCGAGTCGTGTTAATACACTTTAAACAATATAGGTAATATTCCACTTTAATGTTACGGAGAAATCGAGAAGATAATTTCCAGAACAAAAATAAATTTAAAAAACAAACAGATCATTTCAGACTGCGTCGTAAACAGAGCTTTTCCGATCTGCCGACAATCGTATTTTGAGTATTTAATTAATGTGAAATATTATTGCACTATTTGTTTACGTCGTCGAAATGAGTTTTAAAATCTGTTTACCTTTAGGGAAGTAGCACACGGCGACATTTTGCGTCGTATTTCGTAGCGCGTTTTATGAAAACACGACTGATTCGCCGCCATAATCCCAACAAGGTCTATTTTACCCTCTGGGTTGGAAGGTCAGAAGGCAGACGCTAAAAACTAGTGCCTAAGCCAAATCATGGGATTAGTTGCCAAGCGGATCCCAGGCTCCCATAAGTCTTGGACAAAAGGCCCGGAATAACGCGAGGACGAAGAAGAGATTGATTCGCCACCAGTGGCGCCTTGCCGCATTTGAAACGTTTGTGATGAAATATTGCGTTTATGTAATACAATCTATTAAAATTTTATCGAATGTTACCATTATTTTTCTCCTTTTTGAAAGCGAAAAGAACACGAAATTTTGAATATTTGCGGTCGTGTAGTTTTTTTATCATTACCATATTTTTGTGTGCTTGTTTCGAATTGCTCATTTTCAGATTAGATTTTGTTATAACATTCAACATTTGCTATCAAGTTATCAACCTTATTGAAAACATACCTAACGGTCGTGCAGGCATTTCTCTATGGTGCAGGTAGGGTTTGCAATCCGGATCCGAAATGTATGAAATTATCCGGATCTGGATCCGGATCCGCGGATCTTCCCGTACATTTCGCATCCGTCGTGCAAACCCTAGGTGCAGGTAAGATCACATTAGCTTCTAAGGAAAAGACGATCCTGACTATTCTGAAGGTCCGGGACCTTGGGTTATCTCATCTCATCTCATCATCTTCTGTCCGAGGTCCGCTTGACAACTGATCCTAAGAATTGGCGTAAGTACTAGTTTTTACGAAAGCGACTGCAGTCTGACCTTCCAACCCAGAGGAGACACTAGGCCTTATTGGTATTAGTCCGGTTTCCTCACGATATTTTCCTTCACCGAAAAGCGACAGGTAAATATCAAATGATATTTCGTACATAATTTCTAAAAACTCACTGGTATGAGCCGGGGTTTGAACCCGCGACCTCCGGATTGAAAGTCGCACGTTTCACACACCAGCGCTTATTCTGAAAGACTAATTTAATTGTCATCGTCACAAAAACTCCAAACGCGCTGCGATCAACTACAAGACGTAACTCCGTATGTTCTGCTTAAATCGTTTTGAATATTTGATTCGATTTCGTCATTAATCATCAATACGAAATTATTTCATTCATTCGCAACGGACTTTAGTACATCTTTTGAAAATTATTTTTGATTTTCAAATAAATTTTAATCAATGTACCTACTTACATTGTTATTATTTAAACTTTAAACTAACTCATTGGGGTATTTTAAGACTTCACTTTTAAGGTTTATTTTCGCAACAAATGTTGCCGAATTATCATTTTTTTTAATACCACATCGTCGGCAAACTAGCATACGGCCCGCCTGATGGTAAGCAGTCACCGTAGCCTATGGACGCACAATAATAATATAATTATTCATGAAACAAATAAGTTTAATCTTATGAAAGAGCCCTTGTGGCCTATTTGCACAATAAATTTTAGACTGATGCAGATGGTAGGACGAGGTTTTCCAAGGGTTCGGGCATATACGTTAGCCTAGTTCACAAACGTACTAATTACTAAAATGGGTTAGGTGAAGAAATGTATACATATTTATGTCCTCGACTGTACCATAGTACACTAACATAAGGTCTTTATTACAAACAATAGTTTTTGGATAAAAAGATCGCTTGTTTTACCTTCTTTCTAAAGCTAAAATATAGTTAAGTAGTACCTATTAAGGTTAAGTAAGTATTATTGTTAATTTATTTTTCCATTGTTAATGAATAAATAATCACTTCATACAGACTTCCGTGCAATATCAACATAAAATTTTCCAAACACACCTCTACCTCTATAACAATGACAAAAAACCCATCTAAGCGAAAATCCCCCAAGTCGGACCTATAATGGCCGCCCCGCTGCGTCTCCGTTGCGTTTCCGTTGCGGCCGGCGCCGTCTAATTGTTCGAGATAATTGCGATCTTGCTTCTGCAGCTTGTTTCGAAAGGAAGCGGGGAACTGCGTCTTGTCTATTGCTTGGGGTAAAAATGATTTTTATACGCCTTATGAATTTTTAGACGGAAAAGGGAACGGACGAAGAAGATGGACTACGACGACGACGACGACGACGAAGAAGACGGACGACGACGACGACGACGAAGAAGACGGACGACGACGACGACGGAGGGGACGGACGGGGAAGTAGGGGGAGGGGGGAGAAAGGGATTTTTCAGGGGATCAGTCATTTGTAATGTTGTTTAATGTCCGCTTTTAGAAAATAGGTGATGAAAATAAAGTAGGTATACTAAATTTGTTAGAAATGGCCAATTACTACGCATGTAGTGGCCAGTAACTAAAGCAATCACCCTAACTATTACGGGACAACAATTTTTAATATTCATAACATCTACTGTACGGTTCCTCTGAATAAACTTTCATTCATTGAACATTCATTTTCATTCATTCATTCATTTGATTTCAACTTACCGTTCTATTCCCAAGGTTGCGCACGCGGCAGCTCAGGTACGCCGACTTGCCCACTAGTGCTGTGACGTTTCTCGGCGTGGCGGCGTCAAAGGACGGCGCGAGGCGCGCGGCGGCGCCGCCTGGGAGGGAGTTGATCGGCGCGCCGCCGGCGACGTCACTTGTCACTGTAACAAAAAGTTTGTAATAAATACATATTATATGAACACCGGAAATAACTTATTTTAGTTTTAATACATAATTTGCATATGCAGTATGACATGGTATGATAACCCTCTAAATTAAATAGGCAAAATCTGCTTTAAATACTATTAATTTAACGATTAAGTTTCAATATTGATATCAAAGATATGAGTCGAAATTGATAGAATATTCTCAGCAACATAAGGTTTCTATGAGCCCAAAAAAATTTTTTTGTTGTATTGTAGTCCTAGCTCTACAGCTAAGCTCTACAAATTTGTTAAATTACGCCATAATATGTTTGTGTCAACACGAATGTGAATGAAGCGTAATGAATACAATTGCAGCTTAAAAATGTGCCACATTATACAATAAAACTCAAAGTTCATATAAACTCAGAACAAAGGCATCAATGCTAACACAATGAAGTAGCCCGACATTTTTTGAAATTTCACTCGGCCAACGACACCGCGTCAATCAATCATCGTTAGACGGCGCGGAGCACTCGTGCACTCGGCGTTGTGGACAAAAAGTCGGCGTTGTGAACAAAAAGTCTTGAACTCACTGACGTAATGTTACGGTCAGGTGTTTTTATCAGAGTAGTGGTAAACAAACAGGGATTTGGCAAGCATGAAGGTTACATATCACTACACTTTATAAAACTGTATGTGTACATATGTATATAAATGTTCGCGATTCATGCGGTTTTCACCTATCAATAGAGTGTTTCTTGAGGAAGGTTTACATAAGTATATAATTTGTTAAGGTTCTTTGTAACCCATGCAAAGCCGGGGCGGGTTGCTAGTATATTCTAATATCGGTTTGATGTCAGGACTTTCGAATTGGCCTGAAAGTATAAAAGCGCCAGGGGGGCTACCGCGAAAACCGAAATTCGCAAATTGCGGGGATCTTTCTCTTTTACTCCAATGAAGACTTAATTAGAGTGACAGAGAAAGATGCACGCAATCTGCAAACTTCGTTTTCGCGGTTATAACCCACCATTACGGCTACCACCAGTTTTGACATTGACATAACGCTCACGTTTACGTAACTTACTTTCTATGCATCTCGCTCGTACTCGCATATGCGAGCAATAGTGCAAGCGAGATGTACAGAAAGTAAATTACGTAGACGTGAGCGTTATGTCAATGTTAAAACTGATGGTAGAGGCTCATATAGCTGTTGTATGGTTACATCGAGTTACGTAAACGCTTCATAGCGCATATACCACGTATTTTATGTGCAAGGTATTTATGTCGGCTTTAATCGGTTTTACATACACGGCGATTAGCATAATCTGCCGATAGCGAGTAAACTAGCGTAGTAATAGGCGGTGACAGGGGACTGCTCAAGTTTTTAGTAAGGATAGAGACGATAAGGATCAGAGCGCTTTAATACGCGTATATTGCCGTCCTAAGCCGAATAGCGCTATCTAAAAAAAAAATATTTTGAAAATGGAATTCTCAGTAATAGAAACTAAAGTAGGTATAAGTTAGCAATGAAGTTTCTTTTAAGATAGCGCTATTTGGCTTAGCAGGGCAGTAAATTGCTGACTGATATACTAAATTGCAAAATTTCCTCATGAAACATATAAACACATTAGTGTGTGGGGTCATTCTAATAAAATATGTGACTGCGGTCTGATTGCCGCGACCCATACAAAATGTTGTAGCAATTAAACGTGACCGCAGACATATTCTCAGATAATGACCCTTGTATAGTAATCTATATAATCCTATTTTCAAAAAGAATGTTTTTTTTATTTTCCGTGAAATTTCCGAGAGTTAATACAACTCTTTGGAAACTTTTGGTAACTTGTACATCTATACTATAGTAATGCTCAACAATAAGGAGAAAGAAGGAGGCAAGGATAAAGATGATAGAAATATAGCGTTTTCATATAAGAATATCTAAGAAAAACCTTATAAAGCAGGCGCCTTATAATATAAGGCTAGGCAGCCTTTCAAGTTGCAAATACTCGTGAATTTGGAACTAGTAGGTACCGCAGTGGCCGGTGAGCCTAGACAACCAGCTAGTCTAGTCAAGGTGACAATCGCTTGCGCTACGACAACGAAACGCGTTGTCTCTCTCTATCACTTTTCCATATTAGTAGTAGCACCGTAACATTTCAAATAAGACACGTTCGCCGGCCTGTAAGTAGTACGAGCTACTGACAATATTGCGATTGTTCTATTAGACGGCTTCGTCGAATGACTGTATTGTTTTATAGACTAACCCGACTGGTAGTACTAACCCGACTGCACATAAGAGTCTGGATAAAAGTTAAAATGTATCCGTTTTCTATCATACCTAAACTTAAAGTGCCACTCTAAAATCCCTTTTAAAACAAAGGATTCTAAGAGCTTCTACACTGTTTAATAAATGGGAAGGAAAATATATGGTAATAAAATATGCTAGGTAAATGTATGCAGGGTAAAGGATCACTTTTACACCGTGAGGTCCATTTGACTACTTATAGTAATTCTGGTATATATTTACGCTGGACGCTCTAGGTACCGCTGGAGAGACGAAGTGCAAAAAGACTAGCGAACTCGGCGTCGCCGATTGGACAGAAAGGGCTTTGTAACATCACGCTCCGCGATTGTTTCGCCATTTAGGGTCCTAGCTAAATTGGTTGTTCAATACTTATGTTATAGGATTTCCAATTTAGCAAGAACCCTTAGCATAAAAATCCCGTGTGGTGACTGTACAGAGCAGCATGGCGTCGGAGGTCTTTGGTGTCGGAGGCCAAAATGCACTTTCGGGTCTATGCGCCACAGCAGTAAGTAAGTAGGTAAGTGAGTATGTTTCCTTACCAATTATTATCAAGTAGCCGTACTGATAATTACGCTACTCGATGCTAGATGTCGACTACGAAACTAATAGTCGTTTTGGTACTAAAAACTGGGGAAGCTGAAGCTATGCTTACTATATTTCTCTATGACTTAGCACGAAGCGCGGCAACGCGTCGGTGTAACAAGAACCATTCTTAAACCAACTTTTACATACGTAGATAAAACCCATTACACGTAAGCCTGTTTAAACAAGACCCTCAAATAAATAAAGAGGGGTAAATTAAAGGTTAACAGGTTATTTCATTTGAGGGCATTTAAGGGCGTGGCGGCAAAAGCGGTTGTTAGTTATGCGACTTTATTAGTAATTTGTATGTACTATAGACCGTTTATTTCTGTATTTAAACACGTTTTTCGAATTAGGGTGGCTGGTAGCTAAGAATGGAATGTTTATTTGGAAAACGAAACAACAATATAGAAAAGGAAATACAATTAATGATACCCATTTTTTTTTCCTCGTGTGCATTTATTTCAGTTGTTACGGGAAATATTAAATATGATACCCAAAATTGTTGAGTATGTACAGTCACCTGCAATAATATGTTACTCTTCGAACGCCGCAAAAATATGTAACACGCACTTATAGCTCTACAAATAAGATCGTATCAGATATTTTTGCGGCCTTCATTGTGTACCATATTATTGCAGGTGACTGTACCCACCCATGAGCCTAATTTAGATTTAACGACTTGTTGCAACTTTGATCTCATTATAATACGACCTTGAAACTCACGCTGATTGGTGCATGCAAAATGAAAAGAAAGAGGCTGTCCATAAATTACGTCATCTTTTTTTGACGATATTTGACCCCCCCCCCCCACCCCCCCCCCCCACCCCACCCCCCCCACCCCCCCCCCCCCCCCGCCCCTAAAATCATCCAAAAATCATGCTTCGAATGACCCCGTTTCCTCCTACGTCGTGCTACCATCAGCTGCCATCATTCGATGTCCAGAACCCCCCCCCCCCCCAAATTTGAAATGACGTAATTTATGAATAGCCCCAAAGTGCATGAGTTGCGCTCCAATCATAAAAACTAGCATCAATGGGTGCACCCATTGATTTATTATTAGGTACTATACAGGTTGGCCAAATAACTGCATTCCCGTTGCCAGAAAGGTTTTGGGATTATACTGAGCAACTTTTTACTATGGGACCATTCCCGAAATCGCGAAAAATAAAATTTGGCTGTTTCATACATTTTGGCTGGTCCATTTTCTATGGAAGAGTAATTTTTTTTTCGCGATTTCGGGGTTGTTGTCATAGTAAAAGTTGCTCAGTATAATCCCAAAACCTCCCTGGCAACGGGAATGCAATAATTTTTTAGCCACCGTGTAGAGAAGCCATACAAAACAATGAAATTGTTGCAACAACCTGTACCACGCGACCAAAACGCTGTAAGCGCGATAAAATTCATGGAGCTTACGCGTTTAGGTCGAGAGACTCACGCTCCGTTTCTATGGTTAGATGTCAAAACAACATCAACTAATGGCAAAAATAGTTCTCTGTGCCGGTTCTGTACGTTAGTACCTATAGCTATAGCAAACACTGAAAATCTAGGTACTGTTTTAAGTGATCGTGGAAGTAACGTCATAAATTGTCATTTCCCCTCAGCCTGTGATTGCAGCCGTAAACACATCAGCCTAAAACGTGTTTTCCCATAAACACCAATCTAAAAGAGCTTAACAGCCAATATCTTCCTATTAAGCCACCTTTACTAAACTCCAAAACTACCGTGCAAATATATTAAGTCCAATCTCCATACGAATTTCTTTGTCACATACGCCCTTTTGCGTATCAATGTTAAAGTTGGTATATAAGTAAGGTAAGGTTGTATCTACATACAGATTTTATAGTGCACGTGTGCACATATGTCTTTTTGCTTCCGGGCGTTGAACGAGTGCGGAAATTGCGAAGCGCCTGCACTTTAGTGTACACGCGCGACTGTAATCTTAGGAATAGTTATATTATAGGGATGTTACTCAGGCTGGGAATGGGAATATTGTGAATGTTCCGGGAGACGTGTTGAGAATTATTTCCATCTTAGAAAGGGAGATGAGAAAGTTATGATTTTTCATTATCCTTTCCTATCCTTTGCATTTTCAATATTTAGATGTTTCCTAAAAGTATATTTTGAAGACTCTCCTGAGCATTAGCTTATTACCCATAAACTATACTGTGGAAAACTCTCCTTGTCTTAAGAAAAAGGCGCTAATTTAATTTTTTTAAGGGTTGCCTTCGCGCTTACATTTTATTTATTTGCCGCCTTTTTCTACTGACGGAAATGGCTTGCCAAACTAAAAATATAAATATAGTTCAACTAAAAATAGGCCCATAATTCTGACACTAAAGAAGAAATAAAATACAGAATATTTCCGGGAACAGAATACACAGCAACAGCACATCACTATTTAAAATATTATACGTAAAAAGGTCGTAACTGCCTCTATATACGTTACTACGTTATCGCCTTTTGTTTCCAACATCAGAAGGGAATAACGTCTTCCGTTTGCAAACTTATATGGGCTTAACTTGAGAAACTAAGATCTGTATGAAATTCAAAATATGTTTGTTTTACAATATTACAAGTTAAAGCAAATCACAGTAAAATGTAATGTTAGTTGTAATGTTAGTTATACTACACAACTTCACAAAAGCCTTTAAGGCATACCTTATGTGTGAGTGGAGACGTGCTCATGCGCGTTTTGATATACGTAGTACGGATCCTTAATGAGAGACGGCACACCGTGACCACGGGCGTGACCAGGGGTGCGAAACTCCTCTCTTCGAGCAAACGCGGCTCCGTTCGGCTCAGCATTGCTCCGAGCAATTATTAGGGTTGACACAACTTGACGTCCCATTGCGTGCACGACCACAGATAATATAATGGCTTGAATTTTGACAACCCTAAATAGCCGAAAGGCAATGGCAATATCGCCATATATTAGAAAGGGACAGCATGATTCGACCCTGAACCGCTGTCAAACTTCGGTTCTGTAGGAAGTTTCCTTTCTGTACGGTAGTACTATTATACCTTTACCTACGGCTCCAACATTTTAGCGCACGTATACGCACTCGAAACCGGTGTGCACTGCCCTTTGACCAATTTTTTGACTGTATTCTCAGTCTCGTTATCCTTAGTGTTTCTGTGTCCTAATTTCTAAATTATTCTCGCAGGAAGGGTCGCTGCGATCCCAATTCATTTATTTATTCTGTTGTCCTATTGTATTGTGTTATGTACAGCGAGTTACACAAGAATATATACATATTATACACTCACATGATTTTTTGCAGCTGTGTCAAATCACCTACTTGAACTATTATTTAGATTTTTTTTAATTATTTATTTAGCTGAAACAACAAACCAACAATTTTTTAAAGGCCGCAGACAGAATGTGTTTTGGAATTAAATATTTGGCTAAAACTATTTTCGAGAACTGTTGCTAGACAATTATTGTCGCGGTCAACCGCCAGTCAATAATCCGATGATGGATTCTGGCCGCCTGCGGTCTGACCAATCAGAGTGCGGATATTCTCATCACTTTGTGAACCAGTGTTGTGTGACCTTGAGATCTCAGGTATACTCGTACAACATATTTTTAATTGTATGACATGCATAATTAGGCAGTCAGGTGTCAAGGCATTTAGATTGTCAGCCAGGATAGCCACGAAGAGGGCATCGCCGAATGCTGTACTCAGTGGTTTATTCTTCTTTACCCCACTCGCAGAAGAATTACTCTTTCCAATCCCACTTATGTTGGAAAACATAACATAATATTTTTATTAGTACAGTGTAGACTCTTGAGACCGTACTATACCTATGAGTAAATGGCGTTCTATATATGTGGTGGCACCTTAACATGTCTACGCTTTTATACCGGTTTATGTAAGTCAGGTCAGGACTTACCGCGAAAATTGAAAATCAAAATTTTGTTATACCTCTTTATCGCTCGAATATGCAGGAGTGATACCGAGGCAGGTAACGATTTATTGATTTTCGCAGTAGACCCTCGGCAAGCGATCTAAATTGCGTCCCTGCGATACGGACCGCGGAACCACTGCAGACATTGCGGCGTTCGCGCTAACATACAAATCACGCTGAATCTGTTGTTTTAATAAAAAAATATGTATACTATTAGGTACGATGTGAAGCGTACAACACAAAAGATCAATAGGGAATATTATGCGAAACTCTGCGTAGGAGGCGCTAGGCTAGGCTATCCGTCACAATCTGCGGGTCTACCGCGAAACAAGAAAATCGAAATTTCGTTATCTAACCTCTCTATCTCTCGTGCTTATTCGACCGATAAAGTGGCAGATAGGTAACTAAATTTCGATTTTCGCATTTCCCGGTAGGCCCTTGTTAACCGCCTTGATGCATCAATGTCATATTTTATTGTCTGTGAAAACTTGTCAAAAAACAGTTTAAGGCACAGTGTGTATAAGTTACTCTATGGTTTACTACAGGAGCTAGTGCTGCACTCTGGCGGCAGAACATTGCAATAATACCCCCTATTCAAAACGCATAAATATAAATGCATAAGATTGTCTGGAAAAGATGGCACTTTAGCGATATGACCACACGTTGTCTGCCTAAAAGTTCACCACGCAGAGTATTTTTAATAGTTGAAAAAACAGTCAAAATGTAAAATCCTCACGAGCAAAATATCTCCTTAAAGAAGCTAATCCAGACCGGGTATTCCTTGATCGACGTAATAGTAATAACAGAGTTAGTGCTAAGCGAAATTTCCGCTCTCAGTGCTTCGCGATCCGACGGAAGCACTTCGAAGAGCTATTGCAACTTACTGAATCAAATTTAATTGAATAATTTTACATTTATATGAATTCTGAACAGTACTCGTTATCAAGATCAGTGATTTTCAGTTCTATGTACTTGAATTTCAACTACTTTATCTAGGTCATATCTTGTAAAGCAAGTTTCTATAAGTATTTCTCTTCTTACTCAGTGAGTATGCGCCCACTGTTGGGCATACGCCTCTCCGAACCTCTTCCAAGAAGCCCGATTTGCTAGTTCTCAGACCACCAGCCACAGCCACTGGAGTGGGCCTGCAATCTTTTTGATATCATCCTCCCATTTCTATTAATGTACAGCAAGGAAACTAAGCGGGAATGGAGTCAATTATTTTGGATTTATTTATATTTTCTTCGTCAGAATAAACCACCATCATTATCATCATGCCATCACTCAAAAGTCAACTCTGTACAAGATTCAAACGCAAGCACTATAGCGCCTTGGTAATAAAGTGTGATAGGTGTGTGATGTTTGTGGTAATGTTTGTAAGCACCTTGTACTTGTGGGCGAATGTACGAACACAATCAGTTAGTGTAAGATTAGTTGTTTTTTCTAGCTATCCAAAAACAAATTAATAAAGCCTTCCTTATAAACCCCAAATCTTGAACAGGATCAATCACTGCAAAAAATGACAACACCGACTTAATCAATCGACCATCAGAGACCCTCGGGCTGATGGATGATCTTAATTAACTGAACATATTGTCCGATGAAGGAAAATATACCGAACAATCTGAAGAATAAAGTGTAGATTACAAAACAGGTAAAATTAGGATGAGTAACAGAGACACAGTAGAGCACAATAGACATAGGCATCTTGATGTACATCTTTATAAATAAATAAATAAATATTATAGGTACATTCTTACACAAATTGACCGAGTCCCACGGTAAGCTCAATAAGGCTTGTGTTGTGGTAACTCAGACAACGTTAATACAATATACAAATACTTAAATACATAGAAAACATCCATGACTCAGGAACATATAAATACCTATCTCTGCTCGTCACACATAGGACCATCGGCTGCATAGGCAGGGTCACTACCCACTAGGCCAGACCGGTCGTCTTTATATTTCTTTAAATAAAGTATTCACCCTACATCTGTAGGTATGCAGATTTCCTTGGATTTCCTTCGGGATCAACTGGAAATATCAGATGATATTTCTTAATAACGCCAGAGAAACTTATTGGACCAAGCTGGGGTTTGAAACCGGTTTAATTGGAAAGAAGCCTTTTAGCTACCAGTTTCCATTCCATCATAATAATACTTAGTATAGCTAGATTCGCTTTTCAGTGGAGCAGCATATGATAGGCAGAAACATTTTACTTACTGTCTATTTCTTATGCTATTATTTACTGCTATACTTTGTTTACTGACAATATTGGTTTGCCAGACTATATTAAAGAAGTACTCGTACGGATATCTTGTAAAAGATAAGGACTCCCTTGTTTATAAAACTTAAAATACCTCTGTTATTTTTTCTCTTTCTCACAAATCTCAAAGTGACGAAAACACAAAACAAAATAAATAATAGAATAAAGTTATTGCACACATTTTTAGTTCAAACTAACGACATTTAATGGTGGTTGCTACATTGCAACATCCACAGCAGAATGGTCTATCGGAGCGAGCGAATCAGACACGCATGGTGAATGCAAGACTTGATTGGAGCAACATCGTAAATGGTACCTATACTGTCAATAAACTAGGAATAACAATATTAGAATACAACTGTATCTAACTGGTATACAACGAGTTATATTCAATGGGAGTGAGGGAGAATTATAAACTAAAGGAGGATGGGCAGATTTGTAACATCATAAAAAACTAAAATATCGTGACACAAAATCATCGACAATTACAAAACCTTCATGATCTGCTACACAGGAACTTAGTACCTATCGAAAAAAAAACTATATTACAACTTGCACTGCTTTTATGCAGCGATAACTTATTTCACACAAAGATTTGGGACTAGCTGCCATAGTAAAAGTTTTAACTCTTTGAATAACTTATCCTGTGACATATCGCTTATCCTTATTGGTTTAAGGGCCAAGCCAGGGCTTCCCATCTTTCTTTGTTCTAGAAACTAAAATCCTTAATTTTTTTTATTTAATAAACTGTATTCCAAAAAGAAGCGCTGGTGGCCTAGCGGCAAGAAGAAGCGCTGGTGGCCTAGCGGTAAGAGCGTGCGACTTTCAATCCGGAGGTCGCAGGTTCAAACCCTGGCTCGTACCAATGAGTTTTTCGGAACTTATGTACGAAATATCATTTGATATTTACCAGTCGCTTTTCGGTGAAGGAAAACATCGTGAGGAAACCGGACTAATCCCAATAAGGCCTAGTTTTCCCTCTGGGTTGGAAGGTCAGATGGCAGTCGCTTTCGTAAAAACTGGTGCCTACGTCTACGTGGTGAGGAACTTATGTTTCCAACTGAAAGATTTCTGTAAGAGAAAGGCATAAGATATCTGACAGACAGACATTTCGATTTTACTCGGATTATATACGTACAACTAAACGCAAGTAGCATGTGTATGAACTCGCTATAAATACTAATCAATGCATATACAGAGGATCTACCGCGAACGCTTTGCCTCCTTGTCACACTTACGTACGAATTTACAATTGCGACAGAGAGGCAACACGTAGAACGTGGTTCGCGGTAGGCCCCCAGGTCCTAATGTAAAGGCCAGCCACACTTAACCCGCAGCCACACTTACCCCTATTGACTTTACCACATTCTGGCCTTGTTTTTCAACGCTTCAATATTTATTATCAAACAAAAAACGATTAAGCCCCACTTATTAATCTAAAAATAGTAAAGTACCAATATTACCTGGGTGCGTAGCCAACTTGCCAATCGTTTACGCTCCGTAGCCAACGGAACGCAACTGTCACTGTAGCACTAATATGGAAGAGTTAAGCCCGTCACAGACAGAGCGATAATATATTGGGAGATACCGTAAGATACCGACAGATATCTTAGAGTATCGCTAAGCACCACACACGCCAACGATACTAAAATATATGTCGCTCTCTGTCTAGCACCTACATTGTGAAAGACGATATATACCGAGGTATAACATATTAAGGTATCTTAAGATGCATTGCGATAAGATATCGTAAGATACCAAAATATATATAATACAGGTTCGTGTGTGGTCTCTGTCATATCGATAAGATATCGTAAGATGCCGTATCTTACGGTATCTGCCGATATATGTATTATCGCTCCGCCTGTGACGGGCTTGATAGAGCGATACAAAGCGTTTCGCTGTCATAAGCGATTGTCACCTTGGCTAGGCACCCTGGCCCCGTAGACAACATGCCACAGCTGTATTCGAACAATGAGATACGTCAAATACTAGACATTGAAACGATATGGATCGGATATGTCAGTGTCAAACAAGTGTCAAAAGTAACGTTTTTATTTGGACGATCGTAACGCAGCTGTCACTGTCGCACTAATACGGAAGAGTGATAGACAGACACAAAGCGTTTCCCTGTCGAAGCGATAGCAATTGTCACCTTGGCTAGGCACCCTGAACAGTTTACGCCTACATTTTTTATCGACACCGCTACTAAATTAGAGTGCTCAACTATTCTATTTCCGTCGCCATTTCTGCTTTCACAGTGAACGGTAAAGCTGTCAGCAAAACTAATGTGGTGCTATAATCCATATGCCGTTTTTGACAGAATAGGGATGTGACATTATTAATTACTGAAACGAGACTCAGCTCAGAGTATTACTGCAATGTTCTGCCGCCAGAGTGCAGCACTAGCGCCTCTAGTAAACCATAGAGTAACTTATACATACTGTGCCTTAAACTGTTTTTTGACAAGTTTTCACAGGCAATAAAATATGACATTGATGCATCAAGGTTCAATTAGATTAGATTAAGATAATATGTAGGTACCTATGTAATACCTAATAACTATTCATAAGTGCTTGTTCTTATGCCTACATGAATAAAGTATATTTTGACTTTGACTTTGACTTTGACAAAGCGGTTTGTTAACAAGAGCCTACCGAGAAACCCGAAAACCGAAATTTAGTTAGCTGCCTCTTTATCGCTCGAATATGCAAGAGTGATCGAGAGGTCAGGTAACGAAATTTAGATTTTCTTGTTTCGCGGTAGACCCCCTTATTGTGATGGATTTTGGTAGTGGCGCCCCCTAAAGGGGCCCACTGATTAACAGTCCGCCGGACGGTATCGGCCTGTCAGTTAGAACAAAATTTTGACAGTTCCGAACAACTGACAGGCCGATACCCTCCGGCGAACTGTTAATCAGTGGGCCCCTTTATACGCAGAGTTTCGCGTAATATTCCCTATTAATTTCCTATTAGTTATAATTATAATGTCTTGTAACTCTTGTATCGTTCCTGGGTCACGTTTTTTGTTGTGTTCAACAAAAATTATTAAATTAATCTGTTACACTTAGGCGATGCGGTCCGTAAATCCTAAATTTCGACCTAGGGCTGTAATGTATTTTTTCATCACACTTGCAAGGCGATGTGGGCCGTAAATCCTAAATTTCGACCAAGTGCTAAAGGTACGAAATCGTCTTAATTAAGCCCGAAGCCAAAACTCATTCGTGAATTCTTATTTATGAACCATTATACAGGGCGTTTTTTAAACAACTAGCCATATTGTGCGAGGTGATTATATAGGCCATACTTTTTCTATGGGACCAACTCTGAAATCACAAAAATTTTTTTGGCCGTTTCATACACTTTGGTCGAGTGGATGTCGACGTTTTCTATGGGAAGGCCAAATTTTTTTTTGGGATATTGCAGTTGGTCCCATAGAAAAAGTTGTCCAGTATGGCCTATATAATCACCTCGCACAATATGGCTAGTTGTCCAAAAAACGCCCTGTATAATGTGTCATATCATTGCCAGCAACATTAATTTCATTAGGTGTTAATATCAAATCGAAGTTTGATTATATTTTTTTACTGATTTATTTCCTAAAACAGAAATATTTTTACAACACTGGTGCTGCCACACTGCACATACCCCCTTTGACAGAACCAATGATATATTTGTACAGTAAAGTGCGTCTAGTTATTTCAATAAAAGTCGGCTTTTCGACGGATCAAATTTCAATATGGGTTATGAAACTGGTAGGTATTTGTTATTTGTGTTTTAATGGAATCTCCATTGTGACGACAATCACTTTAATTTGTATCAGCAATTAAATTTAAATTAAAAATAAAGACAACCGAATCCAATAGTGATTTAAAAAAAAAGGGCAAGTGCGAGTCGGACTCGCGCACGAAGGGTTCCGTACCATAATGAAAAAAAAAAACGGAAAAAAATGCAAAAAAAAGAAACGGTCACCCATCCAAGTACTGACCACGCCCGACGTTGCTTAACTTTGGTCAAAAATCACGTTTGTTGTATGGGAGCCCCATTTAAATCTTTATTTTATTCTGTTTTTAGTATTTGTTGTTATAGCGGCAACAGAAATACATCATCTGTGAAAATTTCAACTGTCTAGCTATCACGGTTCGTGTGATACAGCCTGGTGACAGACAGACGGACGGACGGACGGACGGACGGACAGCGAAGTCTTAGTAATAGGGTCCCGTTTTACCTTTTGGGTACGGAACCCCAAACAGACAGATCTGATATAGTAGATTATTAACCAAGAGATGAAAGGCACTCATTTCAGTGGAGGTAGTTTGAGACTGAAATGGTGAATTTCACATGAGTTGAACACTCTGCCTACTTTTCATTTCGAATACGAGGAAATTAAAATACACGTGTATTAAAAAAACACGCCTAAGTATAATCTATGAAGGACGCATCGGTCGAGAAATATTTATTAAGCTTATTAAAAATATAATTTAAGAAGTTGGAATTGATTTTTGTTATTATTAAAGATAAAGGACGACTCGCGCTTAACCGGGGCATGCCAGGGCCGAGGCATCCGACATGTCATTTTCTATCAGGCCTATTCGGATTTCGAGATAATCACAAGATCTTGAGACGATTTAGAGATCAACTAGATGTGACTTGGATATCTAAGTCATAACTTGTCGAAATCGTTCAAGAGGACCTCCAGAATCGCGGAAACGTCAAATTTGACATCTCTATCTTACAAATATCTTTAAATTATCCGTATCGTAACTTGTTGAAGTCTAGTAGAAATCTAATTCATTTTCCGTATCGAGCCGTAAGACGGCTGATCGGTGATCACGTGGTGCTTTCTATAGAAAACGAAGCTCCGGAAGCTCCGGCCCGGCCACGGCCCGGTCTAGCGTGAGTCATCCTTGATTATAGACGTAGACTATTTAAGAAAAGGTGGTAATGTATATATGAAGTTCGCACTCGAAGGTTAGAAACTTATTTCTCTAATATGGATGGTAAGTCGGGCGTGGCGTGGGCGCGTGATTACGTAAACAGATAACAGAAAGACAGATACACCTACTTAAAACACATACAAATAGCATCATTTTCCCGCCATTTCTAGGGTTCCGTACCCAAAGGGTAAAAACGGGACCCCATTACTAAGACTCCACTGTCACGACGACATCCGTCTGTCTGTCTGTCACCAGGTTGTATCTCAAGAACCGTGATAACTAGGCAATTGAAATTTTCACAGATAATGCATTTCTGTTGCTGCTAAAACAACCAATACTAAAAACGGAATATAATCAATATTTAAGTCGGGCTCACATACAAAAGACGTGATTTTTTGCCGTTTTTTTCGTAATGGCACGGAACCCTTCGTGCGCGAATTTAACTCGCACTTGGCCGGTTTTTCACCAAAACGTCCCTTAATCACTAAACTTCCTTCATTCACTTTAAGTTTTTACACGATTAGTAACGCAAACTAATCTTCGTAATAAATGGTGGCCTAAAACAACAAACAAAACTAACTATGGTTAAGGATAGTTTTAGTTGTGAAACTAACTAAGAACAACATTTACGGACGTCCAGTGATTTTGACGAGGCGGTTAGTTTATTACATCAAATAAAAGTTAGTAGAGTAAATAAAGAACTACAGATGTAGTGCATAATTATTTTCCATCGTTTTTATTTGATCCACGGAAACGTACGAATGTGTCTTGCTATTTCAGTCAGTCTCGGTACAAAAAGTACTGAATTTTCCTGAAGTATTTAAGTAGCATGACAAATACGAACGTTTCCGAAACAATACGATGTAAAACAATTAAAGCCCCCCATTCACACTCCTACCTTGTAGTCCGCCTCGCAGGACTACGGCGTAGGATATAGCTCACACACCCTCCTACGTTGTAGTTCGCCTTGCAGGACTACGGAGCAAGAAATAGCTGCTTCGTTTCTCACTAGTGTCGGTCTACTTACTCTTGAAAATGTTACGTGCAATTAAAAAAAAAGAAAATAGCTCTTCTGCTATGTATTTTCTTGTTATTGGATAAAAATAAAAAAGAGTGTGGGAAAAGAAACTGCTAAAAATTCGCCAGAGAGCGTCATATTTCTTAAGTATTGGTAATAATTGTTGCAATGTCTATTCCTCCATTGTTTGTTGGAGTGATTGGGTGATTTCTGGTCCCAACAACAGCGATTTTCTTTATAAATTCCATAAAAATGGCGCGCATTGTTGTCATACGTCAAACACGGTAGTCCGCAACGTAGGACGACAACCCACACACAATCCTACGCGGCGGACTACAGCAGTGGGCGGGGCTTGCAGGATTTGTAGGACCCAAGAGGCATCCTACTTCGTGTTGTAGGACGGCACGTAGTCCGCGACCCCCATACACAATCCTACCCAATGAGGCGGACTACGAGGCGGACTACAAGGTAGGAGTGTGAATGGGGGGCTTAAGCACTACATCTGTATTTTAGAAAGGTCCGAATTGTAGAAAGAGTTTTTAAGTACATACCTAACATTCGGATACGTTAAATAATTCTAACTATAATTATAGTTGGTACTTTTTATACAAAGTTAGTAAAGTTAACGAAATATAAAGTGAACATATCTCTCGAACCAGTTTGAACAAGATTGGCTAACTTTATATTTCGTCAACTTTTGTACATCCCACGTTGACGAGGAAATAATATCTGAAAGAGAAAAGTAACTCTTCCAAAGTATCAAAATTGTTTTCTGAAGAAATGTCAGTGTTGACAGCTTACAGATCATATTTATAACAAAGTCATAACCCTGTTATTACAATCAGTATAGACCTCAGATTTAAGACAATTATAAACCACGATTAGAAAGGTTTTGTAATTTTTTTTAAATAAATACATGAATAGATATAGTCAACTGTTAAAAAATACAGATAAATAAAATTCCTTATTTTAGTACAATAACGTTTGAAAACTACAAAAAAAAAACATCATATTCCATGAATAAAGTAAAATACAGTAAATCGTACAGTAAACAATGCACCGCGCTGTTCTTCCAGCTTTAAGTAAACGTCGTGAGTCAACAAAAACTATACCACTGTTCTGTACTTACTGTGCCAAGTTCAGAATTGTTGATCCACACGCGTAAACGCGTAAACCCCCAGTTCAGAATAATTCATCTGGCATGGCGCTATGGTACCAAAGAAGGCCCATAACTTTTTTAATACTTTTTTTTGACAATTTTATTTTTTGTCAGATTTTGATAGATAAAATTTGGTAGGTTTGAAGAGCTCCTCATACCTACTGGTCAGAATAAACACTAAATCATTTGGGACATAAAAATGTATGAAAATTTCGTGCGCGCGCATTCTCGCACCCACCCGAGCTGCATACATCGCCATTATTAGCAGCTCGGTACTACTTACAGTAGTACCGTGTCTTATTTGAAATGTTTGGTATGTTTGTTTTGGTGTTGACAACCCTACTGTGTTCTTGTGCGATGTCGGCATTTACGCAAACATCAAAGGCGTCGGTCCACTGTTACTTTTGTGCACTAAATATTCGACTCTCCTGAGTACGCTAAGCATTAACAACAAAGCAGAAGTTGGCAAGACAAACAGCCGATGGCCACTGTTTACTTCGGCGAACTTCCGCTTCAAGATGGCGGACAGATTATTTTTACTTAACGTAAACAAAGGGGGCTTAAACCGCTTCAGTTTATTACGTTTTGACCTTGTGATTTTGTTTGTAATAATGGAAAAGGTGATGGGCTGGATTTTTCAAGCTTAAGATGAATTATTTTGATTTATTTTTGTTTTACATAAGAAAAGAATAAGAGACTTGAAATGGATGATAATCACGGATTTGAATTTGTATTGGAATTATATACATATTAAAATAGTGGTTTCACTCGCTCTATAAGCAGACAAAGTGTTAGATTTATTTTTTCTCCACACCAGCTCGGAAAGGCTTACTTCAAAAACTGATAGCAAAGTTGCATTTTATTCACATGTGAGGCAAAGTAATCATCAAATGCAAATTTTGAGTTGTTTTCTTATGTTTGCTGGTAGAATTGACTTTTAAATGATGATTTTGGATGATAAATATTTAATAACATTCATTTGGATTAATTTGGTTTGATTTTGTTTGATAGGTATTTTACATTTAATATTTGCTTCGGGTTGGTGTGGTGAAAAATTTTGTGTTTCACTCGGGGCCAAATTTTGTTTAACCCTCGTGCTTTGAAACCCTCGCAACGCTAAAGATTCCATTTTTCGAACCACTCGCTGCGCTCGTGGTTCAATTTTGGAATCTTTCACTTGCTCGGGTATCAATCCATGTAAAACAAATAACAATTTTATTTTTACTTGAAATCGAGGTCGACTACTTCAGACCTAAGTAAAGTTGACGAAATAATTATAAAATGAGCCGATCTTGTTCAAACTTGTTCGAGAGATCGGCTTACTTTATATTTCGTTAACCTTATACATACTTAATCAATGACATTTTCTATGTATTTGTGTCGTCATTACATATTGGATTTTGTATGCAGTTAGTGAGAAGTGCGACTGCACGGTTCGCCCCGTAAAAAATGGCAGAACGATTTGTACAGTAAGATATCGCTTGGGCTCCTCCCTTCCGACGTGTCGGAAGCCGGTGTTGCTCGAAGTCCATTACCATTTGAAATCATTCATAGACTTAATGCTCAGTAAAGGGGTTTAGCACACAAACCACTGCTTCCAGTAACATTTCTTTTATTACATCGATATACAGGATTAATTATAAGATTACAAAATATCAAATCGAACATAACCTCGTGCGACGACCTACCGCCAAATCTGACAGTTCTCTATCTCAACCCATCTCAACCAAAATGACCATAGACACAAGAACCAAAAAGTATAAAGCCTGGTGCATACTACATGTATTTATCAATGTAAGGCCACATACAGGATAACTATTGTGATGCTTACACATTGATCCTGACTGTAGATTTAGTAAGTAAAATATTTCATCGATGAAAAATGAACTCATGATAACAATGACGTGAAAATTTCTCATACACCCTTTACCCTTTTGATACGCAGGGGTTAATAACGCTCATAAAGCGTATATGATCGATCAGCACGCCACACGCCACACGTTACACGCCACACGCCACACCGCACACGCCAAACGCCACACGCAAGCCTCGAGCCCTAATTACGCATCACCCAATAATGAACCAGACTGGTATTGACGGGTATCAACAGTTCTAAATTGATGTAAGTATTATGTTAGGTTATTGTTGATGGACGTAATGTAGATATTGAAACTGATAATATATTACTTTTTACCACACCAGCTCGTTAAGGCTCTCTTTATTCTTTAAAATATTGACCAGAGCTACAAAGTAAAAAGATGTAGTGAAGAAGTTACAAGAAAATATCAAAATTTGCCTATTATCTTTAAAGAGCTCAATTTATTTCTCCAGATCGCATTTTTAGATTCTAGTGTGATTACAATAGAACGAAGTAAAGATGGATAATTTCTTTAATCATTCCAGTGTCATTTCAGTGTGTCAGTGTTTGAGAAGACGAAGAAAATATTTAAACTGTACCCGCCCAGATGTCTATAAAAAGGTCTTCCATTCGGGTTATCCGCAGTTGGTCTAGAACGCAAAATGACTAGTGTGTTGTTTTGCCTAAATCGCAATTAGTCTACATCGGAAACGGTCCAGAACGCAAAATGCCCACTTTTTATATCACCACATTCTACATAGGTATGTTAGGTTCGTTAGGTATCTTCAAATGGCCGAAAGCCAAACAGCACAGAATAGGAGCCCCGCGGAAGCGGGGCTCCGTCGACATCCCTATAAAGTTAAGATAAAACGGAAAAAATTATGTGGGCATTTTACGTTCTAGACCGTTTGCGATGTAGACTAATAGCGATTTAGGCAAAACAACACACTAGTCATTTTGCGTTCTAGACCATCTGCGGATAACCCTAGCTTCCATTCCATTGAACTTTGGATCATTATTTCGACCAATTAACATTGCATTTTTCTTGGCAAGTTTTGCGATGTGGGCGGCTAGAGGATAAATGCATGAAATGAATGAATTATTGTATGTTATTGTTATGTTTTGATTATGTTATGTTCATTAATTATGTTAGTTTAGTTACTAATGCATGTAATTTAAGAATATTGTACGCCTTAAAGGCAGGTTATAATGGACAGAACTAAATTAGAAAATCTGTATTTACCTACATATAAGTACTATATACTTTGAAACATACTTAATTTAAATTCAAACTTACTTTAAAAAAGAAAAAATAATAATAATAAAAAAAAAACATTCAAACTAGGTATGTTTATATATTTATTACAATAGGGAAAACAAAACAAAAAATGTCCACATTTAACTTATGCTTATGTGCACACTCGAGTATGCCGCATCCATCCTAGCGCATCGTCTTATCTGCCTCATACATCGCTGGTTGTGGTGCAGTTAGCAACGTAAAAATATGTTCCGTGCGTTTAGTAATAAGTATCTTGTAATGTATTTCTACCCACTATGGCGGCTAGGAAATAAAAATAAGATTCCTGGAAATTGAGAACCTCCCCGTTTATAAACTCCGTAAAAATAGATCCTTGTATTTACGTTCTAATGTTACAAACAATAATAATAACCTACGTACAAATGTAACTCACATAAACAAAAGTAAACAAAATGTTTACAGAAAGCGACAGCCGCTATCTGTATAAACAAGAAACATTTAACACAATGAAAACGGGTCACCTTTAACGAAATTCCTGAACTAAGTGGCCCGTTTATATTGATCTTAGTGTATTGTGTTAATTACCTACATGTGAGAAGTAAGACATGTCTTAGTAATTAAAACGGTGCTAACGAAGGCGGCAATTATAACAAAACACGTGTAGTTACTTGTACTAGTTTAGTTTTAATTGACTAGTACACGAGCCCCGATGCATATGTTTTCGTCTAGTCAGACCATTATTTGAGGTTCTCGCGTTTGTACAAAAATAATGTTTTAAATTAAAAATCACTAATATTTAATGCTTATACTAATGCAGTATAATTTCATTTGGTAATATTCTACAGTAGATAAAATACAAGTAATCATCCGAATACAAGAAATACCGTTTGTACTGAAAGAAGAAAAATTACGATTTTTTATTTTTTATTTGACGGGTAGGAATATAATAGATGTGAAAAGGGCTATTACTAAGGAAAGCAACACGGCTCTGCCAATGTACTAACTATTGTGTTTCAAGTCCATGCATGCAGCAGTGCTGTAGGAGAGAAGAATATGATTTGGACAACGTTTTTGAAAAGTAAATTTTTTCAGCAATAAAAGTGTCATGCAATTTCAGTATACGATCAAAATAAACTAGATTAAACATTACTATTATAACTCCCATTAGGTACTGGGTAATTTTATGTTCATGTGTAAAATTTATTAGAATAAACAAAATTGTTGTGTGGAACTAGACGAACTAATTTGCATCAGGGCTCGTATATGGTTAAATAGTTATGGTTTTAGTACGACGAAATGATGGTTTAAATAGTACAGTATGATATTTCCTTTCTTTTTTCTTTTTTTTTTCTTTCTGTCTTGCATGTTAATTTTTAGTTTTTGACGATTGTGGTGTAAATTCTTATAATTTTGGCTCGGGCAAAGTTGTACTGTAATTTATTTCATAAAATAAATAATCTATTAAATCAGATTATCTACACAATCTATACAAACTGAATAGTCTCGGTACAAAAACTACTGAGGTTGACTGAAGCATGTCAAATACGAACGTTTCCGAGAAAATACGATGGAAAACAATTATGCACTAGAGGTACATCTGTACAATATCTGTCTTCTACTTCCGCGGCTCAATATTCAACTTACAAGCAATAGTGAAATCAAAGTTGGCGTCGGGATTAGGCGAAACCGCGCAATATCCGTTCCAGGTTGAGCGTTAATTACTAGATCATAAATCCGAGGGTTTAATATCCTGCCTGCGGCTTCACATTCCGACTTCTCTAAACATTGTCAGAGATGACAGACTACGCGCCTGTGATTAAACGCGAGCGTCAAAGTACCATATAAACAGGAAATAATCGATAACGACAACAGAGGGCCTACTGCGAACACCAAAGTTCTCAATGTGCAGGCATCTATCTCTTTTACTGCTATTAAAAGGCGTAATTAGATTGACTGACAGAGAACGATGCCCGCAGTTTGCGCACTTCGGTGTTTGCGGTAGGCCCTCAGGAAATGACACGACCAGTTTAAAAAGATCTTACACTTACACAGAAAGAAAGAAACATAGAAAATACATTCATTGAACGCCACACACGGACACAGGACAAAATCCAAAACATTTTACGCTGTCCTTCCCACACTCAGCATTATGCCGCTTATTTTCAGTAGAGACCTGACTTATAAACTACGAACTATATGTATACACACTTCAATGAACATTATTTTATTTTTATCCTGCAGAAATAAATGCATAGTCTTACTTTAAAAGAAATTGACCAATTGAACATGAATTTAATTACATGGCACCGTCCCACCTCCAACGGACTACTGTAAAAGCGGGCGGAGCGGCGGAAAGCGCCGAAATAAATATAAGAGCCTCGGTAGAGAGTACCATTTTGTACCATTTGGTGTTGAAACTCTAGGTCAATGGGGTCCCAGCGCGCATAAGTTGTTCGCAGAAATCGCGAAGCGTCTGGTTGACGTAACTGGTGACCGAAGGGCTGGCGGCTACCTCGCACAACGTATCAGCATTGCGATACAGCGAGGAAATGCCGCCAGCATCCTATTCCTTGGTACAATGCGTCAAGGGCCTATTTTAGATTTAAGCTAGTTATTAATTTCGTTTAGTAGTACCACTGTATATATATTGTATGTAAATAAATGATTTAAATTACAATACTTAAATGTCACGTTCAAGATAAATATTTCAATGGTAAATATTGACATTGACATTCAATTAACAAAACGTGCAGACTATACCAAAGTAAACAAGCTGTACTATTTGCTGTCTCTGCCGGCATAGTTGCCTACACTTGCGACTAAGTAACGCCTCGGAATGTCTTAGATTCCGAATTAGGAGCCCTCGAGCGGCCAAATCTGCACTTGGGGGTTAGAATTAGGCTTGTTTTAGATTCAAGCACAAAATTAGGCAGTCAGTAAATTGTACGACAAAACCCGACCTTAAGACACTCTTCTTTTTCTTTATCGTATCCACATGACTGAGGGACGCCACGATTGTGGACACTACTCTTAACTATTTTTTAGGCCGAACCAATCTACAAGGTTTTCCCAAAAACATGCAAATATATTCCAATTAATCCAGCTTTGATAATTCATTTGGAAAGAAGTCACATTTCCGGAAAGTACAATCTAATTTGAACCTTAAATCCGATTGCTAGGGATGAAACTCTATTGGTGCATATGTTGTGGATTAATCCTACTAGGTACCTGGATAAAGGTTAAAGCCGCTCTATCTTGGGCCCGTCATAATTATACTAGCCTGTAATGTGGCTTTCGTCTCTTAGGCTATTCTGTCCACCCCACGCCATACATTCATCTCTAAGCTTTCGTGCATATTTCTTGAATAGAACACTACTTTTCCTAAATGCTCTACTTCTAGTGTGGTCTGTCAATAATGTTATAAAGGCCAATGCAAATCAAATGCGAATGCAGCACTGTTTCGGTTCCCTGCGTAGATACGCCCTACGCATTACGTTGCGAGTATGCAATGTTACGGGCATTTAAACTAAATAGTCTAAATTGCTAGGGTTTCCACATACATGCCATGCATTGACCACACCTAATAGGTACCTACCTACTAATCTTATGAACGTCACCTTTGTGTTCCGCATTTTTGTGATTTATATGTAGATGACTGATTTACACAATCGGTTAATGGTAGAATAATTCACAATTATCAAGACTGTTTAGTTCTTTTTTCTATGGTGTTGTCACATGATTTTCAAAAACTACTTTTTTTTCGATCGCTTCACAGTTATCTTGCTCTTACTCTAGGCAGGTACAGAGAATGCTCCTAATCGCTTATTATAAGTCCTATGTCTATATATTATGTATAGTGTCTACTGAACTAATTAAAGCTGGATTTGACAAGCAACTGCTTTCAATTTATTCAGAGCCAGCCGATCGTTCGTCAGATCTAATTGTGCCAAATAATCGTACCGTGAACGACAATACCGTCCAGAAATAGTTGAACAATTCATAACTAAACGGTTTACCCTCAATCTGACTTCACTTGGGCAGTATAACTGGTAATAGTTAGAATAGTTAAACAACATTGAGATACAATAGGGACCTTCGTGTTTTCATGAATGCTAATTGCCATAAGGCCCAAAATACGTTGACAAAGATTTTACTGCGGCATATTGTAGATAATTTTAACAAACGTTTGCGTTTGGGGTTTGAAGGGAAGGAAGAATATTTTACCCTCTGTTTTGGACGGTCAGATGGCAGTCGCTTTCTTAAAAACTAGTGCCTACGCCAATTATCGGGATTAGTTGTCAAGCGGACCCTAGGCTCCCATGAGCTGTGGCAAAATGCCGGGACAACGCGAGGCAGGAGAAGTTGAAGAATATTATCAAGCTATCGGCTACTGGACAGCCTGTATCAAAAAGTTCATTAATACTGACAAAAAAAATTTGGCCGTTTCATACATTTTGGCTGGTCCTTTTCCTATGGGAGGGTAAATCTTTTTTCCGCGATTTCGGGGTTGGTCCCATTGTAAAAGTTGCTCAGTATAATCCCAAAACCTCCCTGGCAACAAGAATGCACTTATTTTTTGGTCACCGTGTAGATACTGACAGACAAACCCTAACCTAAACCTTGTAAAGTAGGATCAAGTATTATTGTAAAACTCCACTAGTAAAGAATTCTTGAAGTTCATCCCCAAGATATTTTTCAGTGAAGTTTTTAACGATTTCCATATTAACGAAGTATTTTTTTATACTTCGTCGGTGACAAACAAGCATACGGCCCGCCTGATGGTAAGCAGTCTCCGTAGCCTATGGACGCCTGCAACTCCAGACGTGTACATGGACGAAGTACTTACCTACATTGTCAAATTATATACAAAAGTTGTGCATTGCGTTTATAGGATGACTCACGTAACTCACGTTAGACCGGGCCGTGTCCGAGCCAGAGCTTCCGGCGCTTACTTTTCTATGACATGACAGGCTGACGTGATGTTTTCCATCGAATACGATGCGCCGGAAGCTCCGGCCCGGACACGGCCCGGTCTAACGTGAGTCATCCTTATCGCTGCTTCAAATTGAGAATCAATTTTTACAGCATTATTAAAAGTGCAGTGAGTGCAGGGCAGTCACTACAGTATACAAGGTCATAGCAGAGAGGGTCGATTGTACCTTCTTGAATTTTAGGGTCGAACTATTATAATAAATAAAGTAGTAGTTAAGTATTAACGTAGTCATAAGCCAAACTAACAATTCAAAGGATAAAATTTATCTGAAATAAAGAATTAATAATAATAAAGCGTATTCAAAGGCATTAACTTAAATTGATGGCTTCAATATACCTTCAAACTAAACATATATCACGTTCAATACAAACGGCGCAGGCAATGGATATTGTTGGCAATACAATGTTGTAGAACATACAACGCCACCTGCGCACTCATCAATAACAACTATTCAGGTACGGTTACACTGCCGGAGATGGGACATGCAAATTGTGAACAATATGGGGTAGATAGTGGTAGTACATTTGAAGGAAATGAACATCTGTATGCAGCCGTGTCTCTATCTATAATACATATATTTCTTGGATGGAAGTGGAAACGTAAGTAACAAGCTATATTGTATTTTTCATGTGACTATATGATATTACTGTAAATGTATTGACTGATGGTATAAAGAGCACTTAAAGCTTCTTGCAGAATCAATTTTAGTTATTTTTTAAATCGAATTTACACATAAGACCAACTTACCTATAGGTACTCACACCTAATAGAGCAACCATACAGATAAAAAGTGAAATTAAATTGGTATCCGATACACATAGGTAACTTAACTGTAAAATTTCTCTCGTTCTCATCTTTATTATTATCTTGTATTTATTGTGTTTTTACATTTTTATGCCATTCAATTTTAACTAGGGCTAGAACTGGTAGTAGTTTCTAACATTTAAGTATAACTGAGTTATGTGCCTAAATTTAAAAATAAAGCCTTTCACTTTTAGAAATCGAATCATAGTCATGTGAGAGACCACCGAAATCACAACCGCTAGCATATTAGTCTTGATTTCGATGTCCTGTTCGACGTAATCACCACCAGGGACAGGAACCGGTTACCTTAACCGGGGTTTTTCATAGGGTTATTTTAGAGGTGTTTATAAAAACCCCTACCATAACGGTAACCGCTTAATAAGGTAACACTTTGATTCGGTAACCGTATCAGATCGAGTTAACCTCTGTTACCGGTAACCGAAATAAAAACCCAGTCTATTCAGTTACCTCATTATGAGGTTTTTGGCCAGTTCAAACGATTGTAATCTTTACGCACACTTAAATTCAACTTATTATTGAATAACCGATTAATATTACATATCTGTTTACAATATTAATAACAAACTTAGAATAAAAAGTAACCTAAAATTAAAACTACCTACAAAACTAAAACTAATACCTAAAAAAATATAGAACTACCTACAAAACTAAAACTAAACCTAAAAAAAAAAACCTAAAAATCTATATCTAGAGAGGGCCCCTGGGGCATAGTGCCAAGAATGCTGGCAGCATTTCCTCGCTGGATCGCAACGCTTATGCGTTGAGCGAGGAAGCTGCCAGCTCTTTTGTCCCCAGCGAGGAAGCTGCCAGCTCTTTTGTCCCCGAATAACCGAGGTTGGCATGGGCGGTCTATGAAGCCTCCAGCACAAACAAGTTTTTTTGCCTTTCCTTTGTTTATCTTTATACCTACCTGTGTGGTGTGTTCTTATTATAAATATTATTATATTATAACTAAAATAATTAAAATAAATAAATTAAATAAGTTTAATAAATTAAATAAATTAAATAAATTAAATAAATTAAATAAATTAAATAAATTAAATAAATTAAATAAATTAAATAAATTAAATAAATTAAATAAATTAAATAAATTAAATAAATTAAATAAATTAAATAAATTAAATAAATTAAATAAATTAAATAAATTAAATAAATTAAATAAATTAAATAAATTAAATAAATTAAATAAATTAAATAAATTAAATAAATTAAATAAATTAAATAAATTAAATAAATTAAATAAATTAAATAAATTAAATAAATTAAATAAATTAAATAAATTAAATAAATTAAATAAATTAAATAAATTAAATAAATTAAATAAATTAAATAAATTAAATAAATTAAATAAATTAAATAAATTAAATAAATTAAATAAATTAAATAAATTAAATAAATTAAATAAATTAAATAAATAAATTAAATTAAATTAATTTAATAAATAAAGTCAATAAAATCAACAAAATATAAATAAAGTAAATAAAATAAACAATTTTTTTAGTATTTTTTTTAGTTCTGACGGCACATCACTAAAACTACTTTAATGTAGCAAACCAGTAAGCAACCGATAATAAAGGTTACCATAACTGAATGAAAACCTGTTAAAAACCCTTAACAAAAACCCTATCGCGATGGGGTTTTGAGATTAACTCGGTTAAAGGTTAGGGTTACCGTTTCAATAAGGTTACCATTACAATCAGGTAACAGTATGATAGGGTTACCGAATGATAAGGTAACCGAATCGATTGGGTTACCGAATTGATAGGATTAAGCGTAAAGAGGGGTTTTCCGGTCCTTGATCACCACACCTTATAAAACAAAGTCCCCCGCCGCGTCTGTCTGTTTGTGTTTTTGTATGTTCGCGATAAACCAAAAACTACTGAGCGAATTTTCATGCGGTTTTCACTATCGATAGAGTGATTCTTGAGGAAGGTTTAAGTGCGAAGCCGGGACGGGTCGCTAGTAAATATAAACGAATAAGGCATCAGTGTAAGGTCCCCATGGACAATGAGCTATAAAGTTCGCATCCGTTGAGCACCAGTTTCGAACAATAAAAACTTTATAAAATGCCGCCATGATTGTAGTTTTGTTCAGCCGGAACCGGCAGCGGAGGTCACTGGAGTCAGGTGCTAACACTTTTATTGTAATTAATAAACATTTTTATAATTCAAACTCAATTGTTTTAAGTTACATTCCAATTGAGCTGGTTTTGATATGACCTTGATGATTATAATCAAAATTTTTAGTGTTTGAGAGATATGGGCTACATTGCAAGTGGGTAATTAGTATTGTAACAATTTTACATGATCCAAGACGATTTTCATTGCATTGGTGATAGGCGCAGATCACACACGCAACTTTCATTTTATTTTGCACTAATTAGCGTGAGCACTCTTCACGGTCGTATCAAAATGAGATCAAAACCGTTTTTTTTATCTGAATCGGGCTCCAGCTATACAGCAAAACATTAATTAAAATGAACAAGCAAAGAGAAGTAAAGCTACGAAGTTATTTATAAATAGCACAATGAACCCCTTAAGGGGTATCATTGGTGTATCCGCCACTTAAAAAATTGGAAGGAAGGAAAAATAGTTATCCATTTAATAGAAGTTAGTTGAACGACTCAACCTAATCTGGGTGTGGTGAGGGAATAGAGGTAATAGGAGTTTCGTCGCTGGTTGGCTAATCCTAGCCTAGCCGAGAAGACTCCAGCAAGAAACTCGGCTAGCCGACGACTGTCGGAGTGACTACGCGGCGTTACTGGGTGGATAAGGGACTAAATGAGATAAAGGACTGAATTAATTAGGCCACCGAAATTACCAACTATAAGGCGATCTCATAAACGTCCAAATGTAAATAGTTACTGGCTATCCCCGACTGACCCAAAAGTTTAGAATAATTAAACATGTTCTGGAATATCTAGACTAATCTATTCTCCAATATGCCTAAGGCCTTAGATTGTTTAATTACTAAAATAAACGGATCTGTAATTGCGCCTCATCCCCAAGCGTGTCTGCAGGGTAAATAGACAATGACAGTAATTCATCTTTAAACTTAAGCTGGAAATTCAAATCTCGTCAAGTGCGTCAACAGATTTATCTCATCATATTTCTAATGCGAACTGCTAAGGAATAACGTTCGCTTTCTTCGTCTGTATTCCATTAAAATACAATCTGGTCATCTTAAACGACACATCTCGTCTCTAATGCAGCAGCCTGTGTGTTTCGCGCAAGATACACGAATCGAAACCTCCAAAATCAGGAGCAAATGGAACTTTCTGCCACGTGTGATAATGATACTAACATTTCGACATCAGACTCACAACTATCGCAACAAGAGATACTGGGTCATGCAATTAATAAAAATAGTTCAATTTCTGAAAATAATACCACAAATAGTAAGCTATGTATTGTGAGCACCAATAGCAGCCGAAAAAATCACAAATTATTAAATATGATGCTACAATGTTACGACAAATGGGAATGTTTCCATTTCTCAACCCCTGGCGGCAAGATTCGGGATCTTATGAAAATCTTGCCTGAAACCCTTCAAGATTATTCGAGACAAGATTTCTGCCTCATTTTAATCGGAGAGGAAGATTTTAAAATTAGGGAAGACTACGATCACTTGACGCTCGTACAAGAGATAAGGACAATCTTAACAACAATATCACACACTAATTTAATTGTATGCACACCAACTTACATTTGCGGGGCTCCGATATACAATTACCGAGTAGAATTATTCAATACACTACTTAATCAAGACATAAATACACATAAGTACGCACACTTCTTCGATTCGAACCTTGATTTGACTTTCAATATGTTTTCCTATCGCTCAGGAAAAGTCACAAATTTCGGGCTTAAAGCCATTTTCCAAAACCTAAAAAGTTTCATGGAGAACGTCGAAACACTTAATATGGAAATATTAGAGGAAAATGATACGACGCATTCCTTTCGTGAATAAAGTACAAAAAATAACTATTCTTCACCAAAATATAGCCGGGATACTAGGTAAAAGGGATATTATAGAGACTGCAATTTGTGATTTACAGAAGTGCGTAGGAAATATAGACGTATTATGTATGAGTGAAACTTTCATAAAAGCTGGATCAATGGCTAATTTAACACTAAACAATTATAACGTTGCTGCATCTTACTGTAGAGATGGAGAAAAGAGAGGAGGCACATGTATTCTTGTAAAAACTGACATTGAATTTGTACCGTTAAACTATGTCAACTCATGGTCTCAGAAATATGACTTCGAGGCATGTGGTGTGGAAATTCCGATGTACAATTTAATTATAATATGTATTAGCGCTGGTGGCCTAGCGGTAAGAGCGTGCGACTTTCAATCCGGAGGTCGCGGGTTCAAACCCCGGCTCGTACCAATGAGTTTTTTGGAACTTATGTACGAAATATCATTGATATTTACCAGTTGCTTTTCGGTGAAGGAAAACATCGTGAGGAAACCGGACTAATCCCAATAAGGCTTAGTTTCCCCTCTGGGTTGAAAGGTCAGATGGCAGTCGCTTTCGTAAAAACTAGTGCCTTCGTCAATTCTTGGGATTAGTTGTTAAGCGGACCCCAGGCTCCCATGAGCCGTGGCAAAATGCCGGGATAGCGCGAGGAAGAAGGAAGGATGTATTTACAGAACGCCGACATCAGATATTAAAAACTTTTTTAATTTACTTAATCAGATATTACAAAAAGTAATCTTTAGAAAACACAAGCACACAGTTATTTGCGGAGACTGGAATATTGACTATTTGAAAGAAACTAACTTAAAAAAGGAATTAGTGTGTACTCTGTCTAATTATATCCTAAAAAATCATGTTACTACTCCGACAAGAAAAAAATCCTGCATAGATTTAATTGCAAGCAATATATCAGATTGTTTGCCTCAAACTCATTTTGTAGCTTTGTCTGACCACGAAACTTGTCAAATGTTAACATGCCAATTAAAAGTAAAAAAGATGATTAAGAGAAGGCCGCAAGTGTGGTATGAAACAATAAGGGACTACGGTCAAGATAATTTGAGAAAGTTTGTAGATTGTATGTCGGCGTTAACATTTACAGAAATTCTTTGCGAAAATGACACTAATGTAGCATTTAATGAATTTCACGACTTGGTCACTCTATTTTACAATTTGTGTTTTCCTTTAATTAGAGTGAAAAGAATAAATAAACCTATTTTGAACAAATGGTTAACCAAAGGTATAAAAATATCCTGTAAAAATAAAAGGAAAATGTTTAGGTGACTATGCAATGCAAAGAAAACACTGAGTACCTAAGAAAATATAAAATGTACGCAAAGCTTTTAAAAACATGCCTTTACACTGCCAGGCAAATATCAAATAACCGCTTTATCAAATGTTCTAAAAATGCAGGTCGAGCATCTTGGCAAATAATAAAAAATAACTGCGACGTTCAGCTCATTTCTAATGAAATCACTCAAATTCTATCTGATGGTAAGGCAATAGTCGATCCTAAAAGTATAGCTGAGAAATTTAACGATTTTTTTATTGACATTACTAATAGAATACAAAAACAGACGAAACAATGTTATAGTATTGACCAAAGTAGAGATAGCATATTCCTATACTCAGTAAGTACAGAAGATGTAATCAGAGCAATAAAGGCGTTAAACAACACAAAAGCCACGGGGTACGATGGGATATCTACTAAAGTCCTAAAATTATGTGCTATCTCATTATCAGTACCTCTTAGTCACATAATAAATCTATCTTTTGACATTGGAAATGTCTTTTCGTTCGCTCCAGTATAGGGTCCAATTTCACGAAAAAGTGCGATCCCCTTATATCTCGGAAAGTTGTGAAGATATGATATTAAAAAATAGGCTCAAAAGACGCATAATCACGAGAGCTATAAGGTGCAAAAATAATTATTCGAGAAAGTCAAAAACGAAAAAAGTTATGGTCGAAATAGTGAAAATAAAATTCAATTTTTTCTGATTTTTGATTTTGTTGCTCGATAATTTGGAAACGAAGAATGATATCAAAAATTTGAGAAAAACGGCTCTGGACAATTTAGTCAGCTACAATTTGAGCCTAAAACAAAGACGATCGGGTTAAGGGTTTGCCCTGTAGCCTAACCTTAAAATAGTCAAAAAGTCAGAACGCACTATTCCATGGTATAATAATATACTCCGCCTGGTACTCCATTCCGAGATTCGCGTATGACCTAACTGACACGCGCCTACGTCATCATGCTGTTTACAGGTTCTCAAACTTTGAAATGTGGGAGAATTTTAACCAACGGTGAAAATTATTTTAACGGCATTAATTTTAAGTTATTCATGTAGAAACATAGTAAAATAAAACAAATCTAATGTATTAAATTAAACTTTATTTATCTATACAAGACAAACGTTTAAAAAACTAATTCACAGTTACACATTAATTACCAAGCTTACGACGTGAAAAGTTTGGAAAACACTGCGACTGCTGACACTGAGCGAGAAGGAAATAACAATTAACACGCGTTCGACAAGGATGACGGTCAGGGCATGAAGTTATCTAGATCCGAATTGTCAAATGTCCACAGCGCTATCCTGTGTTGCCAGTAGTATAAACAGAATTACCCGAAAGTCTGAAATTTCTTTCGTGAATCGGAAGATATTGCTAACGAGTAATTAAAAATGACGTGTTATTGTAAAATTTAAGCTAAAATACATATAAATGAAAATTATAAAATTATAAAGAAATATTTTAACTTATTAACCATAGGTATAATGTACCCATGTAACATGTTATGTTGAAATAAAGTGGCAATGTTATTGTGACGTAATCGCGTGTCACTCTGACCATGAGAGGGAGAAATAATTTTATTCGTGAGCACAAACACAAAAAAGAAAAAGTGCCACGAAATGGTCTCACCTCAGCATGTTGCTGGCGGCTGCTAGCAGATAGCTGATGCTAGTGGAGCTCGGGCTTAATACAACATAAGCACACGCTGTTTTGGTCATCGGACTCGTCTCGATGAGCACTTAGGACTCTTAGGAGAGTAGTACCCAAGATAGAGCTGATACTGAACCCTGGCTGTACCTAAAGGAACTCAGGTTTGTTGCAACATAGGCACACGCTGTTTTGGTCATCCGACTCGTCTTGATGAGCACTTAGGAGAGTAGTACCCAAGATACAGCTGATGCTGAACGCTGTTATGGTCATCTCTCGTCGCGTCAAACTGCTGTCAAGAAAATTTCATATCTTGCAGCAAATGGGCCGCTGCCGATCAAGACTCGAGTGACGATAACGCCGATGTGGCTACCACTTTTCGAGTTGACTACGGATTTGCCGTGTAATAATTTTCTTGTACTTTGAACATTAATATATCCTGCTTATTAATCGAAAAATGAAATATGTACCTATCTATACTTATGCGCCACGGCGACAATTATTCAAACTTCGATACGCGTGTGGAAATTTTGCAATTTGTTTGTTCACATGCGTTATGTCCAGGATACTTGTGTTAATCTGAGAATAAAATAATTATCATTCAACGTTGTAGTTTTATTTTGTAACTTTTTCCTGATCCAGACTTTCTCGTCGCTCAGCGACAATATGTTTTCGAATTCCGTAGATTCATTTCCAATGTGCTCGATGTGTGAGGCACGAAATCTGTGAATTTTTTGCAAGGAGTTTTACCTGAACGGTTAAAATTATCAATAGTTAAACCACTTTACAAAAAGGGGCCAAAAACAGATTTAAATAATTACCGTCCTGTCACCCTGATACCAGTTATCTCAAAGATCTTGGAGAAAATTATGTTCGACAGGGTATCAAATTTTATAACTAAACACCAAATCTTAAATGATTATCAGTTCGGTTTTAGGAAAAATAGTTCAATAAGCTTAGCATGTTTCCACTTAATAAAACTGTAATGGAAAGTTTAGACAGTAAAACTCCTATTGTAGCTGTATTACTGGACATGAGTAAGGCATTTGATTTTGTGAAACACGACTTATTATTAAGTAAGCTGTATAGATATGGCGTAAGAGGCCCTGCATTAGATTGGGTAGATAGTTACCTCAAAGACAGGAAACAGTGTGTGGAAACTGCAAATTTGATTGGCAGAGATAAAGTTACCTATAGATCCAGCTACAGAACTAACTTATATGGGGTTCCACAGGGCAGTATATTAGGCCCACTGCTGTTCCTGCTATACATAAATGACCTCCCGAAGGCTATGGAGCATAGCTGTTTACTCTTTGCAGACGATACCACACTACTTGTAAAGTGTGACGATGTGAAATCATTTGAGCAAACCATTAATAAAGCAATAATAGATATAGTAAATTGGCTTGACAGTAATAATTTAAATATTAATCTTAGTAAGACAAAAATTGTACAATTCCAAACATATAAAAGTAAGCATATTCCGATGAACATTACCTACCAGGACTCCCATACAGAGGAAGTAAAGTCAACCGCATTTTTGGGATTGACCATAGATTGCTTTTGCAACTGGAAAGCTCATATTGACAGTTTACGAATTAAATTAGATCGTTTTGTATATGTCTTGCATCGTATTCGTAATGTAGTGTCAGAATCTACAGCTAAGACAGCCTACCATGGATATGTTGCGTCGCAATTAAGATATTGATATCAGATATAATTTTTAAGGCCCAAAAGAAATGCATTAGGGCAGCATGTGGAGCAGACTTCAGAGAGCCCTGTAGACCACTGTTTAAATGCAAAAAAATATTGACATTACCCGCTCTGTACATACACGAAATTTGTATTTTTGTTAGGAAAAACCCGTCTTGCTTTAGAACGATCACTATGACATCAAAACGAGGTGCTTACAGGAATAAACTTTTCATGCCGACAACAAATCTTTCTCTACATAAGAAGAATGTATATGGAATGGCAATACAAATATTAAATTGTTTTACTGATAGTTTTAAGGAACTGCCTTTAATTTATTAAAAAAAAATTATATCCACATTTAATTGAAAATTGCTATTATTCGATGGATGAGTTTTTGGAAAATTGTAATTTGTAAGCATGATAAAGTTTTTATTGATTATGAAATTATTTATTTTATATTTATTAGACATTTTACCAAGTAAGACATTAATTATCAATTTAATTTTAAATTATAATTTATTTGACTTTGTGTAAAATTGTGCCATATACTTAGATTATAAGAATGCATGTATGTACATATAGCCAGGATATAGCTCTATGGGTAACGTATTGAATATTTGTACGCCATATTATGGTAAAATAAGGAATGAGACTGAATTGTATAACCACCCATTGTACCCTTATTTATGCAAATAAATATTTTTGATTTGATTTGATAGTTTCATCAGTTCATCTTGTTTAAATTAATACCAATATAAAGGTAAACACTGTAGTCTCAAGCGAACCAGTCGTAAATCGACATTCGAAATTTCGTTTTTTTGCCTCTATTTCACTCTTGAATATTCGAGCGCTAGAATTTATATTTTTCTTTACTGTACGTCAGCTGTGCCCTTTTAGCTCATATCGTCGTTAGCTCATTGCGTGGCACATGTGTAAGTATTTCTACTTAAAGATATATTACTGTATTATATACTATTGTACCTACTCTGGCGTCTGTTTGCAAAGCCGTTAATTATATGTGCCCTCATTCTTGCGCCAAATTTATATTTATTTGTATAAGAACACATACTTTGTTGACAAAATACATTTTCCTTTGTAGGACACCAAATGTTGACGGAGTTTACTGTTTTTAGGCGACACACTTTAAATAGGAAGTAGTACACACCCACAGTATAAAAAAACTTGAAACACATATTTAACAGCGGCATCTAGTATAATATTGGGCAACTATAAAACTAAACATTACTATACAGTATGTATCTGAACGAAAAGCAATTACTCAAACCCGTTAATATTTAGGTCATACTTAGCAACTTTTACTATGGGACCAACGCTGAAATCACGAAAAAATGTATGAAACATCCAATTTTTTTTCGGCGTTTTCGGGGTTGGTCCGATAGTAAAAGTTGCTCAGTATGACCTAAACATTTAACGGGTTTGAGTAATTGCTTTTCGTTCAGATACATACTGTATTTAACAACCATTCAACAGAACTGTCAATAAACTAGGAGCTAGGAATACTCCGATACCAATACATTTCAAATCCCTCCAAGTGTATCAATAGAATTCCAAAGTGTTTGAACAAGTTACCGATATCTAAGGTCAGTAAATCAATGGCAACAATACGAGGCCGGGAGGCCTCTTCGATCTTTGAAAACCTAACTAAATCTGTTGCTGCTATTTGCGTCTTGATCGCACTTATATAATTTATTCAAAAGTTCCGAGACATGGACTAACCGAGCAAACTTGAGCAAGCGTATCAAGCGATTGAGACGTGGTGTTGGCTGATGGCGCCTGCTTTTGGAGCATTCCACGGGCTGTCCCGTACAAACGCATTTAATTTCCTGTGTTGCGACTTTTTTTCGACATTCAAACCATACGATTATTTTTCTGTGCATATTTTTGACCATTTGTAATAGAAAAGGAAACTCTTATACCTGCAAATCGTCAGAAAAGTCGCGTTTGTACGGGACAAACAGTAGACATTTTCATGGAATGCTCCTTTTACGGATACCTTGGATAGCAATACTTACTAATCAGTCATTACTTCAAGAGCTACGCATAAAACGCCGATTGTTAACAATATGCTAGGACCAAAATACTCTCATACTCCGTACACCTCTCACGTCACTCGCCGGATAGCCTGGAGCGAGTTATAATGACGGGAAAAGCTTAAGGCATGAGCCCTCAGCCCCCCCCCCCCCCGCTAGATGGTGTGCTCAAATTACTACACCTGTGCAATGGAGTTGGCAACTGTCAAAAGTTTGCATAGATGGCGCCATCATAACGTCCGTTTTTCTATGAGATTTGGCTTAAAGGGCTGGTATTCAGCGCAAAAAATTCTATTAGAAAAACAAGAATTCGACACAATTCTAGGGGATCGACAGAGCTTGCTATGCTGGCGACATCTGCTAAATACTGAAAACTGCACGAGGCCATGCGCTTGCAGAAGCCTTCAACAGAAGGACATTATGTCACGCGTATCAAGTCGCCAGGTCTACAGGTCACAGAGCCAGTATGTGTGGTGAAGGGATGAAAGTCACCTTGCAGTGTATAATGTGCCTCTGAGAGGTGACTGTGTAGGTCTTACTACACAATTGCCACTATGAGGTACTGAGGAATTGTAGAATGATGTGTTGCCCCCTATTTCCGGACCAATACAACCTTCAAATCTCTTAAGGAAAGGGCGTACTCCCAACTTAAATGCCGGCAATATACTTGCAACCCCTATGGAGTTGCAGGTATCAATGGGCGACGGCAATTGTTTATCATCATATAAAAAATATCAAATTATAAAGAGTAAGAATAACTAGTTAAGATTAGATTTTTTAAGTTCGAATATGCTTTCGACTAACTCGGCGTTGAATTTCATTGGAGGCATTAATTGGCCGAGTTATGCCGCTAGTTCGAGCTCCGGATAGTTGGGGGCTACCTTCGAGGAATGAACTATGTATTTGAGCAGTTTGCCACGGAAATTGGTTTAGTTTTTAAACTAATTTCGGTGGATTTGAAGAAATTCGCTAAGTTACCGTTATTTAGAATATTCATAAAAATCATAAATGATTTGCAAGTAAGTATAATGTAAGGCCAAACTACTAAAATATCTCACAAAATCTACCTAAATAGGTAATTGAAAACTTGTTTTTTCTTGCAAGTTTGAATTAAGGTAGCACGTACAAAGCTATTTGTTAAAATGAGATAGTCCATTCTTACATAAGTTAATTTTACGTGTAAAACAGTTCAATAGAAATCAGAAACATAAGTAATTCTAAATAAAATATGATAAATCAATAAATCATTAAATCATTTATTCATTTGCAAGAATGTAGTACACAAAACAAGTTCTTAACAATATAAAAATGTCCAATACATTCTGCTTAACAAAGCATGCAAAGAAGGTTTGCTTAAACTAAACTAAATTACAAATATTTTAAGTAAGGAGATACAAATATATGTCAATTATCAGAATTCCAGAAACAAGAAAAAATAAAGTAATTATATAGAAAATTAATAATTCATTACATTCCAGTCGCGACATCCAAATAAATGTTGTCTAAATAATGAAAATACCTTTTTAGTACCTAAAGTATCACAAGTAAAAATACTAAATAAAAATACTAAAGGCAAATATTAATACAGCAAACTTAAAAATGTCAGAAAAACGTTAATTACTTAGACGATGCCTTGGATTGCAAAACTATTTTACAAGATTATTACAAAGAATGATCAAAGAGAAATTTGCGAAAAACGTAAGTTAATTAGAATTGTTTTCCAATAATAACATTTATTTGTATTGAAATGGGTAAAAATCTTTTAGGGATCACGACGGTTGTAACTATTCTGACCTCATAAATATATAACTAGAGATGCACCGGATATCCAGTTACTATCCGGTACCCGGCCTATCCAGCCATGTTATTAATATCCAGCCGGATACCGGATAGTGCCCTACTATCCGGCCGGATACCGGATAGTGATTTTGCTTGATTTTGGAGTCAACAAATTGGATTTAGGAAACCGTCACGGTCATAATCGTACTCGTTTATTATTTTAAAACATTTTAAACATTCCATTATTGGACGCGCACTCACCGAAAAAAAAAATTTTCTACAATACTACCAGAACGTATAGTAATTAAAAATATAGTTATACCTACTAAAATCCGGTAGTAATAACAAAAAATGTTGTATCGTGTAAAACTTGTTTTTTAAACATCACTGTTTAATTCTAGTTAAATGCAATTTAGTACTGCTTACAATTTCGTTGTATATGTAAAGATGCAAGTGTTGTAAATATTAAACGTTTGTCTCGTTTAATATATGCATCGTAACACTAACTATTGATATGTAAAAATAAAGATACGAGTGTACACGTTACAAGTTATTATGTTGTGGTTACTATAATGCATTGTAGTCTGAACGAATCAAACAGTTGTGCCAACACCACGGTGTATGCGCGGGTGGCGGGGGGCGGAGAAAGGAATTGCGCAAGTCACAGAACGGCAGCCATTACGCCAGCGTCTTACGTTCCGGCCGGTCGATGTTTTATTTACGTAGATCCTGTCCATAATTTTATTGTAAACTAGTACAAGTGTATAGTATAAGTGCGTGTTGTTTGCGTGTTGCTGACACAGTGAAATGTGCGGGCTCCGATTAAGGAAAAGTCCTCCCGCACCGATGTGGATAAGGAGGGATTCACACTGGTGGAAAGGAAACGCAAGGCGCGCAGGGCGCCTCGTAAAACTCTGTGTGGCACTGCGGAGCCGGTTAATTCTGGCCTACGAGTTGCGACACCGAGTAAGGCGCTCTACGTGTCTCGCCTGCATTACTCCGCCGGGGCCGACGAGGTGGTGGAGTACGTCCGCCGGAAGACTGGCTACACGCTGAGGGTGCACCAGCTACAGTCGCGTCACTATGTGCACTTCAGTTCATTTGTAGTGCGCGTGCCGCGGCCTCTGCAGGACACCATCGCAAGCGCGGACTTCATGTCATTTTTGTGTCTATTGTTTTCTTTGTGGAGACAAAATGTTTTTTTCTTTTGTAGTGTCACAGTACCTTGGTTTTACTGTAATGCTGTGTTACTTATTTGATCAAAAAAATAAAAAAAAATAAGTGTGCTTAAAAACTTGTCTGTATTTACTAGAAGAGCAGTATACTGGTTATATATTGTTCACGTAACCAGAACCAACTGTGCTGAAGGGACTTCTAAACGGGCCATATGTTCACTGCAATAGTTGCCGGCCACATATTGCAGTGAACATATGGCTCGCTTAGAGGCCCCATTAGCACAGTGCGTTCTGGTAACGTGAACAATATAAAACCAGTACACCGCACAAATCGTTCAGTTACATATACTGAATACCTTGTTATAACAACAGGACAGGAACGTATATGTTACTGTATTATTTAGTAACCATTAACAGACCAGCTAGTTGGGTTTACTAAAAGTCTTATACCCACTACTATACACTTCATAGAATTAACAAATTTAATTTAACAAGAATGGTCTGGTTATGTTTACAAAGTGTCCTGTCGTCACATATACAACAAGACAATATAGTACAGCTAACCAGATTCTGGTTACCAGTACCAGGTTTTTTTTTCAGTGCTCATTTATCGAACCTAGAAATGAGTCTACGCGAACTTTCACTACGAAACAGATCAAAGCCTGCACAATTCGCACCTGAAAAACCGAAATGTAGGTATAATTTCACCGGCCGAATACTCGGCGGCCGGATACCGGATATTCAGCCGATGATAAGGCCGAATATCCGGTATCCGGTATCTGGCCAAACAACTATCCGTTGCATCTCTATATACACGGTGTAACATGAGGAAACCGAATAATTTTAACAGCAATACGCTGATCTGATCATATTTAGAGACAAAAATGTCCTATAAACTTTTTTGAAATTCGCCTATCTTCAGAGATAATATTAATTTAGAAAAAAAAACAAGTTTTTATTGTTACATAGTGTAAAAGGCCTTTTTGATGGTGATGTTGCTGCTATGAGACGTAGTCTAAATATCCTTATTGATAGATGTCAAAAAGTGACAAGTAACACTTTGCAAAACGTAGGTTTTACGAAAAAAAAAATGTAAAAATCAATTTTAAGTGACAAGTTTACCAATAACATTTATTTTTTATGTACAAATACATTCAAAAAATTGAAGAAAATAACAAAAATTTTTTTTTTTTTGGCGAATTTGACCTAAACTCATATTACATTTTTTCCTTCTTTTGACCTCAGAAATGCGTGGTTAAAATTATTCGGTTTCCTCATGTTACACCGTGTATAACATCTACACTACACTAACACCTTTGACATTACAGATCAAAATGTAAGTAGGCAGAGTTAGACCAAGAAAAGTCTGCAATGATTTTGATAGCATACGCAGTGCAAGTGTTATTTTAAACGTCAATCTTCTATGAAGTTATGACGTATTAAATCCTTGCAGACTTTTCATGGTCTAACTCTAAGCATTGTTTAATTTATGACCCAATTTTCAATTCCTCGAGTTTTAAAGTATGTTCGCCAATTTGTCAAGAACTTAATTTATAATCTGATGGGATCCTGAAGGATTTGAGGATTTTTTTTCCAGTCCTATAGGCATACCTATAGTTATTAATGGTATTTTTATAGTAATTCCCGAGAAAAACCTCTCGGAAAGCGTGATTTGTTAAGTAAAACTACTGATGCAGCCTATCAAATGATGGCATACTGTTTTCTGAAGTTATTTTTTTTAAAAGGTTACGACATTGTGTTACGACATTTTTATATTAAGTCTCTACTCAAACCTTAGCCCTAAAATGTCATTAAGCCTTCATGTTATGAAATTCCAACCAAAATGAGTAAAAAGATAAAATACACTAAAAATATACTTAGTAAAAAGTATGAAGAAGTCCACAAAACAAATTCGTATGAATAATTTATACCCAATTACTTCCTAATTACGTATTACAATCACATTGTCATATTGATATTGGCCTTATTTTTCCTAAACGAGAATATTTTATTTACTATATCTATTGATAGAACAAGAGAACAAAGAAACATCTCGATTTTCGTATTTTTCCTTTCTCTTTGGTATAATTTAATACACCACGGTCTAGAAAAGGAAAAAATGATTGTTTAGTCGACTAGCCTACGAAATATATTTTTTTCCGCTATTGCAAACATTTGTTGTAACCTGATTAAATAACATATATTAATTTCACGGTTCCAGATAAAGACTATTTAGTACTGTTTTAGATCATCAATCACTCAAATATGTATTTCTGATCAAAACTTCTCTGTTATGGGTCTATTTTGATAACCTATTATAATCTCCGTAACCAAAAAACCGTGTGAAAAAAACAGTTTACTTCCTAGGCCGTTTATATCTGTCCAATCCGTATGTGCATACTTACACTCACAGTGGATGCTTAGAATCGCACACTAGGCGCCTTTTTGTCGCAAGTTATTTATGGCCTTAGTGATATAGTGAAGAGTAATCAATTGAGTCTGGCTCGAACTGTGCTTTTATTATTCGATTTTGAGTCGAATTCACATCCCATTTGACTTAACTAGGATTAATTTGATCTCGTGATTGTTAATGTATTAAGACTGTTATTATCTTTTAATTTTTGCCTATGCATAGTTAATAAATAGGTACCTAGTAACAAAATTATTAATTGTAGGTAACTTAAATCAACTTTTATAAACAACAGGAATTTTATTATGGTCATTGCTTATTGAGCGGTCAAATATGTAAAAATTTTTAATCGAAATTCGAATAGTTACCCCCATCACTAACTGAATAAGCGTGCAGGAAAAGGTCTTGTGAAATCAAAGCGTGTGAAAACTCACGATTTCAGGACTAAATATTATTCTTTATTTTTCAATTTTTTTGAGGTTTGGTACAATAAGGTACAATTAATAAAATTACGATAACATTATTTTAACCCTTATCTTGGCAAGCCTCAAAATATCTTAAATATAAACATTTTTTTTAGTTTTTAGTCACCTATTGAGCATACCAGACTATTAAAAAATAAGGAAATTCCAGTTTCGGAAAATCATATGTATCATATTTGATACAATGCCAATCCCTTGACAAACTAGTTACGTACTTTTTTGAAGAAAAATGTGGATTTTAATAAAAATAAAACATGTAATGCAACAGAAATCAACATTTATTGCTAATTACACGCTATCTAAAGCATCAGATGACTATTAAACCTGTAAAAATAGATTATATCTACGAATACCTGATAACACGGAAGAAAAATTTGATCCCGTAAAGTTTCAAAAAAGTTGTCAAAAAAAGTTGTGTAAGATAGGAAAAGCAAACAAATCATTCAAAATTTAAAAAAATATTTTTTGTACCTATGGGGTATTTTTTGCCATAAACATATTTTAGCGCGCTACGGGCTACGGCGTAGCAATAATGCTACACCGTATGCATATACGTCGAAAAACATCAAGTACTTAAAAAAAAACAAAGTTCTAGAACTACATAATACGACAACTAATATGACATATTTGAAACATTTTTTGTAACCCCACAAATATAAAAAATAAAAAATCATGTGAATCTATTTTGACGACAACTTGGCAATGTATTAAATGTAATACATTGCTTTTGATATGTACATTTCTAAGTTCTTGGCGATGTATCAAATATAATACATAACAGTTTCATGTAAATATTCTGTGTATTAAATGTTAAAAATTCGACCGCAATGTAAATATTTATGCCCTAAGAGATAGTACAAGCATCAAAATGTAGATTATGACAAAATATATACTAATCAATGAAAGTGCCAAACTTCCAGTACGAAACGAAATGTGTTGTTTCCGCGGCGCCATGTTGATTATTACTAATTAATTTACAATGACACTTGTATCTATTATTTTTTTCTATAATAAAGGAGGGTAGCTGGACATACTTATGGCAGAAATATTTTGGTAGGTAATAAAGTGAACCTGCTAGATTTTTTAAAGTTCCATGTATCACGGGTGTTACAATGCCAAGATAAGGATTAACTATGAAAATGTTGTTATTAGATATCCAATAACAAATGATAAACTAAAACATTTCCATATAAAGTAGAGTGAGCAACAAAAGCTTAAGAAACAGAACCAAACTGAGTGATGTAGTAAAGAGGATAAGGTTACTGAAATGGAAATGGGCCGGACATATCTGTAGAATGAATAATATCAGGTGGACGAAAAAAGTATACGAATGGATACCTGGAGACGGAAAAAGAAAAGATGGAGGCCAAAGGAAAATATGGCGAGACATTTTTACATTACGGGTTGGGCCAGGCTGGATGCAAAAGGCCAGAGAAACGGCTCGATTCGGGAAATGAATTAGAGATTAACTAGATACGATATAGTAAAGATATGTGACGTTCCACGGCAAAAGGTACCTTATGACGGCTGGCGCCGCGATTCAGGAAATGAATTAGAGATTCACTAGATATGAAATAGTAAAGATATGTGACGTTCCACGAGTAAAGGTACCTTGTGGCGGTTGGCGCTTACGCTATTATTAACGCCGCTCCAATATTATTGCGGCGCTATGCGACGGAAGCACCAGCTGCCATAAGGTACCTTTTCCGTGGAACGTCACATATCTTTACTATATCGTATCTAGTTAATCTCTAATTCATTTCCCGAATCGCGCCGAAAGGCAATTGTGGAAAGAAATGGGGGAGGCCAACGCCGCTGAGGCGACTTCTACATAATCGAAATATTATGTAATTGTTAAGTATGTATTGTAAAGTTTAAATTTATGGTAGTAGAAATAAACGCTTTTTTTTAATTACATATATAAAGTAACCCTTAAATGCAGACGAATTTTCAATAACACTTTACAAGTGCATTTAATCCTATCTGACGGTTTAAACTGTTCGCAATACAAGTGCCAGCAGTAAAACTCTTTACACCCAAACGGAAATCTGTACGCCATTGTAGGTTATAAACTTTCAGCAATTAGGACTATAATAGCGTGAGATAAAATTAAATTAGGTTAGTCTGGCTCCGACACGGTCCAGACAATTAGCTTTGTTGGACAATATATACATTCAATGTAATCTAGAAATGGGTACCAGTAACTGGTGAATTGTAAGGACTGTCGAAGTGGAAAGATGCGTTATTTGTTATAGGTGTGATGACTCGTCGCCGGATGGTGTGTCGTGGGGTTTCAAAGGTAGCAACTGTACTTTTTCATATTTTTTTGTGTCGAGGTTCCCTTAAACAGTGGATGCCCAGAAAGCAACAGTGGAGCATTCCACCGGCTGTCCCGTACAGACGAATTTTATTTCCTGTGTTGCGAATTTTTTTTTGGCAATAATGCAGACGATTATTTTTCTGTGCATATTTTTTACCATTTGTCATAGAGAAGGAAACTCTTATTCCTGCAAATCTTTAGAAAATTCGCGTTCGTACGGGATGACGGTAGACAATTTCATGGAATGCTCCCAGTGCTGACATCCCTGACTGTCGCGTTCCTCAGAGCAGATTCCGAGCTGAAATACGGGACGTAGGGCATGCCAGCAGGTGCGCTATGTGTTACGTGCTGTTTCAAGCACATTAAGTATAGTGGCCACGAAGCTTACACTGCTCTGTGGCTAGTTTATTAAGCCATGTAGTCACTATAAACATTTTTGTTTAGAAACAGTTTATAAACAATGTTTCGTAATGAGTACCGTACATTTTCTGGGAAACATATCTCTAGATATCTGGGAAATGTTTATGTTTATAGTGTATACGTGGCTGAACGCTCTCTGCAACAAGCATGACGATTTGACGAATCCAACTTTGAATTGCAACTTAAAATCCACAGTTTACCTATCTTTGGTAATCTATCTATAGCCTTTACACCTAACTATAGCCATTATTACAGAACAGACATTCAACCTTAATGACCGAGTGACCGCGTGGTCAAACCTTTTGGCTAAGGTCACAAAATTAGTTATTGCTGTGGTCATACAATCAATATTTGTATTTATCTAGGTTTATTTACTTGGATTTATATTGGGTATATTGATTTGGGTATTTTAATAATATAACAGAGATGAATAGTATCAAAGAGAATAGAGTGTATAAAGAGTAACTGTCATGGAAAATTATGTAGCCAAGTACATTCACTGCCATCTTTCGACAGAAGATTAAAACTGTTAGAACGCCATTTGACACTGATCCTTATTCTTTTACTGATTGATATATTGTGTTAATTTGTTAGTACATATTTAAACGCCATCTATCTAATCGACAGTAAGCCAAAGGTTATGGCGCCATCGCTTGAAAAGATTGCACCATACCTTTGACCTAGTGTCGAGTAGATGGCGTTATTTTAAATATTTAACAAATTAACACATATCAGTGAATAAGGAGCAAAGTCAAATGGCGTTTTAACAGTTTTAATCTTCTATCGAAAGATGGCACTTAATTGACTGTGACAATCCGCCTCTATTTCCAATTATCTTTGATAGTATCTTGAAAAAACTTAAATACTAATGTGTACTACTGTGGGATTTTGTGCCAGTACATAAAACAGATTGGGTAGATTAGGTATATTATAAATTCCAAAACCCTCAGATATTTTCTATAATAAAATTAAAACTACTCCAAACACATCAAAGCAACCGATATGTCATATCAAACGCTACGATTTCAATATCTTAATGTATATTGTATTGTCCTTTACATTATGTACATATTGGATCCTTTGACGAGAGGCATTGCTTTGACATTTGCGTATTTACATAGACTCCTTCTGTAGATCCCGCATTTTAAAGTTTTGAAACGACTCACTGTCACCATACAACGTGCTCTTATTGGTTTTGAATTGAAATTAGCGTTTATTGAAATATGTATATGCAAGATAATCCATACTAATATTATAAAGGCGAAAGTGTGTCTGTCTGTCAGTTACCTCTTCACGCTTAAGCCGCTGAACCGATTTAGTTGAAATTTGGTATAGAAATAATTTGAGTCCCGGGGAAGGAGTTTGAAATAGGAGTTACCGAGATGTACGAGACAGCATTTTGATAGGTACGTGTTCAGTGTTGGACCCCCAAAGTTGTTCATAATTAACCATATTCTATTGACCCCGCAAGTTACAGTGAGACATAACGAAATCACTTTCAGTTTAAAGATTTTTTATTCTTATAAAAATTTGTAGGTACAATTCATTTAAAAATTAGAGCAAAAATATATAAATTTTATTTACATATTCCATGTCACAAAAGGAGCGTCAAACACTGATTAAAATTACAATAAGCATTTGTTATTATTTTGCCGGTAATTATGTTTAAGTATTAGGGGGTAGGTTAGTGGTTTTGACACTTTTTATAATCCATCTAGTGATGGTATCTGTGATTTATCCCGCACAGCGTGGAAGCCTCACGAATGCCTTTTGGTAGGGTGAGATAAGTAGAAAGGATTCTTTTTAGTAGGGTTCCGTCTATTTCTGTGTACATTGATTTCTATTCGACTGTGAAGAGCTAGAGCTAGAGGTCCCCATTCTGTTCAATATTTTCACCGTACATGTCCGAAAAAATGTTCTCCTGATTTACGAAAACGTAGGTAAAAAAATTTTTACTCAACGGAAAATTACATTTTATGTCCCAAATCGGATTTCATGTTTAAGCCGCTTAGAACATGCTCTGTAGACCTTACCTTAGAGCATTTAATAACTGGAGTCGCCTTTACGAGCTTACCCCTCTGCCGAAAACCTTGCACAATTTTGCAAACTTTTGTATGGACTGACGTTTATCTGACATGGTTATTTTTACGGTCCGTACTATTGACTTGGCTCTCCCCCGCAAAAATCGGCAGACTGTTTTGTACAGAAAATGACAGACCATAGTCTAATAAAACATGGTCTTCTCCATAGTCTAATAAAACATGGTCTTCTATTCCCAGAGTGACACAGGCCTACGTCACAATAACATGGCCGCTATATATAGCGCTATCGCATATTATCATATAGCGCTGTCGCATGATGACGTAGGCTTGTGTCAGTTAGGTGACCTAGAAAAGACGGGAATGGAGTACCAGGCGGAGTATATTATTATACCATGGTCTTCTCTTCCCAGAGTGACACGGGCCTACGTCACACCAACATGGCCGCTATATATAGCGCTATCGCATATTATCATATAGCGCTGTCGCATGATGACGTAGGATTGTGTCAGTTAGGTGACCTAGAAAAGACGGGAAGAGAGTACCAGGCGGGGTATATTATTATACCATGTGACAGACAAAGCGTCTCCAGTTACTAAATGCTCTAAGTTTATAACATAACATAACTCAGACTCGCCATATCCAAACTTCGGCGAAGTTCCCCGCGTGGGTCCCGGTCCCGGTGGGTCAGTCCCGGAATTTATGGGGACCGTACTTCGACAACTCGAGCTGTATCGCGAGGTTGAAGAACTACCGCCAGGAACTTTTGTAAACATAGGTACTTACGTTGTCATATTACGTCTTTACGTACTCTTGTATAATTACATGTATTTATGTATAATTCACAGTACAGATAACAAGTAGGCATTGTTTTACCCGAGTGCGTCAGAAGGAGGGTATATAATGTTTTTCGAGCGTATTGTATGGATACCGGGTGTGGCCTATTATAACACGAGCAAATAATTAAATAAAACATAAATTGTACTCCTCAAACGGTGACACTTTCGTTCAATAACTTTTATAAATTATGAAGTGTTTAGACTGATGCCTATTTTTCATACAAACTTTAAATATTATAGATGGTCAAGCAAATCTTGTCAGTGGAGAAAGGCGCGAAATTCAAATTTTCTATGAGACGATATCCCTTCGCGCCTACATTTTTCAAATTTGCCGCCTTTTTCTACTGACAAGATCTGCTTGACCAAGTATATCTTCAATGTACGCCATTATCATTGTGATTGACGTTGCTTGTCACCTTAAACATAACAAAATTCGCAATACCTTGCATCTTAGATTAAAGTGTATTAAAAATCAAAAAACAAGTTATTTTTGAAAGTTGCTGAACAAATGTTGGTCAGTATGAGGACTACAGCCTACCTACAGTTAAATTGTTTGCTCGTATTGCTGGCCACACATGGGTAGTGACATACTGCCTGATTCGAACTTTAAGATACGTCAATTAATAGATCTAGAAACGATATGTCTGCATGCCTTTCTTTTTTTCATGTACTATGTTAAAATAAATGTATTACTTCTTCTTCTTCTTCTTATATGGTTTAGATGTGTCAGTGTCAAAAGAGACGTTTTTGTTTGAAGAAACGTCACATTTGACACTGACATATCTAATCCATATCTTTTCTAGACCTATTAACTGACGTCTCTTAAAGTTCGAATCGGGCCGATCAGCTACAGGTCTTCAAATGTTGTTGTTGTGGTCGTTTAAAGATTTAAACTTCATTTATTGCAGAATATTTTTCACTTCTGCGAACTTACGTTTTGTTATTTTTTTTAAGAATCAACTCTTGTTCCTTAATCGGTCGCCATGACTATAACAGTACCTGAAACAAAAAAGTTATTTTGTTAATGTATAGTTAAATTATCAATTCGAAAATCTCGGCCCAAGCCCTCCTACACATACACTTACGACTCAAATGGCGAGCTTTACTGCATGTCTTGCGGCCGGAAGTTTAAAACAAAACTCGGTTTCGCGAGTCACGTTCGAGCCCATGCACGTCAGGCTTTACTGAATACCTGATAAAGATTTGTCCGGGTGTCGCCGTCGACGGATACGTCTGGGAGGACATCATCATCAAATTATCAATTTAATAATTCATAGTAAACCTTTTACTTTTGAAACATTCTGTAAGATAAAATAAAAACAGAACCAGGGGGGTGTCACTACGCAGTTTAGGTACATTTGGCCGGCGCACCTCCCGGGCAGGGCAGGCGTATGGCAGTGGGCTGCCGCTCGACCTCACGATAGTCGTGTCACGTGGCGCTCGCGCAAAGAAGATTCACGGTTCGTGCGCGGTTATAAGTTTCAATTTTGTTGCAGGTGGCGAGTATAGGTATAAGTTTATACCTAAATCTGACTTTTGTGAAGGAGTGAATTTTCTGTACGGTAGTACTATTAGTTATTCTGTGACAGAAACCCTAATGTAAATTTCATTCGATAGCGTGACGACGGACGCGTTTGCGTTAAGTCTCATTATGTATGGAATTTTTGAACAGCGACCCTAGCGGGACGTTATGAAAACTTTTACTTCATTTTACAACACATTTTACAACTTTTTTTATTTAAGCTTCATATTATCTTGTATGATTAAGTATTTATAAGAAAATCTAAGGCAACCCGAAAATCCGGGCACGTATCCTTTGACCGCATTTAGCGACGCCATGATTGATGTACGCGTAATTGAGTTATCACTTTCCGTTGATAACGTCGCGCCATTAGGGGGCATCCGACGTAACGCCCTAAAGGGGAGAACGGGCTCGCAAACACACTAGATGGCGTATACATCGCAATAAGTGCATGGTAATTTTGTGTCCATGCACTTTTGGAGCTCGCTATACAACATTGTTGTGCTGTTCGCTATTTGAATTCACTTGTTCCAATAAAATATATGTCAGTCGTGGCTCATGATCCATTCGTTTCCTTTATGGAGCTGTCCCGTACAAACGGCATTTAAAGCAGGCGATTTTTCCTGTGCATATTTTTGACCATTTGTTATAGAAAAGGAAACTCTTATACTTGCAAATCTTCAGAAAATTCACGTTTGTACGGGACAAACGGTAGACAATTTCGCTTCCACTCATAATCATCATCATGATCATTGGCCTTAACGTCTATTGCAGACGATTTATGGTGTACCACCGTTTTTGATGGCTAAAAAGACCGTTGCGACCGTTATGGTCTAGCGATAAATAGCTGCCAGGTAATACACTAGAAGGAGTATAGGCTTGTACCCAATTGATGTGGGCTTTTTTTACTTATACTTTGTACCTATCATTAAAGGCCGGTTAGAAATCGTCAGAAAACTGACTGTTTATATCAAGTCCCATACATTTTGTCAATTAAAGTTAGTTAGACATGACTTCAACACAAATTATGTGGTTTCGTTAATAGGTATCGTTTCAATATTTATGAATACGGTACGCAAGTATGTATTTTGTAATTATTTTGTAACTAGGTAGGTACATTTTGTGGTACCCGGCTTAAGGTAACATTCCATTTCTAACCGCAGCTGCAGTACCAGTACTGAACGCGTCGCTGTCATTGTCAATTTCCGTAGTAAAAGTAACAGTAATGCAGCTGCGGTTAGAAATGGAATGTTACCCTTACGGTGAATAATCAATGCCTATAATTATTATCTATTATCCATTATTTGACAAGTTATTATATTAAATGCTTATAATTAACGTTTTAAAACTACAGGGTTATAACATGCGAGTTGCAACTAAGGGATTTATGTATAATTTATGCGCTATTTCGTGGCGTAGGTAAGCCACATAAAAGCTTCTTAGTGCGAAGTCTATCAGATGTGATCTAGGAAGAACGTTATGAGGATCGCATAATCTGTTACGTAATTCTCCATAGGCGAAGGTCTTAAGTGGTCGTCACAATATGGCCTCCGTCATGGAAATATTTTTGCTCAGGGATTTTAAGGTTATTTTGCGAATCATACTTATCTTGCAGCTTTGAAGTCTAATTAAGAGCAAAGAGAAAGAAATAGCTTGTCAAAGTAAATATAGAATATATATAATAATTTGGTAGAGTTAGACCAAGAAAAGTCTGCAGCGATTTTGATAGCCCGTGCAGTGCAAGCTAGTGTTATTTTAAACGTCAAACGTCTATGAAATTATGACGTATAAATAACACATGCACTAGTTGCACTGCGTGGCGTGGGCTATCAAAATCGCTGCAGACTTTTCTTGGTCTAACTATCGTCCCACAATAAAAAAAGGAAAAATATATTAACACTTAGTTTCAATTTTCAAAAAGGGTTTCCCTTGCCTAGGTACTACCTGCGTTTTCATTGTTATCAGGTTCAATGTTGTTTGGATTGTCCCAATTTAGTTCTCCAGATTTCTGAAAACACTAAAATTACACTACCCTAAGGTTGTCTGGAAGAGATCGCTCTTTAGAGATAAGACCGCCTGTTGTCTACCATAGTTTAAGTTATGCTTAATTTGTATATCATGTTCTTTTCCATATTGTTATCTTTTAAAAATAAAATGTTCTCCATCCAGTAAACTTGTACATTCAAACTTAAACATCCCCATTTTGCAATTTATTACTTCAGAAATTCTGGCTCCCGCCTCGGCTGGCTTGAAGTGGGACAAAGCTAAGCAAAACTACCGGATAAAAAAGAAATAAACCGGTCGATTGAGGCCTTCACCGGTTTTTAAGAGACGCTTGGACAAGTGTTCGTGTCCATGATCGCGATGGCACGTGCCCAATGAGGGAGGTTTGTTTGTTTGTTTTAGATCAATATCCTGGTTTAGCGTTTAGGTCGCGGGTTCAAACCCCGGCTCGTACCAATGAGTTTTTCAGAGCTTATGTACGAAATATCATTTGATATTTACCATTCGCTTTTCGCTGAAGGAAAACATCGTGAGGAAACCGGACTAACCCCAATAAGGCCTAGTTTAACCTCTGGGTTAGAAGGTCAGATGGCAGTCGCTTTCGTAAAAACTAGTGCCTACGCCAATTCCTGGGATTAGTTGCCAAGCGTACCTCAGGCTCCCATGAGCCGTGGTGGAATGCCGGGACAGCGCGAGGAAGGTTATGATGATTATCTTGGTTTAACGCTCCAGGCCCCGAGACAAGATGCCAATCGCTAACGCTGCGTAGCGAACGAAACGCAACTATCACTGTCACTAATATGGAAGAGTGATAGAGAGACTGACTGCCCGATTCGAACTTTAAGATACGTCAATTAATAGATCTAGAAACGATATGGATTAGATGTGTTAGTGTCAAAAGTGATGTTTTTGTTTGAAGAAACGTCACATTTGACACTGATATATCTAATCCATATCGTTTCTAGATCTATTAACTGACGTATCTTAAAGTTGGAATCGGGCCGACAAAGCGATTCGATAGCGAAGCGCAAACGATTGTCACCTTAGCTAGTCCGCCTTGTAATTTATTCAAAATTACATGCATCCTATTATATACCAACTTTACACAATACACTAACACTTTAAGTAGCTCTAATTACCAACTACCATCCTTATTACCTAAAAAATAGAGTTCAATATACCACAATATCACTCCGAATACCCCTATGTTCAAACATGGTGCAACTTTGAGTTAACTGCGACATAGTAGTAAAACGGGCGGGCTGTCCAAAGGCGCAACTTTGCCAATTTTGCCACCTGTAATGAGTGAATGTGTAGGAATAGTTCCTTCGCACTGTTTGGTAGTTAGTTACACTCTACAATGAGGTATGTGTAGTGTATTGTGTATGTAGCTAATTTTTGTTTACAACACAAGAGTTACACTGAAGCATTGCTAATAATTAATAAATATTATAGGACGGAGCGGTGGTGGCCGAGTGGATATGAGGAGCGGTGGTGGCCGAGTGGATATGACGTCCGACTTTCAATCCGGAGGTCGCGGGTTCAAATCCTGGCTCGTACCAATGAGTCTTTCGGAACTTATGTACGAAATATCATTTAATATTTACCACTAGCTTTTCGGTGAAGGAAAACATGGTGAGGAAACCTGCATACATCTGCGAAGAAATTCAAAGGTGTATGTGAAGTCCCCAATCCGCATTGGGCTAGCGTGGGGACTATAGCCCAAGCCCTCTCGCGCATGAGAGGAGGCCTGTGCCCAGCAGTGGGACGTATATAGGCTGAAATGATGAATGATGATGATGATTATAGGACAATTTCACACAAATCAACCTAGTCCCACAGCCACACTCAGTAAGGCTCGTGTTGTGGGTACTAGACGGCGATATATATAATACACACACATATCACACAGAGAAAACATCCATAACTCAGGAACAAATATTTGTGATAAACACACAAATAAATGACCTCCTGCTTCGTAGGCAGGGTCACTACCGACGAGGCTAGGAGGCCGTTAAAGTTGTGCGCCGGTCATGGTTCTAAACTAGACGGAGACGTAGACGCTGGCAGCATTACTCCGCTGAATTGCAATTTGCAACACTAATGCGAGGAAGCTGCCAGCCCTACGGTCCCCAGTCACATCCACCAGCCTCTTTGATACTCCGAAAAATACACACAGACATAGGTAAGTACATAGAAAACATCCATACCTCAGGAACAAATATTAAATTTGTGATAAACACCAAATAAATGCTAATACCAGGATTCAAACCCTGCTTCATAGGCTAAATATTACCGACTGTCATTTATACATCATAATTTCACAGAAGTTTGACGTTTAAAATAATACGTGCACTGCGTGGGCTATCAAATCCGCTGCAGACTTTTCATGGACTGACTCTAGTAGGTATTCCATTCCATGAGCAACCCGCATCCCGCAACCAAAGCAAAACCTAAACAAAACCGGTTACGTAAGGATTTGATTAATAAACCGGCCCGACACCGGACGACGAGCTTGTCTCCCATTTCCGTGGACACAAACAAACGGAAAAAACCTCGTTAATTAGATTAATCGCACCCGCGTGGGTCAACATGGGTCACTAATACAATACAATGCGAAATAAACATTCATTGTAACCAAAACAATACAATTTTATCCCTTTAACCGCCAAAACGCGTACGGTTGTCATAGTCATAGTCAGCCATTGCAGTGTAATATAGACCTTAATGTATTCCAATAAGGTTTACGATGTTATATTTAATGTAGGTGTGACTTTCAAAGTGTGAACGAATCTAACGCGAAATAACTTCATTATGTTTAACTTATCCGATGTTTCAACTGGGTTAGCATTAGTACCCGTACCATGTCACTGACAGTGTCAAAACTGACGTATACTAAGTATACTCGTACTAACGTCTACATAATTTACCCTCTATCGGATCCCTTTGTTTGACATAATGATTGAAAGTCATAATGTAATGATTGTAAGATTATCATTTAATTCTGAAACCGTTAACTTTTCAGGATTTTCGTAAGGTCAGGTTAGGTTAGGTTTGTTTTATGGCAATCCTGAAAAGTTACGCGTTTCTGTGAAAAACCAAATTATGACTAACGAAAATGCGGACAATCAATACAACTTTATTACTTACAACTTTATGGGAAACAATAGAAACACTCGCTCTAACTAAAATGTCAGTACGAGCGAGATGCATAGAAAGTAAGTTACGTTCACGCTACCGTTTATGTCAGTGCCAAACTGATGGTAGTCGTACTACAGCTGTGGTCACGACAAAACTGACGACCCAACAAAATATCAACGAAGATATATATGTATGGAAACCCCAAAATAGTTTTTAAAAATGATTTTATTAACCGTCTCAGTACTCTCAGTTAAATGGTCAGGCCGAAAACCTGATGAAATTATCCTAAAAAGTATCTAAATAAAATATTTCCTTTGGGGCAAAAGTCAATATGGTAATAGCAGCTAACTTAGTTAGTTTTGTTGGGCATTTTCCGCAAATCGACAACCATTGTGCCTATTTTGCGTGAAAACGAGGTAGCACTACTCTAGCCACCCCAGCTCCTCCACAAAACTTAGTAGTGTCTTCAGGTTGCTAACTGCCTAACTGCTAACTCCTTTAATGTGCACGGAGTCCCAGAGTAGAGATAGACCAAGAAAAGTCTGCAACGATTTTGATTATTATAAGTCATAATTTCATAGAAGTTTGACGTTTGAACAAACACTTGCACTGCGTGTGCTATCAAAATCGCTGCAGACTTTTTTGGTCTAACTCTAACTAAAGCAAATACATTAATTTGGAACGAAAAGACTTTCCGTTTCCGTAAAAATAAACAAACGAAAAAACATCAATTAGTCTTTTCACTGACACCGTCTAAAAGCGCCTTAAATTCCGTTCAACAAAACATGGATGCTAAGAGCCGTGATTATTTTTAATTATTTACATTTTAGACACTTTCGAATCTCCAAATTCATGGAATTTAATGCCTATTAAACTTACAGGCCAATTCGAAGGTGCACTGACGTCAAACCGATATTAGAATGATATGGGAATCATATCAGTTAGCTGTCATTCACGTCACGACTCACGACCATATTATTATTTTACACAGTGGCCAAAAAATAAGTGCATACCCGTTGCCAGGGAGGTTTTGAGATTATACAGAGCAGCTTTTACTACGGGCAGAGAGTATATAAGTGTTGGGACAAACCCCGAAATCGCGGGAACTTTATAGAACCATTAAGTTACCTACATAAGATTTTCGTCTGTCAATTATTTAGGTACTCTTCTAGTGCATTTTTCACGAGCTCCTCAAACAATTAACGTCTACTTAAACTTAACTACAACATCCAAACCCACTTAAAATGGTTTACCCTCCTTTTTTTCTTAAACCAGCGCTGAAATCGCATTAAAATATAATAAAAAAGTAAATATAATTAAAAAAACATAACTGACAAGAGAAATTTCGTTGGTATAAAGAATTTAACAAAGAAGTTGACGGCGAGCCTGATTAACCCACTTTACGACGGCAATTAAAAAGTAAACATTGTTTCACAGAGAAAGAATTGTGCAACAGCAAAACTGCGTTTTTGGCATTGACATATCTAAGGACGTGCCTTACGGCCACTAAGAATGGTGCTTCAGCGGTGTCACTCACGAATTCGAGCCAATCGTGCAGTACGCAAGTAGTTGCGACCAATCGCGCGCGTGATGCGAATTTATCAACCAATCGCGTTGTGGCCTTGGACCGCGCGATTGGCTCGAAATCGTGTCGCGCACACGAATTCGAGCAAATCGCGCTGTTGTACTGGTAGACGGGGGAACAAACTTTGAATTGTTCGAGAACATCACATTATGTCCTACAGTATATTTGTGTTTGGAATATTATAGAACACTATTGTGTGAATGTATGTGTAAAGTTATCTCAAAAAAATATATTGAGATTTTTCGACAAAAAAATTTTTAAAATTTAGTTTTTAAAAAGATGTAAACATTAAATTGTACAGTAGTGATTTTTTATTCAAAGAGCAAAACTAAATATTTTACTCTGTAAGTAAAATATCCCCCACTTTTTTAGTGGTGCATACGTCACGAGCAATAAAAATGATTAAAATAAATAATTACTATACAACATTAATTAAACACTTGGTGATTTTCCACTATATTGTTACGCCAATTATTCTACTCAATATAAAAAAAAGAAAATCCAGTGGATTTTGTTTTTACTATTTTTTAAACAATTATAACGAATTTTAGCCCACGCGCACTAATTCTACAGTATTTTTTTTTAATGCACCATAAAGCCTGTACTGAATGTTATCACAGCGTCAAAGTATCTCCTATTAATACACTGAGCGTTCGACACAATTGTAAAAATGGTTATCCTTAAATTATTTAAATGATCGGCGCGGGGCGGGAGGGGAGGGGAGGCAATGGCGATAACTTAAAACATGCGACCGCAGAGCAACGCGTCGACTCAGGATGTAGGTATCTTAGGAGTTAGCAAACGCTAGTTATATACAGGATGGAGAAAAATATGGGCTCCGTTTATTTAGTAGAATTAGTATTGCATTTAACCTTTACCTACTCGATACTGCCGGTGCATTATGGATGGCTTTATCCATCTTTATTCAAGTGATAAAATATCTGTCACTTTTCACACACAAAGTGACGGACACCGCTTTATCACGCTGTAAGAACGACCATCTTTGACGATCTGGTTTCGACCGTAATGCAAGCTAGATAAACCTTTTTGTAAATATTGACTTAGAATCCAAGACCTTTAACAAAATGGCTGTCATGATAGTCGTTGTCTGGATGTTCTTGGGTGCAGATTTTTAAAACGAGAACTATTTAAAAAAAATATCGGGTGCGGATTTCAAAACATGTTTCCGAAATTGTCGGAGATGCAGATTTCAAAAATAATGTCCGTTTTGGAATCCAAGATGGTGGTCTTGCAATTTTTCGTAAAAGTCGTTATGATATTCATTCCGTACTTTTTAGTATTTGATGTTATAGCGGTAACAGAAATACATAATTAGTGAAAATTTCAACTGTCTAGCTATTACGGTTCATGAGATACAGCCTGGTGACAGACAGACGGACAGATGAATAGAATAGAATAGAATAGAATAGATTTATTCGTAAGCACAAACAATCGGAACAGTACATAGTATAAAAGAAAACACAAAATAAGATTAAAGTGCCACGAAATGGCCCCATCTCAGCATGTTGCTGGTGGCTTCCAGCGCTGATCTTCCGATGAGACCATCAAGTGAGAAGAATCACGGAAGGTAACAGACAAGAAGAAAAAAGACAGAAATAACATACAGTAAACAGTTAGTTAAATAAGAAAAAAAAGTTACACAGCAAGAAGATACAACATAACGACTATTTACAATTAAGATTAATTAATACAAAAACAAGCATCGTGCTCTAAATCGCTGTATCGATCCGGTCCGACCATATCTTGGCTGAGCATTACAGCTGTATATACTATTAGCGCCAACGGTGGCTACACTAACTAAAAAGCAATGTCACAATGTCAGACCAAACCAATATCGAGCGTTCATGAAATCTACGTTAAAAAATCTTGTAAGATTAGCTTATTAGCAAAACAGCATTGTAGGATGACGAATTTACGAAAATGTACGAAATACTAACATAACAGCACTCTACTAAGTATGGCGTAAAGGAATGATGAACCCTTGTCAGGCCAAAGGAACAAAACACTTGAGGTAAGCATAAGTAAAATTACAAACTACAGGCAGCTGGTATCAAGTCTGTAGGCTTCTTGGCTACGTTGGTGATTAAGTAAATACAGTTTAATCTTTGACTTAAAGCTATGAATACTTTGCAGGTTTCTCAAAGGCGGAGGTATATTGTTCCAGACTTTCGACGCGGCATAGCGAAAACTTCCCCGAAACGCTGCTGTGGCATGGCGTGGCATTAACAATTGAATTCCACAGTTACGGCGCTCGCGGAGCTTAATACAAGAAAGCTTATTGAAGAGATAAGGCGGAGTACCATATTTAAGCACACCAAAGAGCAGACAAGCCAAATGAAGTTTACGACGGTGTTGCATCTTGAGGATCTTATGGCTGTTCAGAAATGGTGTCACGTGAGCTCTCAACGGAATATTGAAACAGAAGCGAGCACAGGCATTTTGAACACGTTGAATGAGTCTCTTTGTCTTTGCAAGAAGTCTAGGCCCAAACACTACATCCACATAGTTTAATTTTGATAGGACAAGTGATTCAACTAGTTGACAGCGGAGGTTTTCGCTTAAATATGGCCGAATTTTATATAAAACTTTAAGCTTGTAAAAACAACTCCTAATGGCCTCGGAGACATGCTTCTCATAACGTAGTCCACAATCCATTATGAGACCTAAATTACGCGCTTCATACACCCTCTCAACCGGTGTATTCATTAGCGTAACATCCGTTGATATACTGACACCAGCCAGTTGTTGCCTGCTGCCAAATACTAGGTATTTAGTTTTATTTGGATTAAGCAACAGGCAGTTTTCTGTGGCCCATGATGCTATTGAGGTGAGATCTTGGTTTAATTTTTCTATAGCACTGTCAATGTCAGCTGGCTTACATGATATATACACTTGTATGTCGTCTGCATATATATGGTATTTGCAATGCGTGATGTGGGACCCTATATCTGCAGAGTATAATATGAACAGGAGTGGGCCGATCACCGATCCCTGTGGAACTCCTCTTGTTATATCAGCTTTTTCGGATAAAAATGAAGATCCGTCACTGCAACATACTTTCACAATTTGTGATCGATTATGTAAATAGCTTTCAAACCACTTTACAGTTTTGTGATCAAATCCGTAAAAACTCAATTTGGAAAGAAGCAGATTTATATTCAGACAATCAAATGCTCTTGAGAAATCGAGGAGGACTAAAATAGTGCACATTCCTTTGTCTTGAGCATCCAAAATGTTATCAGAGACATCGAGTAATGCGGTCACAGTGCTACGTCCCTTCCGAAAACCTGATTGGACATCTGGTAGGATATTATTGTTTTCTAAGTAGGCGGTTAGCTGTAAGCATACTACTTTTTCCATTATTTTGGACAGACAAGGTAGTATACTTATAGGCCTAAGGTCTGAAAGCACAGATGGGTTCGATACTTTAGGCAAGGGAGTCACAACTGCTAACTTCCAGATATCTGGAAAGGTGGATGTAAGAATGGAGGTATTTATTAGGCTCGTAATGAAATCAATTGTGTGTGGAATAGTACATTGTGTATTAAGGGCGGGAAATAAGAAATTACGAACGAGTGTCAATTTTAAGCCCGACGCGAAGCGAGGGCTTAAAATGTTCACGAGTTCGGAATTTCTTTACCGCCCGTGGCACACACAATGTTTTTCATCACACTTGTAAGGAAAAAAAGGAGAATTAATAAAAACAAACTTCTGTATAAAACACTTTTCCGCCCTAGGGCGAAAATTTCAATTTCCCGCCCGCAAGCCCTACGTGTAAATAAGTGTTTTTCATCACACTTGCTCGGAAAAGATTTTTTCCGCCCTAGGGCGAAAAATTCAATTTCCCGCCCGCAAGCCCTACGTGTAAATACATCTTTTCCGAGCAAGTGTGATGAAAAAGTCATAGTAAGCATGTTTAGATTTATCCCGTCAATACCCTCAGCATTCGATTTTAAACATTTAATTACTTTAATTATTTGATAAGAACTAACAGTATCTAAATGGAAAACAGAGTCATTGAACTTATGAAATTCAAAATAGGTCAGCTGTGATATAGTGACACTTGAAGTTCCAGGTAGATCTAGGAAGTGTTTGTTCAAGGTATCAGGATTATTAAATATATTAGGTAATTCATTATTCTTTTTAGGCAACACTGTATTTTTTAAATTTTTCCATAAAGTTTTGGGTTCATTAATTTTATTATTAATACTATGTTTGAAATATGCTACCTTTTCAAAATACAGAGCTTTATTTACAATAGACTTAAGGTCTTTGTAGTATATCTTTTTGACTTCGCTCTGGCTTTTGTGAAAATCTGCCGCAGCACTGTCACGCAACCTCATCATCAATTTGACGGTGTCCGTAATCCAGGGGTATGATTGAGCTTTAATCAAGGATGTCTTAAGAGGAGCATGCAAATCAAATAGATTAAGAACTTGTTGATTAAAGGCTGTTACCATGTCATTGACATTTCCAAGGTTTGTTATCAAGTCCCACCTCACGCTCTGCAAGTCCACATCTAGATCTTTTTCGCAGATGTTTTTAAGAGGCCTATAGGTAACGCGGTAAGGCTTGTGTTTCTCACGCTTAACATTGAAATTACAGACAACAAGGCAATGACCATACAGGGAGCCCACATGATCAATTGCTGTAGTATTGGCCTGCATGTCCGTACAGACAACATCGATCAGCGTCTGGCTGGTGTCAGTGAAATGTGTTGGCTGCGACACTAATTGTGTTAAACCAAAGCAAGTTATAAAATTATTAAATTGAGTAGTTTTTGTGTCGGTGCCATTCAATAAATTTATATTAAAATCACCTAGTAAAACTAAGTTGTCGTAGCTACGCATTGAACTAATTGAATCACTTACAGCATCTAAAAACAGTTGGAGATCCATCCAAGGTGGACGGTATGCCGTACCAATTGCTAGCTTCCTTCCGTTGAGAGCAAAAGTGATCCACATCTGCTCCACCAGCTTATGCAGCGGGTCAACTGGATGAGGCCAGGTCCGAGCCCTGAGATGACGCTTAATATAAAATCCTACGCCCCCACCACGGGACCGGTCGCCCTGCGGCCTAGGAATATGCCGGAAGCTGTATCCAGGAAGTGTCGGTGCCCGCCCTTCTTCGCCCGCCCTTAACCATGATTCGTTAATCGCCAGCACATCAACATCTTGTCGAGTAGCAGCCGCTATGAAATTGTCATGATTTGTGCCAAGAGAACCCGCATTGTACAAACCAATTCTAAGTGTTTTATTTACTATAACAACAGATGTATGTACCAGACCACCCGACAGTTGACACCACGCTGACAGACCTAATAATAACAGTACCAGACTGACATCGATAACATATGCTGCAAATTATAAACGACTTATGTATCATATTCATATACCAACAATAATTATCTGAGATGACTAAACATGCATTGGTGTGCCACAGTGGAGATACGAAACAAGAAAACATTAAACTAATAAAAGCTAAACTACACACGGCCGCCCGGACCTCAAACGGAGCTGGCTCCAAAAACACGCGCTAAGTCAGCTTCTGAGCGAATAGGAAAAGCCGACTTTCCTTCTCCTTCTCGGGCATAGATTCTTCCTCGCCTTGTCCACGAGAACCTCCACTGGTGTTGCCTACACAACTCACGAAGTTTGTGAAACAACAGGCGGTTCGTGCGTGTGAGTCGCTCGTTGACAAAGACCCGACGCGGGGGGCCCGGCAGGTTGTCAACTGAAAAGGTGAAGTTTCGCCGTACCCGGGCGGCCTGCAGCAGTTCGTCCCGCAACTGTCGCCGCGCCAGCCTAACGACGACGCGACGCGGCCGGCCGCCGGCCTCACTGTCGGCCCCTTCCCCGCCCCGGTCCACCGCACCGACTCGCTCGGCGAACACGATGTCACGCTGCTCCAAGGGGACACCTAACTTGGCCGCGAGGACGGTGATCGTGTGGACAACGTTCTCGCCCTTCGTCTCCGGAACGTGGCCAATTTCGAGGTCCGAGAGCAACGCGTCCTGGTCGCGGTCATTCAGCTCCAGCTGAAGGCGCGCCACTGTCTGCTGCAGCTCCACCGTTGCTCCTGACGGCGATCTGTCTTCTGGCTCACCGTCGACGGGCTCCACGGGCCGCTCCTCCAGGCGCCTAACCTTCTCCTCCAGGACATCCAGACGGCCAGTGAGACCACCAAGGAGATCATTAAAGCGCGCCACCTCTTGGCGCAGGCCCGCAACTTCGTCGCGCACAGAGCCGAAGTCCGCACGAAGCAAGCGCAGCTGCTCAGCGACGTCGGGCTGCTGATCCAACGACGCATCCTCCTCGCCGGCCCCACTCGGCTTCACCGGCGTATTGTCGGAGTTGTCACGCCGAGGGGTCGTGGCTTTGCACGCCGGGCACGCCCATGTACTCGCGACACGCGCATTTTGTCCCATGCCTACACAAGCTTTATGGTAAGATTGGCCGCAGCCGCACTTAGCGACACCTGTCGCACCAAGGGGTTTACCACAAGCCGCAGCGCAGACAACCATTTTGCTCGCTATGGATTAGAACTGAGAGGTTCCTACGGGAGCCACTAGATGGCGCTTAACGCAGTGTTTATATAATTTATATAAAATGTAATGTTTGGATTGCGGTGGTGTTATTAAAAGTTTCTAAATGTATGCCGTCGTAGTACCAAATTGTATTTATTAAAAAAAAAAAAAGAGATAAAGTTTCAAAGTTAATTACTGTTGTATTTTCCTAATCAGTACCTACCCACCACACGCAAAAAGTCACTTATTGTTACACAGTAAACAGTCGCTATCTATTTTATCGCACTATCACAAGCGCGCGCGGATCGCGCACACTCACACAGCTAAGGACAACACAGATTCACACACCGGTGGCTGCGGATGCAAGTAAATATCACTATTACTATTTTAATCAAATAAAGTACCGCGAGTGTGACAGTGTGTGTTACCGTCCGTGACGCACTCCGTGATGGACAGACGGACAGTTGAGTCTTAGTAATATGGTCCCGTTTTTACCCTTTGAGTACGGAACCCTAAAAAAATGTTCGTTTTGGATCCAAGATGGCGGCCACGCACTTTTTTGTAAAAGTCGTCATGGTACTCATTTCCGAATTTTTTGGGGGTGCAACTTTCAAAAATAATGTCCGTTTTGGAATCCAAGATGGCGGTCATGCACTTTTTCATTTAAGTCGAGTTGATACTCTTTACAAATACATATTTAGGGGATGCAGCTTTTAAAAACAATGTCCGTTTTGGAATCCAAGATTCGCAATTTTTCGTAAAAAAATCATCATGATCAGACAAAAGTTCTAGTCGCAAAAACGATTGTTTGAGTCTATATAAGAGTATGAGTTTTTTTAGTATTCCGTTATGTTCCTATTAATATTATCTAACATTTTATTACAAAACATTTCGCGTTGTTTTACAATATACCCGTTTTTTATTAGTTGTCCAAAAGACCAAAAGTTGGTTTTCCATAGTAGGACAGATTGTTCCCTTGCAACAGCGCACCATAAAACTTTGTATCATGAAAAAATACTGTCGCGGAATTGATATTAATACACATAATAATTTTTAGGGTTCCGTAGCCAAATGGCAAAAAACGGAACCCTTATAGATTCGTCATGTCTGTCTGTCGGTCCATCCCCTGTCACAGCCAGTTTTTTCCGAAACTATAAGAACTATACTGTTGAACCTTGGTACGTACTAGTACGTAGATGTATTCTGTGAACCGCATTAAGATTTTCACACAAAAATAGAAAAAAAACAATAATTTTTGGGGGTCCCCATACTTAAAACTGAAACTCAAGAATTTTTTTTGGGCTTATTATTAACCGGGCAACTAAAATATTAAACAGGAACTTTCATTGGGCATATAATAATATAATTTGGCTGTGCATTGATATTTTAGCGCCAAAAAATATATATTAGCCTCAAATATAAGCATCATATTATTAAAATAACTGGCAGCAAAATCAAGCCACCCAAAAAAATTATAGGGAACTTAAAGTGATAGATAGGTTGGCGACTAAAATAATAAATTGGCAACTAATATTTTAAAGCGATCATATAATTTAATTGTCATCTAGTTGTTCACACCTAAGTAATCAACTATAGTCATAACTGACCATATCGTTTCAGCTAGGTAGTATTTTAACACGAAAGCTGCTAAATTTAATGAACTCTTTACACAAAACACCTCGAATTAATTTTCCAAAACGTAATGGTCAGTATACTTAATAGTCGGATATTCCTAATCATGACACGCCTAATGGCCATTATACCATTAGATCTTTAAATATTAAATTACTAATTTTAATAGTTACCACTGTGTTCTACTAGAGTCAACAGATAGGTGCGACGACGAGCAAAGCGAGGAGGAGCGTGTTAGGTTGACCGTGTAATGACCAACAAAATATTTTAAAAGAACTTCATTTTTGAATTAATAGAAACGTTTTCTTTTTAAAATATGCTTCATAAATGGTCTACAATATAATAATTCAGTTGCCAAATAAATACTTGGTACCTGCCTAAAAATAATCAAAAGCTGTAACGGCATTAAAACACAACTCATATTGATATATTTTAAGGCTCCGTTTTTGTTGCCAAACTATTAATTTTAGTACCCATTTCTATGTTTTCAAACTACCCTAAGGTTTCTAATATATTTTTTTTTCTAAACTGAATAGTTTGCGCGAGAGACACTTCCAAAGTGGTAAAATGTGTCCCCCCCCCCCCCTGTAACGTATAAAATAAGGGAATGATAAAAATATGATGTACATTGCCATGCAAACTTCCACCGAAAATTGGTTTGAACGAGATCTAGTGAGTAGTTTTTTTTTAATACAACATAAATCGTAACACGCAATTTTATTATGTTATTTGCTGCTACGGAACCCTTCATGGGCGAGTCCGACTCGCACTTAGCCGCTTTTTATGGATAAGTATCATCAATAAAACATACCGATTTGTTGTTTGCATGTAACGGTTTATGAATTTCTTGCGTTTATATTTTGTCCCTTGAATTATCTTCGCCATGCAGGCCACTGGACAACCATAAATTAGTTATAAAATCTAAATATAGATAACGTAGCAAGATACTTGACGACAAGTTCAAATTTCTGATAAGCAGATAGGCCTACCCATTTTGATAACACGAAACTCGCGGCGTCAGTCGGTCGAGTACTGTTGGAGAGTGATGGTGGCTTTATTATAAGTCCATTGAATCACTGGCACAAATACATAAATACTTAACATATTACAATAAATTGTATTGTACCAGATACTATTTTACATATATTTTACCGTAAGAGTGAAATAAACACAAAAAATCTTTAGTATTTATTATACGCCTCAAAGTCACAGATAAGTCCCTCAGACAACTAGTCACTTGGACAACGGAAGTGGTACTCCATAGCAGGGATGTTGCGAATATTCGCATCCGCATCCGCGGAACATCCGCATTATTTTCAACATCCGCATCTGCATCCGCATCCGCATAAAATCGATGCGGAGCATCCGCATGATGCGGATGTCGGCCAAGTCGGTAACATGAACGTATTAGCGGCGGCGCCGGCGGCGTAAGTGCTAGGTAATTTCGTCATTATATATAACAAAATCGTCTAGATCCCGAAAAGTCGGCCAAGTTACTGTTTATTAAATAAAACGCGCCTATTCTTGCTCAAATACTAAACGTTTCGTTTTTTTTAAATAAAAAATGCTAAAAATGTAATATTTGACGTTTTTTAAGTACCAAATCTTGACATCCGCATCCGCATCCGCATACGCGGATGTCAAAAAATCTGCATCCACAACATCCCTGCTCCATAGGACATTTTGGTTGTCCCTTGGACAAAAACGATGTGATAAGATTTTTTATAGGGTCTGAAACAAATTCAATAAAGTATGAGAAAGCACTAACGTACCTATATTGTTAGTGCTTTCTGATATTTTATTAAATTTGTGTCATTTAGTACCCTCTTTAAGGTTTATTATTAATATTTCCATTGGACAACCAGATATGTCTATGGGACAACTTAGTTGCCCCTAAATTGAAAAACACATATCTTTATTTTTTTCGTTTCAAATTCGAGCGCAGTTCATATTTTATGTAGAAACAATAACACAATATAAAACAAAGTAGCAGGAGCAACTTTCTTAGATTTCTGTAACTATTTCGCGTATAGATAAAAAGTTCCGATTATGTAAAATAAGAGTTGTCCAGAGGGCTATTTTTATAAAGATAAAAAATTATACTGCATTGTTTAATTAATGTAAGTAAAATAATTGATAACCAATAATTGATGTCTAATTTGACTAAAAATACTTTTGGGTGGTCCAGGGGACAGAGCAGATTTAAGCTGGTGAATTTTTTCGACAATATCATTAAAGTCTTAAAGAAACAGCTCTGCTTTATACATAATCATAAACAAGAGATCGATAAATATGGACAATAAGAAAAAAAAATACATAATTTCATCATGTGGACATTTAAAAGTTGATTCACCCATAAATATGGACAATAACAAAAAAAAATCCATAATTTCATCATGTGGAGTCCACATGATGAAATTATGGATTTTTTTCATACAAATTAAATAATATATTCAGTATACGCTGTCATCACTATCAGAGTGTTTGACATTGCTTGTCATGCCGTAAAAATAACAAAATTTGCAATATATTGCATCTGAGAATAAACTGATGTGTAATAAAAACCAAAATTTTTTTTTTATTTATTTATTCTATAGTAAAATCTTACATTGAATCAAACAGAAAAGTGCCGTGAAACCCTATCGGGTTTGTACCGACACAACATTCGTGGGTAGGTACATTTTACATTAAACATTGTTGTGATACATAGGATAATCAAAAGTTATATAAAATTACTTAAGTTCTACAATAAATAAATTAGCGGGTAAAACTAAATAGCCCACTCGAGTACGCAACCGGCCGTTCATTCCTTATCGCTGTGCGGTTTACGTGTCAAGAAAGTCTTAAGCGGCTCCGGTTTTCCTTAAGGCGTATGCCATTAATTGAGTAAGGCGTTAATTACAATAGATCGAACGAGTTTGAGTATGCACCGAGTGGGGCGTGCAGCGGTTACAGGATGATCTAATTTATTCAATTAAAAACCTCTGGTAAGAATATTACAGTTATTGATAAATATATTAATTATGTAGTTAATATTAAGATTTTTTATTATTATTACGTTTTAACATTGTTTATTTAATATTGATATGGAGACCAGATTGAGTAATATATAAATACGTATATATATACACACACACATATATATATATATATATACACACATATATATATATATATATATATTATATATATACATTATATTATATATATGTGACGTTCCACGGGAAAAGGTACCTTATGAGGGTTTCTAGTTTCGGAGATATTAAATGTTTTGTAAAGAGGTGAAAAAATGGTCAATTATTTTTTATTGTGTGATCTGAAACCTTAATGCCTAACGTTTGTTTACCTGTTTTTATTTTTGTTATAAGTTAGTTATAAGCCTAGTAATGTCGTCTCAGAGTTTAGTAGAAAAGGTACCTTATGGAAAAAAGATTGAAAATTCCCAAAAAAACTAGTCAATACGGGAAAAGAAGTTTGGTAGAGAACTGTATTAGCATTCTGCAAAACTAATTTGATAATTTCAGTTCTGGTTGGGGCGCCTCGCAAATATTATAACCGTACATAGACCGACATCACAAATCCAAGTAGACTGCTATTATACCAAAGTTACTCTCGTCAAGTCTTTTTTAACTAGAATAATCTTCATTTGGTTTGGTCGCATGCAGTAAATCAGCCATTGGTTTGCTGAAAAATGCCAATACCCGACGCATTACCTTAAGGAATATCTGAGGTCATTGAACCTCAATGCCGCTTATCTTCAATAGCAACCGAAATATATTATTGATAAGAAATAGACGATTTATACCATCTTAACCCCAAAATATTATTAGTTTATCCTAACTGTTCCATCATCATCATGCCTCATCATGTAACTTGACCACAAGGTACCTTTTCATTACATACAAATTATTGGTCTTTTTTAAGATTATTATGACGAAGAACTAATTAAATTGGGGGCAGTTTAATGTAAATTAATATTTTCTATTCATAAAAGATAAACTATAATATGATTGATATTTTGTAGTGATGTATTATTAGATTTATTTCCATAAGGTACCTTTTCGTAAATGTATGGAGCAAATACTGTTATTGTTATGTAAGTTTAAAGTGGCATAAGGGGTTAAATATAGTATTTAGTTGGGGTTTTAGGATTTATTTCATTTGAATGACAGAATTTCTTTCATATGTGCTCAGAAAAATTGATTGTGTGTCACATTAAAAGTAAAAATATTCAATTTTGTGATTTTATATGAAAAAATCAGAAAATACATTTTCACCTCTAAATCGGTATTGTTTTTTGCTTAAACTGTCTGTCAGTGTCGTTTTCTAATAGATAAAATTTAAATCTTGAGAGCTCATTGCAATCAATCGTGAAAATGAAATAAAACTTTATTTTCAAGAGATTGGTTAGTATACACATAAATCAGTCGATATCAAAAGTTTCTATTTGCATTACAGAACAAGTCGCAATATTTTTTTAATCTCAGATATATAAGGCATTATTATTTGTAGTCAACTATGTAACTTACTTCAGGAACATAGTTTTTTAGGCGGCTAAACTTAAAACTTCTCTATCGTAAAGTTGCTCATTTCACAACATTATTTTCAAAAAATCATATCTCTGTAACTACGCAACCTAGAAGGTTGATCTTTTGTGTTATCGATAGCTTATTTATTGTAGATTACTGGGGTATGGATAACTCCATACCCGCCATAAGGTACCTTTGACCGTGGGACGTCACATATATATATATATTGAATGCTTTATGTAGATAGGTTTATGTTGAGACGCCATCAAGATAGTACTTATTTAGTAAATTCTTTTTATTTTTCTCGTTTATAGTGTTTTTTAAATTTATGGGTAGTTCGTTATATAGCCTTGGTGCTATATATGCTATTGTTCTTTCTCCGTATTTATTGTTACTGTTGATAGTTGTAACTTTCTTTTGAGAAATCTTTCTTATATGTATTTTTGATTGAATAGGTTTCATTATTCGTTTGTTATGAATGTTTTCCATTAAAATTAAGAATTTTATTTTACATTGAATGGGCATAACTTTACAAAATTTAAACAGTTTGCTATAGTCGTCTCTAAATTGATCTTTTATTTTTCTGGGAACTATTAGTTTTAGTAATCTTAGTTGTAGGTTGTATATTTTATCTAAGTAGCTTTTGAATGTTCTGCCATAGCTTGTAAGCCCATATGCTATGATTGATTCAGCTAGTGCATTGTACATGTTTATTAGTATTTTGTATGGTACTTTATATCTAATGACTGAAAACTTGGAAAGGATTGCTCGCAATTTATCGCATAAGGCATCAATGTGTGGACCCCAATTAAAGCGTTCATCTATAATAACCCCAAGATATGAGGCTTGATTAGTCTGCTGTATTGTTGGACACGAGCATCTAGGAGAGCTTTCGTTCAGGGTATGAAGACAATTATGGTTGTGAGCTATCAGGTTAATATTCATTGGTGCTAATCTACGACTTGAACAGATATGTATTAGCTGGGTTTTTTGGGCGTTCAGCACAAGTCCTGCATCATGGGACCACTTGCTTATGGCGGTGAAGTCAGCTTGCAGTTTCTTAAGGGCCACATTTAAATTTTTGTCCGATATGACCAAACACGTGTCATCTGCATATTGGTAGATGGAACAGTGTTTGATTACGCTACCCGCATCATTCACGTACGCTAGATAATGTAACGGACCGAGTACTGATCCTTGTGCTGTGCCGATTGTCACGTCAACTTCTTCGCTCATAGAATTACCTATTTTAACTTTATAATTTCTGTCGCTGAGATAATTTTTACACCAGTTAAGTACAGGTCCCCTTATACCAGTGTTATCTAATTTAAAAAAAATAAGTTATTTTTAAGTTCCTGGACAAATGTCAATCAGTTTGAGAAGTAAAGCCTACAATTTAATGTCAATATTGCTCCTGGTATACGAAACACCCGGTATATTACAAACATTTGCGATATATAGGCTCATGGATTTTTCTGTAAATACTCGTAAATGTCGTTTACGAAAATTTTGAGGGTGCAGATTTCAAAATTGATGACTATTTTGGAATCCAATATCTGCCATATTGGAAATCGCAATCCACTGCCACGCAATCTACCTATTGCAAATTTTATACCTGCCGCTGCCGTATGCTCTTATTCATAAAAGTCATTTATCTCATTTCCGAAATTGTTGGGGATGCAGATTTCAAAAATAATGTCCGTTAGGGAATCTAAGATGGCGGTCTTGTACTTTTTCATACAAGTCGTGATGATACTTGTTTCCAAATTTTTTGAGGATGCAGACTTAAAAACAATGTTCTTTTTGGAACCAAGATGGCGGCTATGCAATTTTCGTAAAAGTCGTCATGGTACTCATTTTCGAATTTTTGCGGGTGGGTGAATCAACTTTTAAATGTCCACAATGTGGACATTTAATGTCCCTCCTGCACTGCACCCTCAAAATTTTCGTAAACGACATTTACGAGTATTTACAGAAAAATCCATGAGCCTATATATCGCAAATGTTTGTAATATACCGGGTGTTTCGTATACCAGGAGCAATATTGACATTAAATTGTAGGCTTTACTTCTCAAACTGATTGACATTTGTTCAGGAACTTAAAAATAACTTATTTTTTGGTTTTTATTACACATCAGTTTATTCTCAGATGCAATATATTGCAAATTTTGTTATTTTTAAGGCATGACAAGCAATGTCAAACACTCTGATAGTGATGACAGCGTATACTGAATATATTATTTAATTTGTATGAAAAAAGAGAAAATCTAAAGTTTTCATAATTTTTAAAAGTAATTAGTCTAAAGGTATATCGTTTGAAGAGTACAATATATGGTTTAATTATTTGCTCGTGTCGTGTTACAGGAAACACCCGGTACATTAAAATAAACGCATATTAATCGGCCGGTCAAGAATGTCATGATCATACGAACGGTATCCAAACAACGAAAATATACCCCTCCCTTTTATTCACACACTCACAGCATCGTAACGCGTCGGAACGTGTGCCGCTGCCGCGTCACGCACAAAGCCCGGGTTATATAGACTACCACATATAGACCTCGCATTGTTTACTTGCATAACATATACTCTTTCATGTGACATGCCATGTTGAGGAAGAAAGAGACGCATTTAGCACAACCTTACAAAAACCTCGAAGTGAATTGTCGAAATTAAATATGTATATTATGTATTAAGGTGACAGTCCATTTCCAACGACAGCTGCATTACTGTTCATTTTACTATGGAAATTGACAATAACAGCGACGCGTTCAGTACTAGTAGTGCAGCTGCAGTCAGAAATGGAATGTTACCATTACCTGCTAACCGCACTACACTGTTGTGTTCTACATCAACCTATGTTTGCCCTATGATTTAGATTATTATTGATTTTTTCATTACTTAAATACAATAACCGAATTATGCAACTGCGTAGTCAGGCGATATAGTTTAAGGAGTACCAATATATTATAATATGTATAAAACCTGAATCGCTTCATATGCTCTATCTAACAGGTACGTTATCTGTTCTACGCATGTCTGCGCAAAAGTGGCGGCATTTTTAAAATAGCAGTCTCTAATTTATTTGTTATTTATTTTAATTTCTCACAAAGCACTTGTTTTATTTCCAATATTTTTTTGGTAAAATGTGTTAAATAAACGGACGATTGTAGAAATATTTTGATCTGGAGTGTACGTTTAAGTAAACTAGTTTTTTACGCAACATAAAACAAAAAATACGCCATAATAAATAGATCTCATTGTATCCCGTTGGTGATAGTTTCCATATAAGTAAAGATTTATATTTTGACCAAATCATCGAATTTTCGAGTTGTGTAGGATTTTCTAAGTTACATTTATATCGATTGTTATAAAAAAAACTATAGATTGAGCTTATTTTACACAGCTCACAGGAAATTCTCGGGATTTCTTTGTTCTTAATCATGAACTAACTAACGAAATGTAATTTATACATCCTCCCGACTGTACGACTTTGTCGGTATAGCGTTCTAGACTTTGACCCTAGGGTCATTAATTTCCTGAAGGGCTCAATTAGGGCGCTCCGGATAATCGTACCGTGGGCATCTGTAAACCCTAAATATTGATTAGAAAAAGCTTTCAGAACTGTAGGAATTGATGCAAGGAAAAATTTTTCTTCCCCCGTCTATGGCCCCATTCTTATTGCCCGTTAGGCCCTGGGTTTTCTGACCACCCGTCGCCGGCGGCCGGCGACCGACGCGTGTCCGCCGCCGACGACGTTCGGATGTTTTGTTCGGGAATGTTTGAGGGTGGTTTCTCTGAAACGCCGCCGGCGGCGGGTAGGTCGACGGGCGAAGGTCACACGCTGCACGCGTCGGTCGCTATCATTTTTGTAGAATAGCGACGGACGGCGGGTGGCGTCTTGATATTGAAAATGTCTCATTTCAATAAAGACAACGATGAATTATTAATAAATCTAATACGTTGTAATCCTATATTGTTCGACGCGTCTGACAAAGATTATAAAAATAACAATTTAAAGCACAGAAAATCGTAGTAATATCACTTTCAATCAGATTCAATACTTTTGCAAACTGTTCTCGAGTTAGTCGAAAATAAGATGTAAATTTTTCTTCATTGCACATCAAGTGTTTGAGAACCAGGTTAAAAAATGCACCTTCATTTTCCCGATTTTTAAATATATCGGTTGGCTCTCTTTTATTTTTTGATAATATTAATATTTCATCGTCTTCTTCTTCTTCTAACAATAAAAATGTTAGTATTTTTCTATTCATTTCATTTAAAGCACAGCACACCAATTCTCAAAGCGGGCACAATGCGACTGAGCTCCTTCCCCGACGACGGGTGGCCGCGGGCCAGAAAACCCACGCACCCGCGACCGACGGCGTGTGGCACAGCGTGCGACGCACGTCCAGACGCCGCCGGTCGCGTGTGACGGGCCAGAAAAACCACGGCCTAAGGCCCGTCCTTAGGAAACTAGGACCAGGAGACCAAGCCAATCGCAAGCATCACTAAAATGTGTTGTTCGTCACAACTATTCAAGAGAGAGACGGATATAAATTGGTCGTCTCGACAGTTGCTCGCATATACTTATACAAAGCATATAACTTAAGACGAAAGTTGAAGACCCGCGAGAAATCGCCTTTTCATACAAACGTAGTCCTCATTTTCCTCTCTGGATATGAACATTATTGAAAATATTTTGACACCATTTGTTGTATATCAACCACAACTATGCCCCTACGTTTGATTTTTTTCGAATTTTTAATTATTATAAGAGTTAGGAGCATCTAAAAATTTGTATGAAATCTGTTGTTTGCTCCTAATTTTTGCCATAATCAAAAAATCGAAAAAAGTGAAACGTAGGAGCTATGGTTAACCCTTTACCTACGGGTGTCAACCAGAGTTGCCAGTAAGGCAACACCGCTGCAGTACGGGTGTCAACTATAGTTGATCGAAGTAATGGTCGTGTTCAACATTTTTTTAAAACAAAACAAGACCTTGTGGCTTGGTAATAGCGGTCACATTATGCACTGTGATTAGTATAGATACAAAGTAAAAAATATCCGAATATTTCGGTAGATGGCTCTGACATAAACATAATTTTAAAATTACCGCTTTTTTGCTGGCAACTGGAGTTGACACCCGTACTGCAGAGGTGCTAATAATTGAATTCAATATGGCGGACAATAGTGTTGTTTTCAAATTTCATCGACTTGTTGTCGATATGAGAGTACGGCGTGGGAGTGTTTGGAGTGTTATTTTTAGTGTTTTTTTACCGTTTTTGGTTAAAATATTGGAATTTAACATGTTATGAAATCATTATTAGATACTATTGTACCTAATAATAATTTTACCATAATCATAACTTGTTAAATTTCAGTTTTACATTTACTAGGTTATCGATATATCGACAAATGCGTCGATAGAGGCACATCACTATTTTCCATAAGTGGCAAATTGTTTTAGTGCAACGTTTTTTGTGATTGATATTTATGCATTATTTTCATAATTATCATTATTTAAGTGTTTATTTGTGTTAAGTATATTATAAACTAATGTTCTTAAACGTAAACTTGTGAAATCCGCGAGTAGTAACTTAAAAATCTTCAATTTCTTAGTGACTGGTATATTGCTTGATAGCAGAAAAAATAGTGAATATTATTACTCCAAGTGATTATTTATTGATTAAACACATTATACTTATTGTGTGTGTGAAGTTTCAAGTGTGTAGCTGTAATACTTCAAAAGTTACAAGTAAGTGAAATTATGCCTAACCGCTGACTCTCGCCAATACATGCCCGTATTGGGCGGTGACGGAGCGATTTAATAGCCCGTAGGTAAAGGGTTAATATACATCCAATTATGTAACAATATTTTCAATAATGTCAATATCCAGAGAGGAAAAAGGGACTACGTTTGTATGGAGAAGCGGCTGTCCCCTTTTCTCTTTAGGCGAAATTTTGGCTGTTATTCAAATGTCGTGGGCGTCCAGCGTGGGGGGGTTTATTTCCATAGACAATATTTCCAAGGTCCATAAATAATAGTAACTTAATTTTAGGTATGAATGAGAGCATTGTAAGAACGTAAAGGATTTACCTTTCCCGTGGGAACTTGCGTGGGAGAAGTGATTTATGGAATTACATTTGTTTAATTAGATTAATCTCTGTTCCCTTTTGTCCATTTTTAGGGTTCCGTACCCAAAGGGTAAAACGGGACCCTATTACTAAGACTTCGCTGTCCGTCCGTCCGTCCGTCCGTCCGTCCGTCCGTCTGTCACCAGGCTGTATCTCACGAACCGTGATAGCTAGACAGTTGAAATTTTCACAGATGATGTATTTCTGTTGCCGCTATAACAACAAATACTAAAAACAGAATAAAATAAAGATTTAAATGGGGCTCCCATACAACAAAAGTGATTTTTGACTAAAGTTAAGCAACGTCGGGAGTGGTCAGTACTTGGATGGGTGACCGTTTTTTTTGCTTTTTTTTTTTTTTGCATTATGGTACGGAACCCTTCGTGCGCGAGTCCGACTCGCACTTGCCCGGTTTTTTAATTTGAAATAAACGCCTACTTGATATTCAACAGATAGTTATCGACGGAGCGAAGTGAGGTCTTAGGGTAGGTCGCATAAAATTTACCTGGTATCTTGGTCAGTTTTTTCAAATATTATTGTACAATGTACATCCCGTAAATTTGTCTATCTGATTAGAGTTTTCCACCCATCTACTCGAAGGTTAGCTGCAAGAGATCCCTTATAGGGATAAGTTCGCCTTTGTACTTCTATTACTGTATTTTTTTTTTGTAAACCTGTTTTGTGTTCAATAAAGTGATTACTACTATTACTACTACATACCTGCGTAATCCGTCAACGGCCGGTTTTATGCCCGTCCTACTACGAGCCCCGATGCACATGTTTTCGTCTAGTGAGACCATTTTTTGAGGTTCTCGCGTTTGTTCAAAAATAATGTTATTGTTTAAAATTAATAATATTTAATGCTTATACTAATGTAATTTAATTTTATATGGTAATACTCTGTAATAACTAAATCCAAATACAAGAAATACCGTTTGTACTGAAAGAAAAAAAATAATGATTATTTTTTTTTTATTGACGGGTAGGATTACAACATATGTGAAAAGGGCTGTTACTAGGGAAAGCAATAGGGCTCTGCCAATGTACTGACAATTTTGTTTCGAGCCCATGCATGTAGCAGTGCTGTAGGAGAGGACAATATGATTTGGACAACGTTTATGAAATAGTATATTACTACAGAGGCTGGGAAGTAAGGGGTTGCCGGCCGAATGCATATAGACGGCCGAACGTAGTGAGGCCGGATACTTATGAGGCCGACAACCCCTTTTCACGCCGAGGTATGTATAGTGCTTTTCTTAAACATGCAATGAAATAATAATAAAAATTGATGATGATGATTGTTTCATGTCCTAATGTGATAGGTTATTCAGTGCGTGGGGTTCATAAGGGGAACGAACATTTTATTATTTTTGCGCTACGACGCACGGTTTAAGAGCATTATAAAGTATTTTTAGTTTTTTTTGTTTTTTTTTTTAATATTCATTAGGGGTTTCTTACAGAGGAACGAACATTTTATTATTTTTGCGCTACGACGCATGGTTTAGGAGATACAACCCTATATTATTATTTTTTCCTTTTTTTTTTCTTTTCTTGTGTTTTTTTAAATGTTATTAAGGGGTTTCCTAAAGGGGAACGAAAATTTGATTATTTTTGCGCTACGACGTACGGTTTAGGAGATACAGCATTATAAAGTTTTTTCTTGTTCTCTTTTTTTCATTTTTGCGTGTTTTTTTTAAATATTAATTAAGGGTTTCTTACAGAGGAACGAACATTTTATTATTTTTGCGCTGCGACGCACGGTGTAGGAGATACAGCCCTACAAAGATTAAAAAAAAAATCGTACCATAAACCATAAAGCATAAACTGCCTATAGTTTTTTTTTAAAGTGGTGCGATAGTGTGTTATCACTTTAATGGCTGAATGCCACGATGGTGTGACACACATATCTGTGAAATGGAAATTTAAAAAAAAATTACTTCCCGGCCTAGGCCTTAAATTTTGTATGAAATTCCTTTACAGTTCTCTGGAGTTGCTCCGCCCTAAACGTGATACTTCGAAGCCTGATATAACGCCCGGAGTGACGACATTTCATTGCATGTTTGAGAAAAGTCCTTTTTTTCAGCAATAAAAGTCTCATGCAATTTTATTATACGATCAAAATAAACTACATTAAACATTGCTATTATGGTTCCCATTACTGGGTCATTTTATGTTCATGTGTAAAATTTATTAAAATAAACAAAATTGTTGCGTGGAACTAGACGAAATAATTTGCATCGGGGCTCGTAGGTACTACTTTAAAACGAACAGGCCAATTTGAACGTAGGTACACTAACATCAGAAAGATATCTGAATTAAAACCAAAATATTACTTTGCTAATCCGCGAAAAGATAACGTGCTAGTCAATCAGTGCTAACCCGTTATACTTACTTGCGTATTTTTACATGCAATTAATATTCCCACCCTCCCACCGCAAAAATAAATACGCAAATATATATAACAAACCACCACCAAAAGAATAAACCTCGACACGTGTTTCGCCTCTCTACGAGGCATCCTCAGGAGTTGTTGACGGTGGTTGGTCCGGTACCAGATAATGCTGTTCTTCTTTCATTGGATGTAGACAGTTTGTTTACAAATGTGCCATATGGAGAGACTTTGGAGATTATTAAGGATCTTTTTGAAAGGCAACGTTTACATCCAGGGGAAGTAGATGAATTGATAGATCTAACAGCGATTTGTATGAAACAAAATTATTTCAGATTTGGGGGACAGTATTATTTGCAAAGTGATGGTTTGGCTATGGGTTCACCACTAAGTCCTTTAATGGCTGATATTTTTATGGACCATTTTGAGAACCAGCATATTGTGGGCAACAATAATATATTATACTATTTTAGATACGTGGATGATTTGATTATTTGTTGGACGGGTAGTATGGGCCTGCTGGATGCATTTATTGCTGAAATTAATTGTAAGCATCCAAAAATTAAGTTTAAAAAGGAACTAGAGCAAGACAACTCATTGAATTTTCTAGATTTAACAATCACTAAAGTAAACAACAGGCATCAGTTCAAAATTTACCGTAAGCCTACACATACCGATACAGTTATCCCGGCTTCTTCCACGCATCCGTGGCAGCATAAGTTGGCTGCTTTTCATTGTTATGTGCATAGAATGTTGACTGTGCCTCTTTCTGATGAACACTATCAGATTGAATTAAATAATATTTATCACTTAGCAGTTTCGAATGGTTACGATAAGTCTGTTGTGGATGGTATCATCAGGAAAAAGCGGAATAGTATGGTCAACACTATGTTGTATGCGGCACGATCCTCTGAACCGATTAAAAAATATAAAGCGAGCATAACTTATGTTGGCAAGTTGTCTGATGCAATTTACAAAATTTTGAAGTCTAACGACATTCCTGTGGCCTTTAAGACAAATAATACTTTGCACTCAAAGCTTTGCAATGGCAAAGATAAGATCGAGAATGGGAAAAAGTCTGGAGTTTATAAGCTTACCTGTGACGATTGCAATAAAGTGTATGTGGGGCAAACGGGCCGTAGTTTCACTACTAGGTATAAAGAGCATGTTGCGTCATATAGACATAACCATCCAGAGAAGTCCAATTTTGCAAAGCACTTATTAGATACAGGTCACACTTTATCTGAGAATAATTCTTTTGATATTTTACATGTTTGCGAAAAGGGATTGCGTTTGGGTGTTCTGGAACAACTGGAAATAATTAGGTACAACAATAGGGGCATGATTCTTAACGAACAATTGAATGTTGCGTCATCGCCGTTATTACGAATTTTTCCATCTCACTCACACTTGCACGGTAGGGGGAGTGGTCAAGGTATAAATATGGCCGACCATTCTAGACAGGTCATTCCGTTGCCGGGCGTCAGACCGTCAACAACTCCTGAGGATGCCTCGTAGAGAGGCGAAACACGTGTCGAGGTTTATTCTTTTGGTGGTGGTTTGTTATATATATTTGCGTATTTATTTTTGCGGTGGGAGGGTGGGAATATTAATTGCATGTAAAAATACGCAAGTAAGTATAACGGGTTAGCACTGATTGACTAGCACGTTATCTTTTCGCGGATTAGCAAAGTAATATTTTGGTTTTAATTAGTATGGATTTCCGCAAAGTAACGCCTGATTCTATTCACTATATCTGAATTATGTCATTTATCGTGAGTTTCGCTTGCGACAATACTTGTACAGTAGAATCCGTTTATAATGACATAGAAGGGAAGTGACAAATACGTCATACTAAGCGGATGTCATATAAAGCTAGTTGATTAACTTCTTATTTTTGTTAATGGACCTCGCAGTGGATATTGAAATTGAATGTTAACAAATGCGCAGTCCTGCACCTCGGTAAAAAAAATCCTATGGTCCAATACATGATAGGAAACACTCCAATTGCAGCGGTGACGTCTCAAAAGGATCTCGGTGTGACAGTTACAAATAACCTGAAGTGGGGTGAGCACATAAATAACATAGTCAAAAAGGCAAATTCGTTCTTGTATGTTATAAAACGCTCATTTCAATGCATATCTGTTGAAGTTTTTATCAAAATTTACAATACATATGTCCGACCCTTGCTTGAATATGCTTTCCAAGTATGGAATCCTTATTTTGTCAAAGACATTGACCTTCTAGAGAGTGCGCAGCGAAGAGCCACCAAGATTCCTTTTAAGCTGAAACGCCTACCTTATGAAGAAAGGCTAAAAGTACTAAAACTGCCCACACTCAAAGCCAGGAGAGCGAGAGGAGACCTCATCGAGTGTTTTAAGATTGTTACCCACTGTTACAACCTCCCTGACATTCACGAATTAATCAATATGAGAACTATCAGCCGCGAGACCCGAGGTCACAGCCTAAGAATTGTTCGCACTCCCACTATTACTAAAGCTGCATATCATTCCTTGTCCAACCGTGTCGTGGCGGCTTGGAACCGTTTACCGGATAGTGTTGTGACTGCTCCTTCGGTCAATGTGTTTAATTAAAAACAGATTGGACAAGTGGCTTTTAAACAATAAGTTAGACCGATGTTATTTAGTGATGTGATTTGACTTTACAAACTTTGAACTATATAGTACACTGTGTGACATAGGCTCATCAGCTAAATAGCTGCTCGCCTATAATTATATAATAATAATAATAAAAACTGGCGCAAACCTGTAGTACTAAGCACCGAGGACCGCAAGGCGGTATGGAAGGATAAGCAGCTACACGGGCGGTTCTACAAGGCCCTCATGGGACCCGATGTAGACCTACCCGCGTCGGTGAACTGGCTACGATTCGGGGACCTCTTCGGAGAAACCGAGGGTTTTGCCTGTGCAATTGCGGACGAAGTTATCATGACGAATAACTACCGGAGATATATCCTGAAGGACGGTACGGTCGACATTTGTCGGGCATGCCGCCGTCCCGGAGAGTCACTCAGGCATATTATCTCCGGTTGTTCTCATCTTGCTAACGGCGAGTACTTGCACAGACATAACCTCGTAGCCAGAATTATTCACCAGCAGCTTGCCCTCCTATACGGCCTTGTGGACCGCGAAGTGCCGTACTACAAGTACTCACCTGCGCCAGGTCTCGAAAATGGTCGTGCCACGCTCTATTGGGATCGATCTATCATCACTGACAGGACTATTGTAGCCAATAAGCCTGACATCGTGCTGATAGATCGATCGCAGCGCCGGACCGTGCTCATCGACGTCACCATCCCCCATGATGAGAATCTCGTGAAGGCCGAGAAGGACAAGTCCAGCAAGTACCTAGACTTAGCCCACGAGATAACCGCCATGTGGGATGTTGACTCGACGATCATTTTTCCTATAGTCGTGTCAGCGAACGGTCTCATAGCGAAGAGTCTCGACCAACACCTAGAGAGACTCTCGCTGGGTGGTTGTATCAAGAGCCAGATGCAGAAGGCGGTAATTTTGGACACGGCGCGTATAGTACGTCGATTCCTCACTCTGCGGCCCTGACCACCGGCAGCTTGGACCCTGCCCCGCTGCCGGCGGCACCCTAGGTTAGGTTTTTTATAATGTGTTTATATGTATTTTTTATTGTTTTGTAAGTGTTTTTATATTTTACTTTTATATTCATATTATAAAAACCCTAGCCTAAGAAGAATGATGAATAAAGGAAATAATAATAATAATAAGCCTGACATTGTGATAATAGATCGATCGCAACGTCGGGCCGTGCTCGTTGACATCACCATCCCCCATGATGAGAATCTCGTGAAGGCCAAGAAGGACAAGTCCAGTAAGTACCTAGACTTGGCTCACGAGATAACCGCCATGTGGGATGTTGATTCGACGATCATTGTCCCGATAGTCGTTTCAGTGAACGGTCTAATAGCGAAGAGTCTCGACCAACATCTTGAGAGACTCTCGCTAGGTGGTTGGATCAAGGGTCAGATGCAGAAGGCGGTGATCTTGGACACGGCGCGGATAGTCCGCCGGTTCCTCTCTCTGCAGCCCTGACCACCGGTAGCTTGGGCCTTGCCCCGCTGCTGGCGGCACCCTAGGTTAGGTTTTTTATAATGTGTTTATATGTATTTTTTATCGTTTTGTAAGTGTTTTTATATTTTACTTTTATATTCATATTATAAAAACCCTAACTTAAGACGAAAAATAAATAAAGAGAAAATAATAATAATATTTTTTCCAAATTAATCTCAAATTCCTTTGTGAGAGATGAGTTTTATTAACCTTGTACCAATTATTAACTTGTCACCGAGAATCAAAACTAAAATAACTCAAGCGCCACGCACGCACCAAACGTCCTCGCAGGGAAAGACGTGGGGACGGCCACGAAAACCAACGAATGTGTCAGTACAACCGAACATAATTTCACGAAAATAGGTTTTATAGGTCATAGTAAGCGGTTTGTCACTATAAGCGAAGTCATCCGAATTTATATTTTATAATATATGAAAACCAAACTTCGCACAGTAATTACGTCATAGTAAGCGGTTGGTCAGTATATGCGGAGTCATAATAAACGGATTCCACTGAAGATACTGACAAGTACGAGCGAAATACACGATAGCTGAATGACATCATTTAGACGTCAGTATACCTACGTTCGAATTGACCTAAAAGGTAATATTCTCTTAAATTTTCGGGCGCCCTCGAGTTTCGTACATTAGCCTGAAAATAATGATTGCATGTTTTCTTACTGTTTATTCCCAAACTGTGGTAGCAAGAGGCCTCCCCTCCCCCTACCCCTCCCCCAGGCCCTGAACTTAACGGCAATTAATGCCGTTTTATTGTCTGGCGATTAAAATTGTAGCCAAATTACTTTCGAGCCAGGCGAGGGGTGTTAAGGCTTTTTGTCAAAGGTTAAAGTTGAAATTTGTAAGTGGCTGCAATTTGAGTGGTAAATGAGTTGTGTTAGTGCTAATTTTTTTAACTGTGTCTGCAGATGTCATGAGGATGTCATGAGATTTGAACCCCCTACGTAAAAAGAGGGGTGGATGTTTGACCTATATGAGTGTGTGTCTGTCTGTGGCATCTTAGCTGTTAAACAGGTAAACTTATTTGGATGCGGTTTTTTTATTTGAAAGCAGGTTTTCTAGCGCTGGGTTCTGACATATTGCATCAAATTTAGGCTCGTCTGTTTCATTGAGTGATTTTTAAAATTTCTATTTATTTATATGTAACTCTGCCATTTAACTGAGGCGGTTCGTAAGAAGTTGTTATGGTCAACTAATAGGTACCAACCAGTTTCTTCAATCAAAAACGACAATTTTGACGTATCTTAAAGTTCGAATCGGGCCGATAGTCAAAAAGTTAAGCAAATTAGCTCGTCTTCGTCCTCGTCGTATAACAACTGTTTCTAGTTGTCTGTGTCTGTTGTGGTCTAGAGTTACACTAAGAAAAGTCTGCAACGATTTTGATAGCACACGCAGTGCAAGTGTTATTTATACGTCATAATTTCATAGAAGTTTGACGTTTAAAATAACACATGCACTGTAACTCTATCTCTAATCAGAAAGTCAAACTAATAATAGATACATAAGCATCAGTCCAATTTTATTACTGAGTAATATCGCGCCCGGCTTCAAAAGATTTGATACAATCAGGCAAAACCCTTTGACAGTGGAAAACAAGATGAGTTTAGTTGGTGTTCTTATCAGGGATTGGAATACGCCACAGTTTCTCAAACTGGGATACTTGGGTACAAAATACAGTATGACCAAGGGCCGTAGCCAATATGACTATTAGAGTTAGACCAAGAAATGTCTGCAGCGATTTTTATAGCCCACGCAGTGCAAGTGTTATTTATACGTTATAATTACATAGAAGTTCGACGTTTACCTTTACACTTGCACTGCGTGGACTATCAAAATCTTTGCAGATTTTTCTAACGTCGTGCTTGGTCTAACTCTACCTACTAGTCGAAGAAGTATTAAAAATGTGAATAAAGTCACATGATCAATCGATCGGAGTTTTTTTTTAAAGATTGTCACTTGGCTTGCACGTGAATAAAATGAGTTCTAATTTTAATAAATTGGTTTGACAAAAAAACCGCAGTCGTGTGGGAAATTTTATATGGTACCGTAGTTTAACTTATTAACTGACAATACTTATGGCCCGATTCGGATTTTGTAATAGACATCTATTAGATATCTTTTAGACATCGCCGAGATACGATAACGATATGTTTAAGATCTAACCTGTCAAATTTGACATTTCCGCGATTCTTGAGATACTCTAGAACGATTTCCACAAGAGATTACTTAGAGATCTAATTCACATCTAATAGATATCTAACACGATCTATCTTAAAAAAGACATTGGTTGCCCGAATTGCGCTGCAAAAGAGAACTAGTTGAAATCTAAACTATAACGTATCTAGAATGGATCTAGTACGTGTCGTCTCTTGTGAATATCTTGAAGTTCGAATACGGCAGTTAATCCTTACTCCAAAGGCAGAAGGTACAACGACGGTAAATGAAGTAAGAGTGTTTTTCAATGAACTGCAACATTAATAACGGGGTTGACAAGTTTGAGAATACGCGGATTGGTGAGACCGAAGCTTTATTTAGATTAAAGTTTAGAAGTCTAGCTCAGATTACAGTTGGATCTAGCACTATAGGTCTTCAACGGCATTCGTCTGGTGTTCTTGAGACTCGTAATTTGATATTGAGGTAGGTATAGCCTCCTGAGTCCCTGAGGCCTTATAAAGGATTTAATACAAATCGAATTTTGAATTAAAATGGAATACAAGAAGGTTCCAAATTCAAAACTACAATAATAACAAGGGGGACTCAGGAGGATAAGCCAAAGAGTAGTATTAGTAGGTATAGGTATGGGCACGTAAGTTGAAGTCCGCACATAACAACAAAATCATGTAATGAGCGGGTTTTTGAAATTAGTATTCTCTTTTCCGTACCGATAGCAAATTGATTTGCCAACTGCAAGATGGACCAAAAAGTTTCTTCAAGGTTTTTTTACTTTTTAACATTGAAAATGTTTTTTCGATCGCATCAGTATAGCCCTCCAATTTCAGCCAGAGTGAGACATCGCCCTGGTCTCGTGAGTTTTAGGGCTACATGAATGGTCCAGATCTCAAAAGATTCGTCTTAACAAGGGCTACAATATGGTAAAAAAATATTTTGAAAAACTCTCTTCGTAAATCTCAAGAATGTAGAAAAAAGACGCATTTTTTCGATGTCTTTTCGCAATATATCGACAATTTATCGAAAACGAAAAGCGATATCGAAAAAATGAAAAAAAGCCCTCGGGGTATTGAGTTAGGCTACATTTTGAAAAAAAACCGGACCTCTCTATCTCTTACAGCCTAGGCTGTGGCTTATCCTTTATGTATCGAAATGTCAGGATACCGCAGGAGGCGTGCGCGTAGCGGGATACCTATACAAGTAGTATGATTGAAGTTTGTTGATTATTGTATAGTTAAAGCTTGATATGTTATTGAAATAAATATTTCCAAAACTATTATTTCTTTCCAAAATTATTTAGATGTTTTAATATCTAAGTGTGCTCGTAATTGCACATAATTACTGACATTGTTTATTATAGGTAAGTGTGATTTCAACATTTGTTTACTTACTGTGGTAGTGATCAGTGATTAGTGGTGTTGGAGAGTGATTCGATTCTGTGTGAGATCTGTTTAGTGGGACTAGAGTCTAAAACAATTTAGTTTATAGGTACATACGTCGAGAAAATTCGGATAGACGTCAGAGGGCTTACCGCGAACCACGTTCGACGTGTTGGCTTCCTGTCACACTTACGTACAATTTAACAAGTGCGGCAGAGAGGCAACACGTCGAACATGGTTCGCGGTAGGCCCTCAGACGTCAAGAGGGTTCGCCTTGGAAAAGAAGGAAGGAGCATTTCCGTTGGCAATTGATGGAAGTATTAAAATGTAGTGATGTTCGAAATCAAAGATAACTAACAATAATTATCTACGAATCTAGTACGGTAGCTTCTGTAATTAAGTTGTAAGTTTATTTGACTCAGCATTGTTGGTGTAACACACAGGAACACTGATTTTTTGTCGTCGGGCAGGCAAGGGAAAAAAAAGCGCAGACCGAGCGCCCCTACACATGTAAGCCATAACCACTTGACCACCGTCGAATCACTTCGAAAGATCGCTCAAAAAAAGGCCAGTCATTCTTAGATTCCAATGCACTCTCAAAATGCGTTAGTGGGGTGCATTGCAATTTGCGTCAACATAAAACGAGCATCGGTAACGCGCTAATAATAATTGCAACAGCTCAGAATTCATACGTGGACAACTTAAATACTATACGCGATATAATCCGGTAAAATTTGTTTCAAATCTAAAGTCATTCAACATTCAACCTTATTAGCCAAATTAAAAAAAAATTACTCGCGTTATTACTTTTCATATTCACAGCGCCCATACCCTTATAAGTGGGTATGAATGAACCACTTAAAGTTACCGCGAAATACAACAACAGTCATTGATAACTGCAACTTGAAACCCCAGCGATAAGAATTCTTGCCCGACTATAACAACAAAATATTCCCTAATGTAAACAAACGGTGTTAGCGACGAGCTCAAAATGGGTTTTTGGTTTATTTTTAAATTTGTTTCTTGTTGCGGTACTCCGATAATTTGTACAACTTTAGTTTTAAGCTGAAATTTGGAGGTAGATATACGTGTGACGCAGCGACAAGGTTCCAACGGTTTTTGTCTTTGACCACGGGTCAGTCGGCTTGTCTATCCGCGCGCGACACACGTACATACTGCTCTCATATAAAAATCACGTGGTGTCTGTAACTTTCGAGAATTAAACTGTTTTTCGTATCCCGTATTTCGCGTTTCTATTGTGGAACACCTTCAGCATCAACAGTGGTCCTTCGAACCGGATTTATGTTCCATACTCCGCCTGCGACGATGGTTAATACTCGCAGTACAACGCGCAGGGAACGCGAGAGAAAAGCAGAAGAGGATAGACAACTTCAGCTACAAGTGCCTTCTCAGCCAACTAATGGAAATAGTGCTCAGAACAATGACGAAACAAAGATTATCGTCCCCGAGTTTAAATTATCGGGTAGCAGCGTAAAATCGGAGCATCGCCCGGTGCCACGTACGCCCGCTTCGCTAACGGGGGCAAAGTCCATGTCGTCATCATCGTCTGTGCTGGCTCGAAGAAAACAGCTGGAACTAGAAGCGGCTCAACAAAAAGCGCGTATCGAAATGGCCCTCATCGACAAGAAACTTGAGGCTGATTTAGCCAACCTGATGGATGAAAAACACGAAAACTACAGTCCACATGATGATCTGCACACTAACAAAGAGAGTGAAGTGGAGAAGTGGTTGGAACGAAGCCAACGTGAGCTGGAATCCGCCGCGCAGCAAGTCCGCGATCATGGTAATCAGCCGGACCTGCCGTGCCCGCCGCCGGTCGTTGACCCCGGCACCTCTAATGGAACGATTCAAATGCTCGCAAGTGCACTTCAAAATCTAACTGCAAGTACCGCTAAACAAAAGAGTGACAAAAACCTGCTAAGCCGATTATGTACTCCCAGAGACCTACCTAGCTACTCTGGCGACCCTTTGGACTGGCTACAATTTAAGCAGGCCTATGAAGAGTCTACCGAAGTGTGCGGATTCAGCCCGAAGGAGAACCTATGGAGACTGAGAAAATGTCTACACGGAACTGCCAGGGAAGCAGTTTCAGCTTTAATGGTTACTGCTACATCGCCCGATATAGTGATGAAAACCTTGGAATTGGTATGTGGAAATCCTGAAAGTATTTTAACTCGCATCATGCAAGGATTACGAAAACTACCATCTATGTCGAACGAGTACAGTAAGGACATAGTATCATTCTCAGTCAAAGTGCAGAACTTCATCGCAGCCGTACATGCAGTCGGCCGCAAAGAGTACCTACACGACGTAAACATGGCTAATGTTATCCTATCTAAATTACCGACCGTTATTATATCGAAATGGTCTGACTACAGTTTCCCTATAATAGCCGAAGGCAAGAAGCCACGCTTGGAGATACTCGGAGACTTTTTAAACATCGAAGCAGTGAAAATAACTACTACAGCGAACATTCACGTCACGGATCAGCGCAACAGTTATCAACATCACTCGAGAAACAAAAGTGATAATAATAACGCTAACCGCCAGCAAACAGTTTTATTGCAATCGGCGACGACGGCGCGCAGTGACAATAAGTGTTTATTTTGCCGCGGTGCAAAACATGAGTTAACTGAGTGCAAGATGTTCAAAAAGGCGTTAAGAAAGGACCGGTGGCGTCATGTGAAGCGCCACGGAGTATGCTTCAAGTGCCTGGTGTCATGCCACGATCGCGAGAACTGCCCCGCGCCCGCGTGTGACAAGGATGGGTGTGGCGAGGCGCATCACCGACTATTACATTATGTACAACATCGCGATACGGATAAGGATGCTACGTCGGAATCTCCGGATACAAAGGAAACAGCTGAGTCGAGCCCCACTAAGGAAACAGTATCCTTTATAAACATAAATGACCAAAAAGTGTTTTTAAAAGTGGTACCGATAAAAATACGCGGACCTAACGGTGTGTTTACGTCAAGTGCATTTTTAGATGACGGAAGTAGTATCAGTCTTATCAGTAAATCGCTCGCCGAGCGCGCCGGACTGCGCGGGCGCACTGAGACAATGCGAGTGAGCGGAGCGTGGAAAGATAGCGATTTAGAATGTACTTATACAGTTGTGTCTATCGATGTATCTAGTTTAAATGGTAGTGAGAATTTTAATATCAGTTTACGAGCTGTAGATAATTTGCATATTGCTGAGCAGGACTTTAGGTCCATTGATTGTAATAAATTTGCCCACTTACAAAAGTTAAAAGACAAATGGTCACCTAATGTAATTTCTTGTAACCCTGAGGTTTTAATTGGGCAGGATAATTATGATTTAATTATGCCGTTAGAAATATGTAAAGGTAAACCCTTTGAGCCGTTCGCTACGCGCACTGTCTTAGGTTGGTCCGTCCATGGGAAGATACGCGCCCCGCACGGCCGTGGCACCCGCGCCGCCCACAACCTGATGCTGATAGCGGCGGAGGGCGCAGGCGCGCCCAGCCCGAGCGCTCACCACGACGCGCTCCACGACCTTCATGAGGAAGTAAGACGTTATTTTTCTATTGACTCTCTAGGTGTGTGTAACAAGCCTCGTCAGAACAGCGATGACGTCCGTGCCTTAGCCCAGTTGGACCGCACGACGACCTTCGCTGACGGCAGGTGGCAAGTTGGTCTGCCGTGGCGCGACGAGAACAGCGTGATGCCTGACAGTTACCCTAACGCCCTCAATAGGTTAAAGGGAGTTGAAAAGAAAATGGCGGCAAACAGTGAGTATGCTCAAAGGTATACGGATCGAGTAAATCATTTGTTCCAAAATGATTTTGCCCGGGAGGTCAGCGACCCTCGATCCACTTCCCCTCACACATGGTACCTACCTCACCATGCCGTGGACAATTTAAACAAGAAAAAGCTTCGTCTTGTTTTTGATTGTGCCGCAAAAAGTAAAGGTACATCGTTGAACGATTACCTACTTCAAGGCCCCGACCTACTCGCGTCCCTATTCGGCATTATGGTAAGATTTAGAGAGAATAGGTACGCTGTGGCCGGTGATTTGCGTGACATGTTCCTAAGGGTCAAAATACGACCCGAGGACCAGGACGCACTTAGGTTTTTATGGAGGACTGACTCTAAACAGCCAGTCAAAACATATGCTATGACGTCACTAGTGTTTGGCGCAAATTCGTCCCCTTTTATCGCCCAGTACGTCAAAAATAGGAACGCACAGCGTTACGTGTCCACAATGCCTGCTGCCGTTGCTGCCATCTGCGAGCAACACTACATGGACGATTACTTGGACAGTTTGCCGGACGAGGCCGCAGCTATAAAAATGGTAAAAGATGTTACTTTTATTCACAAACAGGGCGGGTTCGACATGTGCAACTGGACAAGTAACAGCGAGGCAATATTGGACAACGTGCCAAAAGAAGCCTTAGGCACAGCAGCCTTAAGGTTCAAATTAGATCGACAGTTAGAAGGTGAGAGAACACTTGGTCTTATCTGGTACCCCGCTACAGATGAGTTTGGGTTTGACTTGTCACTCAAACGCATACCTAGCGATATAGTTAGCGGTAATCATGTACCTACTAAAAGGATCATGCTTCGTGTAATAATGTCGATATTCGACGTGTTTGGTTTCTTATCTCCATTCACTATTCAAGGTAAGATAATGCTACAGTCCTTATGGCAGTTATCTATTGATTGGGACGAAAATATTCCAAATAATATTTTCGTTAAGTGGAGTGAATGGATTAATCTTTTAAAAGAAATGCGTTACGTACGTATACCTAGATGTTACTTAAGCCCCATAGGTACAAGCGGCTTAGGTAACCGAGCGACGGCAGAGCCGCCGGGCAGTGCTACGACGCGCGTAGCAGAGGACTCGTCCCCCGCGCGCCCCGCGACCGCCGCACCACCTGCGCATACTACGCCGCCACCTACTTATCAGCCGCGTAGCAGTGCTACGCCGAGTGCGCCGGCATCGGCTACGGATATTTATTATATGGTAATAATTTAGAGATGCATATTTTTTGCGACGCGTCTACAAAAGCAATGTGTGCTGTTGCTTATTGGCGCTGGGTTTATAATAATAAAACACATGTCGCCTTTATAGCAAGTAAGTGCAGAGTCTTACCCGTGAAACCTTTGTTGACTGTACCTCGTGCAGAGTTACAGTCGGCTCTTATGGCAGCGATACTGGCGGACAGTCTACAAAAGGATCACAGGTTAGTGGTACAACGCCGTTATTTCTGGAGTGATTCAACCACATTCCTTCACTGGGTTAAGAATGACGCGCGCAATTATAAAACATTCGTAGCAAACCGGTTGGGGGCTATTGATGAGCTCACGCGCAGTAATGAATGGCGGTACGTACCTACCAAATTGAATGTTGCGGATATTGCAACGCGCGAGACTTATGACGACGCTCTCTTCCAAAACGAGTGGTTAAAGGGCCCTTCGTTCTTGAGAAGCGACGAGTCATCCTGGCCGCGTAATATTGTCGGTCCTGCAGCTGTAGAACCTGAAAGGTCAGAAATTATAAATATAATTAATGACTTACCTGCTACATACTTACCTGTACTTGATCCGGAGCGCTTCTCTTCGTGGTTGCGTCTGTTGAGGAGTACATATCATGTGTTAGTATTCGTACATAAATGTCGAAGGCAGACTTACGATGACTCTGAGTTGATGCGGCGAGCCGAGCTACTACTGGTGCGTCAGGTACAAGAAGAGTGCTTTGGCACGGAGTTAGCTGCAATTAGAAAAGGTATGAGTCTCGAACGAAATAGTCGAATACTTACCTGGTCCCCTTACCTGGATGATTGTGGAGTCCTTCGTTGCGGCGGCCGTATTAATGCCGCACAGGGTGTTAGCACCGATACGAAGAACCCTATCATTTTGGACGGGCGGCACCATGTGACACGATTGCTCGTGAAGCATTATCACGTCAAGGCTGCTCATGATTACCAGGAAACGGTTGTGAACAATCTTAAGGAAAAATATGCAATCACGAGGATAAGGCCAACGGTTAAACACGTGGCAGCGAAATGTATGTATTGTAAAATACGCAAGGCGCAACCACATGTACCTGTAATGGGTGAGTTACCTCCCGGTCGAATGGCACACCACCAGAGGCCATTCACACATTGCGGCCTTGACTTGTTCGGCCCAATGGAGGTGGTGGTCGGCAGAGGACGCCAAAAGAGGTACGGGGTAATTTTTACCTGCCTTACGGTAAGGGCGATCCATTTGGAGATTGTACATTCTCTCACCACCGACTCCCTGATTATGGCGTTACGGCGTATGGCGTCGCGCCGAGGATGGCCAGACTGTTTCTACTCGGATAACGGTACGAACCTACGGGGAGCTGATACCGAGTTGAAACGATCTGTGCAGGAACTCGACAACAAAGCTGTCAATGACTTTGCATTGACCAATGGTTCGAGTTGGAAGTTTATACCTCCCGCGAGTCCCCATTGGGGTGGGGCGTGGGAGCGCCTCATCCGCAGCGTTAAGAAAAGCCTTGGCGTTGTCCTTAAAGAGCGGGCACCGAAGGACGAAGTTCTCAGCACTCTGATGGCGGAGGTGGAGAACATCGTCAACAGCCGCCCGCTAACCCACGTCTCCGTGGAACCAGGTAGCGACGGCGCTCTGACGCCGAACCATTTCCTTCTCCACTCTCCTCCTAACACCCCTGCTTTAGGTGCCTTTGACGATTCCGATTTGTTCCTTCGGAAGCAATGGCGGACGAGTCAAAGGCTGGCCGATATGTATTGGCAGAGGTGGGTTAGGGAATACTTACCGGAGCTACTTCCTAGAAGGAAATGGAACCATGAGCAAACTCCACTCAAGGTAGGAGACTTAGTTTTGGTTGTAGATCCAGGAGCACCACGCAATGTGTGGCCGAAGGCGATCGTCCAGCAAGTTTTCCCAGGTAGGGATGGTCGGATCAGGCTTGTGGAAATAAAAACCAAATCTGGTGTCCTTAAACGGCCTGCGGCGCGCGTCGCTAGAATCCCTTTGGTTAATGAGTGCTGAGCCAGCACTGGGGTGGGGCGTGTTAGCGACGAGCTCAAAATGGGTTTTTGGTTTATTTTTAAATTTGTTTCTTGTTGCGGTACTCCGATAATTTGTACAACTTTAGTTTTAAGCTGAAATTTGGAGGTAGATATACGTGTGACGCAGCGACAAGGTTCCAACGGTTTTTGTCTTTGACCACGGGTCAGTCGGCTTGTCTATCCGCGCGCGACACACGTACATACTGCTCTCATATAAAAATCACGTGGTGTCTGTAACTTTCGAGAATTAAACTGTTTTTCGTATCCCGTATTTCGCGTTTCTATTGTGGAACACCTTCAGCATCAACAAACGGTAAGACTTGCGTTACTTTACTCCGTAAAACTCAATATAAACAATTCCTGCATATCCTTTATATTTATATTTATGTCCATTATATATGTGGAAGCTTGTAATTTGCATATAGTAGATAAGTCTATTAACCTATGTATATTAGGCAGTAAGCATCCCGAATAAAAAAAAAAAAATATATTTAATTTTTACAGGATTATTAAAAGAAAAGACAGATGTGTAAGTAGTTGAAAGATATATCTTTCTCATACAACTATCTTTTCTTTCATTAATGAAAAAAACCGATATTCAATTTAACCCGTGTGGCGTCCTAGGGACCTACGTGGTCCGGAACTTATTTTGCACTCACAATAAAAATGTGAAATAGTTATTTGTACAACAAGAGAGCAAAGTTAGATATTTCTTCGAGTGCTTATTTTGAGTCCCGTGCAAGGAAAAGATTGTATAATAGATTCACGAGCGTAGCGAGTATTATAGAATCTTGTTAGGGACTCAAAAGCGCACGAGATGTAAATAACTTTGATCTCGTGTTCTACTGTGTGATGAAGAAGGATTACCTAAAATTTTCAGGTTCAGGATGTCTAATATTTACGTTCTCACTTCTGAAGTGAAAATGTGTGTGTACAAGTGTCTTTAAACTCAAATAATTTGTACACTTTAAGTGCATTGTATATTTCTTTCCTTTTTTTTAGTATCGAATAATTTTAATTGTAAAGATTTTTCGATAAATAAAAAAGTGATTTCGAATAATAATATAACTAAGTTTAACCGTGTCATTTAGGAGCCCACGTGTGGTAGTTTTGTTTCATCCGTGTGGCTCTGTTTTTTTGTTTTTTTATTATATCTATATAATCTACTATCTAAAATAATTTGTACCCTTATAGTGCAATGTATATTTCTTTACTATTTTTCTTGTGTCATTTAGGAGCGCATGCGGGGTAGTTACTTTTTTACTATTTTTCTTGTGTCATTCAGGAGCGCATGCGGGGTAGTTACTTCTTTACTATTTTTTTTTTTCGAGTATCGTATTATTTTAATTGTTAAGAATTTTTAAGAAATAAAAATGTGAAAAACTGATTTATTTTAATTCATTTTCAATGTCCCGAAGGTCGTGAGAGGCACGAGATCTGTGAATTTTTTAGCTTAATATCGTGCGTTTAAGTCAAATTTACTCATTCAGTCATTCAATACTGTTTTTGCAATAAGTATCTTACTCTATGTGCTGTGTGTCATCATCAGACATCGTAAATTTTATAGCATTTTTGGTGCAGGATAATTCCAACTGAAATGGTAAATTAAGGTTAAAATTAACGTAACGCCAATTGATCATTAGGATTGAAATTGTTTATACCAATTCCGTTAACACCACTCCGCTGCACCGAAAATGCATAACATTTACGATGTCTGGTAATCATTCACCTCAACTCTCCTGCCGATACCTATAGATTATGGCTTATGGCGTAAAGTCGTAGTCAGTCTACTGTACACTGAAGAACATATTAGAAATGTGAATATTGCTCTGCTAATCCAGATTTTTTTTTTTATATAAGCCTAGAATGTCCCACTGCTGAGCAAAGGCCTCCCTCCTCCCTTTCCACGTATCCCGGTTTTGACCAGTCTCCCACCAGTTCCTATCAAAGGCGTCGAGGTCATCTCGCCAACACCGTTGAGGTTTGCTGCGACCCCGGGCTTGATGTGGGACCCAATTGGTTGTTGTTGTTTCTTTTGTTTTTTTTTTAAATATAATTAAAATAAATTTAGTTTACTGTTTTTAGCTGCTGGTCCCCAGCGTGCTAGGTAGCCTCTGCTGATTGCTCGTATCGTATTTCTTATATTGCATATACTCGTACACTGAATGCTTTATAGTGAGTATAAAACTAAATATTTTTATTCAAATAACATACTAAATAAATTTAATTTTTTATTTTTTATTCTGATTTAGATGTATACAGATTTAATAATTACAGCCAAATACTCTTTTTAAACAGTAAAAAGCCTTAAAATAGAAAATACAAACTAAAATTAAAAACTAAGCTTAAACATACTAAATTAATTTCGTATTTTATTACCAACAAAATAATTTACGGAATATTAAATTAAATTGAAATAGGTTCATTTAAATATCAGCCTCAATTTAAAAA